>NC_139523.1:21328594-21649456 GCF_947247035.1 Vipera ursinii
ATCTTGTGTTTCTGAGCACCTCAGAGGGATGGACAACAAGGAACCGGACAGGACAAGTCTTGATCCAACAGGACAAATCTTGTATTCTTAGCTGTTGATTTGCGTCCTTATGATCCTTAGCGCTACCGAAGGGAGAAAGTCCTTCAAGTCACTTGTGAAGGTTACAGACTGCTGCCATCCCCCATTCAAAGGGACAAGTTGATGCGGTGATATTTCAACGTTCTCCTTGCCTAAGAAATGCGTTTTGTGAAGAGACTTGACTAGAATTTTGAATTAGTACGATATTTTGGATGGCAAAGAAAAGTGTGGAATTTGGGGCAGGGTTTGACGAGTTGCCTGCAAGTTGCTAACCTCACTCTCCCAGAATAAACCAGGTTCAAAGCCTGTGTGAAACTGATGAGATTTGCCATTGCTTTCGCAAACTTGTAATGCAGTGTTTGTCAACCTGAGGAACTTGAAGCTGTGTGGAATTCAATTCTCAGAATGGAACTGGAATGGCTGGCTGAGGAATTCTGGGAATTGAAGTCCACACAGCTTCAAGCTCCTCAGGTTGACAAAACACTGCTGTAATGCTCCTAGCAGGATGTCCAAAATTATTTTTATTGGGGGGCGGGAAATGGCTGTTTTCAGACAGGACGTTCTGCCTAAGATACCCGTCAAGAGAAAAAAACCTTCATTTAAGCCATTGATTTTAGTCAGCTTGCTGGTTCTCATTTATGTTCTTCGCTACCGACAGGGACATTTTTATGGATTGACACTTATTGATTGGCACAGCTATTAAAGCAGGTTGATTTGCAATTAAAGAATCCTTCTGTAAAAGATAAGAGCACATTTTCCCATCCCCACTGTCTTTGGAGGGCACGCCGTAGCTAAATATATTACTTGGTCCCATATAAAGAAATGAATCCAGCAGGGTTTTTAAAATTGCTTTTTCTTTTTCTTTTTTTCTTTTTTTTATTAAAGAGTTTTATAAAAGTTACAATATTATCCCATCCCCAACCCACCCCTAAACCCTCTCCCCCTCCCCCACTTCCCAAAGCTGATTACAGGGTTACAAATATATAATAATCATAAACTAACTAACATTGATCAACTATCTAAATAACCAAATACATAATACACTTTAACCCGCCTATAACATGATTACAAACACTCTAAAAATATCCAACTTATAAAAAAAAATTAAATTATAACAATCTAAAGTTTACTCATAAGCTAAATGGAACTTTTTAGTCCCATATTTTTTCTGAATATAATCTATCCATCTTCTCCAAACCGAAATGTATCTTTCTTGTGAATGATCCTTCAAGTAAGCAGAAATCTTAGCCATTTCTGCTAAATTTGACACTTTAAGCATCCATTCCTCTATAGTAGGCAGGCAATCCTTCTTCCAATATTGCCCTACCATTTCATTTTATTTTATTTTTTCGGCCTTCCATTTGTTTTGAAGAAAAAAGGGAGGGCTTGAACCACACTTTAAAAATGTTTATTTTGGTACAAATCTCAGTTCAGCTTCATTTATTGGCATGTACAAGAAGGCCTCAACTTACGGCCACAATTGAGCTCAAGATTTCTGCGAGATATTTGTTAAGTTGATTCTTTGCTCCGTTTTATACCTTTCAGCTGTTAAAAGTGACCCCAGGACACCGCAAGGGTCATAAATGCGAGCCGAGGCAGGAAAGCCAGCTGGGTGATGTTGGGTCAAAATCTAGTCCATTTTAGGCATGAAAACTGGCTGTGTGACTTTGGATCTGTCACTCTCTCTCAGCTCAACTCATTCATAAGATTATTTTGGAGAAAAGGAGGGAGGGGTATTAAGTATATTTGCTGCCCGGAGTTACTTTATAAACTATTAAATACTGTGTAAAAATCAAATTTAAATTTTAAAAAATTATCCTAGACCTGGTTAGGTTTGCTCCGTATGTTTTTCCCCTAAATCTGGGTTTCAAGAGCCTTAGTTTCTGTGTTCATGTCAACGGTCATGCTCAAACAATGCTAAGATCATGCCTAGCCATCTATAAAAACTCAGCCTAGTTTAAATAAATACAGCCATGACTTCCAAAGCTGCCTTGCAGTACTAATGTGCTAACACCAGATGGCAGAGTCTTCCTGAAATGAAATGGATTCACTAAAGGAAAATAGCAATTATTCTCCTCCACACACACACACCCCAAAAAAAAACCCGAAAAAAACAAACCAACCCTGAATCACATCTATTTAGTTCATCTGCACGGAACTTTAGATTTTTCCAGATTTCAATACAGGATATTACTCGTCTCTCATCTTTCTGGTTTGAGTATATCTTTTTCCATTTTATCATATTTTTTTTTAAAAAAAAACCTGACCTCATTTTGGCAAGAGCTTGGCCCCAATTTGCATCACAGAAGTCTCTGATAGTCTGAAGACAGATTATCCACTGCCCCAGCAGCCCTTTGCAAATCAAATTATACTAATCTGGGGTTCAAAGGACACCATAGATCAGGCTAATAGGGGATTGGAGAGTGCATAAGCCAGGCCACCATTGGCACCTTAAAACATGGTTATTTAATTTGGGCAAAACATGTCATGTGAATGAAACCTTGGTCTTTTGTGAGCCCGGATTTAGCTTAAAATATATTGTGTAGAAGTGGTCCACAGACTGAAAGAATGCCAAGAGACGGTTGCCAAGGTGACTTGAAGAAGAAAGCCAAAGCAATTTTTTGATTTCCTCAAAATAAATTGATCAGACCTGGAGAGAGGAAAAAAAATAGGGTCAGCTTAAGGTTTTATAGATGCTTCTAAATTCAAAAGCTTTTCACTCACACCCCATCAGCTGTATTGTAAGGGCTCCAGGGCATTTGGGAAGAAAAAAAATGTATAATAGTCATTCGTAAAAGAGACACTGCTGTTTTAATTTCTCACAGTGCCTCGGAGCAACATTGCATGAAAGAATTCTGGGAAATTAAAATGGTGGTCCTGTTTACTCTCAGGGAAAAGGGTTCGTATCAGTGTTATGCTTGGTGTTGCTAAACGTGGATTTATTCAATACTAGAAAGGATCGGAATGGTTCCATGCCTTTAACAACAGAGCAGCAGAAACAGCTTCCGATGGTGCAAGGGATTAGAATTTGTTTATTTGTTATACTTTTCCACATTTATATCCCACCTTTATTTATTTATTTACTAGATCTCTACACACTGCTCATCTCACTTCAGTTTACGACGACGCCATAAAAACGAGCAAACTTTTGTAGGAATAAAGGCACACATGAAAAAGAGAGTTAAGAACAAGTTCGAACACTGGAAGGTTTCCTGAAACAAACAGTTAGGTTCAGCAGCCTAAATCTGGGTTAACAGTTATGCTTACAAGAACATGCCATGTCTGAAGCAATAAATCATACTGTCGCTTAAGGTGGTAGTGACCCAGTTCACATAAAATGCTACCCCTGGCTCTTTCAAGCTGTTCTGGTAGGCTAAAGTTATCTCTCGAGGGTTGCGGTGCAGAATCTAGCCGAAAATGCAGGTAAAGCACTCGTACGATATTTCAGATCTTCGTCCTAAATGTGTTACTGTATTTAATGAGGGTGGGATAGAAAATAGCTGCACAGAGACGCTTTCTGCTCTCCTGGGCAATTTCTTGGAAGGTGCTTGATTAGATTACAATGGGAGTTTGCGCTTTAACATGTGGTGGGAACCCATCCGTTGCCTTGGTAGGTTTTGGGAAACGGGCCATCAACCAAGGACGTTACGCAGAGTGCAGAGGTTGTGTGCCATCCAGTTTGTGTGGACACGTACAGAGACCACATAGATGTTTTCCAGGAAGATCTGTCCGCTGGAAGGTCCCTTTGGGGGCTGTGTGTGTGCGCGTGCACGTGTGTCTGCATCCTAACAGTTGGAGATCAAAGAATGTGGTTGAGGTCCATTGGGAATATTGGGGGTGGGGAACAGGCAGATGGAGAGGGGAGATTGCGAAGGGTCCTTGTCTATTTTGGTCTCCTGTCCTCTGCTTCCCTCTTATCCTTCTCTCTTCCTTTCCTTTCTCTCTTTCCTTATCCTCTCCTTTCCTTCTCTTCTTTCTTTCTTCTTTCTTCTTTCTTCTTCTTTCTTCTTTCTTTCTTTCTTTCTTTCTTTCTTTCTTTCTTTCTTTCTTTCTTTCTTTCTTTCTCCCCTCTCCTCCCCTTTCCTGTTAAGTGGCATTTGAAAAGGCAGCCAGCTTTCACGCTTAAGGAGGGACCATTTGGATAAGCCGGCTGTTTCCCACTGCAGAGCTGAAAAAGAAAGAGATGGGAAAATCTCTAATAAAGTGAGAAGGAAAGCATTCTTTTACCTGACGGGGACGGAGGTGGTGGTGAAAAGGCCGCTGCAAGTTCTTTCCTGCACCCCTGTGGAATCTCTGCAAGAGAAGCAAAAGGGGGAGACTTCATTACAGCTGCTCCCGCCCAATGGCCCGCCCCCAACCTTTGATGCATGATTGACAGTTGTAAACGGCAGGTGTCAATGCAGAGATACCCAGCTGAAAGGGAGTGGGGTGGGTGGGGGTGGGGTGAAAGTCGCTGCCTCCCTCTGGAGGTCAGTTGCCTGCCTGTACCCATCTCTTCCCCCCACCCCCACCCAGCTGCCCATCACCCATGTGCTTGAGATCCTCTCATGAAATGGGAGGTGCCAGGCAGGTCTTGCAGACAAGGGTTTGGTAACTTGAGAGCACCCTGGGCAAGACAGTGGAAGAGTCAGGCTGGGAGTGGAGGGGGGTGGGGGGCGGGGAGAGAGAGAGAGGCTGAAGGAGGGGACACAGAGAAAGTACGGTAGAAGTGGGCAAGAGCATCTTGGTTTAAAATTTCCTAATCGTACTCACTACTTGTGTTCTTGCCCGTCCATAAAGGAGACTATTTTGTAGCTCAGGGCACAGATGGAGAAGTCCTTGGTGCTCTCTGAGCTTGGCGGTTTTCTTGCAAACGTTTCATGACAACTAGGTAACATCATCAGAGTCACTGATGTTACCTCGTTTGGGTTAATGAAACGTCTGCGAGAAAACCGCCAAGCTCAGAGGGCACCAAAGGACCGCCTGGTTCCTGCCCTTCTCACCAGTGGGATCCAGAAGTCCTGATTCTGCCCATCCCAGCTGGCAAGGCACTTTGGTGCAATCCTGCAAACCACCCTGGAAAGCTGGTAGGCTTGGGATTAACCCTTTCCTCCCCTCTCCCAGCAAGGAAGAGAGTAGCTGGGATGGCCCAGAGGCCAGCCAGCCATGGCATCTCTGCTTTTCACACTGGCGTGAATGTCGAACAAGCTGACCTTGGCTGGGCTCAAAAAAAAAAAAAAAAGCTAATCCAAGTCAGGATCTCGGTAAGCCACGGGTGGGAGACCACAAAGAATCCCCCAGGCTGGGGGAAGAGATGGAAACGTCGGAAGGTTGACATGACATTTCATTGGAGGAGAAAGCAATGACATCACTTCCGTGTTGCTGCCAAGGAAATTATAAGGGTAAAATCCAAGGAGATTTTTTTTCTCTCTCTCTCTCTCTCTCACACACACACTCTCACTCTTTTGTTTTAAGATGAACAAATACATTTCCTTCACTGCAGAGAAGAAGAAGCATCCATTGGGATCTGCTTAAGCATCCTTAGGCTGTATCTTATGGTCATTTGGCAATCCTAAATTCCTTCTCAGTCCAGAATTAAGCATCTTCCTATGTCTATCTCTAATTTACTCTTTCTGCTGATTTTCTCCCCTGCCATATCTATCTATCTATCTATCTATCTATCTATCTATCTATCTATCTATCTATCATCTATCTATCTATCTATCTATCTATCTATCTATCTATCTATCTATCTATCATCTATCTATCTATCTATCTATCTATCTATCTATCTATCTATCATCTATCTATCTATCTAATTCAATTTCCAATATACCTTCCTCTGCTAGTTTCCCCACAGCAACAACCCTGGTTTGGGGAGAGACAGAGAGAGACAGAAAGAGACAGACAGACAGACAGACAGACACACACACACACACACACACACACACACACAGAGGGGGGGGGTGGAATTCTGGGAGTTGAAGTCCACACATCTTAAAGAGGCCAAATTTGAAAAAACAAAACAAAACACGCTGATTTAGAGGCAATTATCTGGATCCAAGCTGAAAAGAAAATGCTGCTGGAATTGCTGGGCTGGGTATCAAAACTAGGACAAACCTGCACAAAGCCGGATAACAGTGTGGGAAGTGTGTAGACGTAGATTTTTCCTCTTTCTCTCTTCCTCGCCCAACAACTGTCTGCCTGTCTCCAGAAATAGCCCACTGCCACACCATCTGTCCCCTTCAGTCACCCAAGCATCTCCCCCCTTCCACCAGGAGGGGAAGGGGGTCTTCCCTACCCCCCCCTCTTTTTTACACCCTTGCCGAAAGAAAGGCAATAAGCCCACCGCCATCCCCAAGGATTTCCAAGAGATAGGGATAGGAGGAAGAATCCCAGAAGCTCAGGATCATGTCTGGATCACCCACTCCCCAAACTGTCCCCCCCCCCACACAATTGGTTTCCTCCCTTCTGTTATTTGCCTTCCCACCCCCTCCTCAGCTCAGCCTGTCGCATGCCATATGCTTGAGTGGCCCTGGCCTCTCGGTGGATCAATGGCTGCCATGGAAACGGCCAATGTCCTTCAGATAGCAAGGGAACAAGGGCAGGAAATCTAGGATCGGGTGGGGAAGTCGTCCCCCTCCCCTCCCCAAAACCTCAGACAGACTGTCCTCAAGGCCGTCTCAACCCAACCCCGGCTCAGAGTCAAGGTGAAAGCTTTATGAAGAGGATTAGGACAAATGCTTCCTGTAGGAAAACACAAGAAGCCGTGATACGCTCCCAGGACTTACAGTATGTCACTTGTTGCTAGGAATTCTCCAGATTGGCTTGTTTGTTTCTATGTTTGTTTGTTTCCATTTGTCTGGAATGCGTAGGGTCTCCTACTCAAGGAGGGTGTTTGGATCAGAAGGCCGACCGCCAAGATCCCTTCCAACTCTTGTTATTCTGTAGTCTGTACGGGCAGTCCTTGATTTACAACCATTTGTTGGGTCGTGATCGTCTTTCACACTTTCAACCGTTGTACTAGAATCCCCCATGGTCCCGTGATCAAAATTCAGGCACTTGGCAACTGGCTCGTATTTACGACGGCTGCAGTGTCCCAGGGTCACGCGATTCTCCTTTGGCGACCTTCCGACAAGCAAAGTCAACTGAGAAATCCAGATTCACTTAACAACCGTGCTACTAACTTAACACCTGCAATGGTTCACTTGACATCTTTGGCAGGAGAGGTCGTAAAATGGGACAAAATGTCCATTAATAAATGTCTCGCTTAGCAACAGAAAGTTTGGGCTCAACCGGGGTCATAAGCCAAGGATTCCATAAAATAGATACACAAATGTCAAATATTTATTTTCAGACACGTACGTACACACTAAATGAGTCATGTCTGATTTTGCAGCCTTTTTTTGCAACAGCCTCGTTAAGGAAGTCACTGCAGTTGTTAAGCGAATCAGGAGGTCATTAAGCAAATCCGGCATCCCCCATTGAATTGATTTGTTGGAAATTCACTGGGAAGGTCACAAATGGTGATCGCATCGCTTCAGGACACTGCAGCTGTTGTCAATACATGCCAGTTGCCAAGTGCCCAAATTTTGACCAGATGAGTGTAAGGATGCTGTAGAGCGACATCATCGCCTAGTGGTGAAGACGTTCACCTGCCACTCAGAAGGTTGAGAGTTCAAATCCTAGGTAGCAGCAGATGTTTCTCTCCTAAGGTTCAAAGAAAAAATATCTGCTGTGAACTCCATGTAGGTGCCAGGAAGGGCATCCAGCCAGTAAACACTCAGCTCCATCCAGTCGCCCTGACTCTACCCTGAATTAAGGGATTACAGGGTGGTAAAAAGGGAAGGCTATTTAGTGTGGGGATGCTGTGACAAGTCATAAGTGCAAGGACTGGTCGTAAGTGTGAGGACTAGACATCGGTCATTTTTTCCCCCCAATGCTATTGTAACTTTGAATAGTCACTAAATGAATGGTTATAACTCGAGGGCTACCTGTATTTAGGATATCCGAAGTTCATTTTGCTAAGCTCCTTTGTGATGATCAATAAATGTCAAAGCAAGCTGATCAAAACAGGAGTTTTATTCAGATTGTTGGGAAGCCCCAGAGATAAAAGTTATCTGGCTGATGACCATTTATTTAGGCCATCCAAGAGATTTTTCCTTACCTGCTGAGGCCTCACCTGCAGATTGACTTTCCCAGCCAGCCAGCCAAGCCCACTTTTGAACTCTGACCATCCAGTGGGAAAATTCATATGCAAGCTTAGCTCAGTACTATTTAAGGGCTTGGCTGGCTTCAGCTCAGCTCTTTCGGAATGGAAATAAAAAGAGATCGATTTTTTTCCCTCCGATACCATTGCAAGTACAGGCGGGAGCCGTCGTTATTCCAGAATGGCTACTTCGGCATTTAAAAAGAACCGGCGTGGTTTATTTGAGGATAGTTGTCAACCCATTGCTGTCTTTGATTTAGAGATGGAGCTTTCAGGAAGATTTCCCCCCCCCTCCCCAACTCCCCGATCTGAAATCCTGCTCTTGTAATCAATTATGGAGGCTACATCCGGCTTTAAAAATTCACAGCTTCTGAATCCAACTCTTTGATTCCTTTTCATGACTACAGCACAGGATGAATGCTTCCTTCTTTGGAACATGAAAATGGCTATTTCTAGAATCAAGGACTTCCAGAATGCTGTATATTGGTCAGTTTCCCCAACCTGGGGCTATTTTCTGCATTCAGTTTTAGGATGGGTGTTTCCCACCCACTCCCCCTTCACTCCCTGACAATCTATTGCTCTGCCTGGTATCATTAACCTGAACTAGGACAACTGGATGCAGAGTAGAAAGAACTCCGAGGCACTGGTTTTAATTCTATAAAGCATATGTGGAACATTTTATTCTATAAAATGGAGAAAAGGCCCACCCATCCTAGGGATTTTTCACTATTCTGAGTGAAGCAAATGAGGGACGGTTAAGAGATGTTGACTCTACTTTACCGTGGGACTATCAACCGGATGTCATGGTTCCGACAGATGAAACTCTTCAGAGAACTTCAAGGCATTGTTTACCTTAAGGTAAAGGTAAAGGTTCCCCCGCACATGCGTGCTAGTCATTTCCAACTCTAGGGGCCGATGCTTATCTCCGTTTCAAAGCTAAAGAGCCAGCGCTTGTCCGAGGACGTCTCCGTGGTCATGTGGCTGGCATGACTAGACGCCAAAGGCGCACGGAGTGCTGTTACCTTCCCACCGTAGTGGTCCCTGTTTTTCTACTTGCATTTTTACGTGCTTTTGAACTGCTAGGTTGGCAGAAGCTGGGACGCGTAACAGGCGCTCACTCTGCTACGCGGCACTCGGGATTCGACCCGCCAAACTGCCAACCTTCTGATCGACAAGCTCAGCGTCTTAACCCACTGAGCCACCGCATCCCTCATTCTTTACCTTAAAGAATCTTTATTTGAGTAGCATAGCATCGGCAAGTACATAGTCAAAGCCAAAAACTGAGTTCCCTTCCCCTGAGCACCTAGTATCAAAGCACAATTCCCTCCTCCAGTTGACAGTCATAAATCACTTTCCCCAATTAGTTTGAAACCCGAACTTTCTCTCCAGCTTTCCAGCCCACCAACTCTTATCATCTCTTTTTTGAAAGCCATTGTATCTTTGAATGGTCACTGAATGAACTGCTGTAAGTCAGGTGTCTAGCTTGTAAGATTCAATAGCCTGCAAGAGCATTTGGCTTTCCATGCAGCAATGGGGAGGCTGTCTCTCTCTCTCTCTCTCTCTCTCTCTCTCTCTCTCTCTCTCTCTCTCTCTCTCTCTCTCTCTAACACACACACACACACACAGAGAGAGAGAGAGAGAGAGAGAGAGAGAGAGAGAGATCTGCTTTTCTTTGCTTTCCCCAATTTTATTGATTGATTGATTGATTAGCCCTTGGGCCATATCAAAGTGCAAAGTTCCAGAAACAAATTATTACTAAAATTCGATAAAAGCAATTTAAAATGGCATTGGAATAAAATAAAATGAAATCGGGGTACAATACAGTCTCAAATGAAATTGGAGTAGAATACAATAATTTAAGGTATAGATAAAATACGATATAAAATTATATTTCGGTGCCCCCAGTGCCATCTACCCCCAACCACTCCCATATCTGCAGATCTCAACTGGGCCATTTGGCTTAAGTACCGTGTGTGCTGGGTTCAATGTTATTTTCAGATTCTGCCGCCCCCCACCCCGTAAGGTAAGTTGTTTTGAGACGGTTAGGGTTAGGGTCTCCCCAATTGAATATTTGCCTGCATAGTTTCGGCATCCCAGCAAAATGCAGAAGGAAAGCGAGAGAGAGAGAGAGAGAGAGAGAGAGAGAGAGAGAGAGAGAGAGAGAGAGAGAGAGAGAGAGAGAGAGAGAAAGCAAAAAACAAAAAAACCAGCTCATCGCAAGATGGCATTTTACCACTTCCATCCCGTTTCTAGAGCTGAAAGCCGCGGGGGCTGGGCTGGAGGAATCTTTGGGACGGGAGTGTGCAGAAGGAGGAGGCTGGATCGTGCCGGCTGCATATGCGTATTCTTTCTTCCTTTCCTCCTCCTTCGGCCAAGAGGAGCTGGCATCCCTGCGGCTTAGCGGCAGATTGCTTTTGCAACCATCGAGGGACACCGAGGGTACGAATCAAGGTGGAAGGAGGAAGAAGAAGAACAGGTGGAGGGAAAAAAAGAGAAGAGGGGAAGAGGAGAGGCAGCCTTGGATCGCCCCCCACCCCACCCCATCCCTCACCCCAAGGGCTGGTGGGAGATACAGAAAGATGGGCTGCGACAGGCTAGTGAAAGCAAGGCTCCCCACAGACGTGGGGGGATTATATTATAATAATAATAATAATAATAATAATAATAATAATAATAATAATAATAATAATAATAATAATAATAATAATAATAATAAGAAGAAGAAGAAGAAGAAGAAGAAGAAGAAGAAGAAGAAGAAGAAGAAGAAGAAGAAGAAGAAGAAGAAGGAAGGGACCTTGGAGGTCATCTAGTCCAACCCTCTGCTCAGGCAGGAAACCCTATACCATTTCAGGCAAATGGCTGTCCAGTCTCTTCTTAAAAACTTCCAGTGTTGGAGCATTCACCGCTTCTGGAGGCAGGTTGTTCCACTGGTTAATTGTTCCAACTGTCAGGAAGTTTCTCCTTAGTTCTAGGTTGCTTCTCTCCTTGACTAGTTTCCATCCATTGCTTCTTGTCCTGCTTTCAGGTGCTTTGGAGAATAGCTTGGCTCCCTCTTCTTTGTGGCAGCCCCTGAGATACTGGAACACTACTATCATGTCACCCCTCACCCTTCTCTTTGTTAAACTAGACATACCTAATTCCAGCAACCGTTTCTTATATGTTTTAGCCTCCAGTCCCCCGATCATCTTTGTTGCTCTTCTCTGTACCCTTTCTAGAGTCTCGACATCTTTTTTACATCGTGGTGACCAAAACTTGATGCGGTATCTAGGTGTGGCCTTACCAAGGCCTTGTAAAGTGGTATTAACACTTCATGTGATCTTGATTCTGTCCCTCTGTTAATGCAGCCTAGCACTGTGTTGGCTTTTTTGGCAGCTGCAGCACACAGCTGGCTCATATTTAAGTGATTGTCTACTAGGACTCTGAGATCCCTCTCACAGTTACTACTATTGAGCAAGGTATATAGGTGGTTCCTCAACGTGCAAACACACATGAGCCCAACGTTTCTGTCGTTCAGTGAGTACTGCCCTGTTTTACGACCTTTCTTGCCCCAGTTGTTAGGTGAGTCGTTCAGCTGAGAAGTTAGCAACCCGGAAGTGAATCTGGCTTCCCCATCTGAGTTTGCTTGTCAGAAGGTCGCAAAAGGGGATCGCATGACCCCCGGGGATGCTGCAACCATCATAAATATAAACCAGTCCCGCCAAGTGACTGAATTTTGATCATGTGACCACGAGGATGCTGCAAAGGTCGTAATGGTGAAAAACGGTCATGAGTCACATATTTCAGTGCTGTTTTCACTTTGAACAGTCAGTAAATGAAGTGCTGCAAGTCAGGGACTATGGTACGCCTCACTTTGCTAAAGATGCCCCTTCAGCCTGTTTTTAATACTCTGTAGTCACCCAGCAGGTCTTTGAACCTCAGCAGAATAAGCTGGCAAGGACCACCGATGCTCCAAACTGGGCAGGTTACTCTCTTCAGGATGAGGAAGCACCCCCCCCACCTCCGAGACCCTCCATTCCAGAGTCCACAATCCCTTCACTGCGTCATCCTCCTCCTCTTCACAAAGCAAGCCTTTTTATCTCCCTGGAGACAAAGGACCAGCATCTCTAGCGTGGATTTTGCTCTCCGAAGCCACCTGTGCTTTCTGACGATGCAAAATCTCCTGATTTCAACCTCAGCCAGGGCTACGTCTCTGCCAGCTGCAAAAAACAAACAAACAAACAAACAGCACTCTCCAAATGAGGCTGTGTGGGAATTAGGAAGGGTTCTTAGGCTAGGTGAATGTGTGGATGGGTTTTATGCGAGGGGTAGCAATTAATTAGAAGAGGTAGGGGCAGCAGAGAGAGAGAGAAAGAGAGAGAAGGAGAGAGAGATATATATTATGCTATCAGCTCTGCTCCTTGGAAATATATGACTGGCTACCCACTGTTGGTTATAGAGTCTTGAACTACACCAAGTGCAGATGAGATTAATTGTATCTGGATTAATTCCCACCTTCCTCTCATTGCTTCTCACCACTCAGGGCAATATGACTGAATGCATAAACAGCCTCTGCAGAAAATGAAGGCTTGCACTGCAGCTGATTCACTATGGCACCCCAATCACTCCACCGAGCACGAATGTGTGAAGGTTTAAATGCCTCTGGTTTTATCCAGGTTGTACTGAATCAAGGTGATCCTGACTGTAGTCTCCTTCTCCTTCTCTCCTCCTCCTCCTCCTCCTCTGTCAATTTTGTGCAAGACTTTTCCAATTGCTTACGGACAAACATTTTCCTGGCTGGGAGTTGAAATCCACCCATCTTAAACTTGCGGAGGTTGAGAAAGAGCTTTAAGGCCTTGTTATACATGCTTCCAAACGGTGTTTTTTTTTTTTTAAAAAAAATGCACTGTTCCAAATTTTATGGGATCAGGCTATTGACCTTGTCCTTGTCTCCCTGCTGCTTCTTCGCATTTTAATCCCCCCACGACAAATAGCATCCATGAATGACTCCCCAAAGCGGGACAGCTGCTCAAAGCCTAAAGCAGGGGTGTCAAACTCAATTTCATTGAGGGCCGCATCAGCATTGCGGTTGCCCTCAGGCGGCCGGGTGGGTATGGCCAGGGTGGGCGTGGCCTACTGGGTGGGCGTGGCTAGAGTGCGTAAGGCCTACTGGGTGGGCGTGGCCAGCTCTACATTGTTCGCCTCAAGGGTGCCTATGGGGGCCTGGGCAGGAGTGGGACAGATCTGAGGGTCTCTGGCGGAAGGAGGGTCTCTGGGCCAGGGCCAAGGCAGAGGGGGCCGTTCCCTCACTGTTTCCAGGATGGCTTCACGGGCTGCATGAAACCACTTCGCGGGCCGGATCCAGCCCCCGGGCCTTGTGTTTGACACGTCTGGCCTAAAGCCCCGTGTAAGCAAGTGCTGTGTGAGGAAACCTATACAGGAAGAAGAGGTGGTGCAGATGCATCAGAGAGAAGAGCTGGTAGCCGCCCGGTGCTTTTGCAAAAGCCTCGCTAACGCTCCCCTTTGCCTCCAGCGAGAAAGGATGAAAAGCGAAGAGCTGTCCCTTCAGCACCACGGCCCGCAGCCGTTGGGAAGCGCCACCAGCCCCTTAGGCCTTGCAGTCTGCTTCCCCAAGAGAACTTTATACTGGCAAGTTGTTGGCAAACGGTCATTCCTCCTGAACTATGTATACTATGCACTTTCCTCTAATGAATGATGACGGTAAACGTTGGCCAGATGAAAGACATGGTGAGAAATTAGTGCCAAGGAAGGGATTTGGAAGCAAGGAGCCGAGGTCAATGAAATCGAATTGCAAAATGAATCCCTTGGCCTGGTCATGCAGGCAGGGAGTCTACCAATCTGTGACTTGATGGTTCTCTCTCTCTCTCTCTCTCTCTCTCTCTCTCTCTCTCTCTCTCTCTCTCTCTCTTTCTAAGGAGCAGAAGCAAAAAGGACTACCCTCCATATATAGGACATCCAGAACCTGGGACTATTCATCAGAATACAACTGGAAGGGACCTTGAAGGTCTTCCAGTCCAACCCCCTGCTCAAGCAGGAGACCCTATACCAGGGGTAGGCAATCTCGGCTCTTTTATGACTCATGGACTTCAACTCCCAGAATTCCTGAGTCAGGTCTGCTGACTCAGGAATTCTGGGAGTTGAAGTCCATGAGTCATAAAAGAGCCGAGGTTGCCTGCCCCTGCCCTATACTATGTCAGAGAAGTGACTGTCCAGTCTCTTCTTCAAAACCTCCAGTGATGAAGCACTCACAACTTCCGAAGGCAAACCATTCCATTGGTTAATTATTCTCACTTTTGCAAGTTTCTCCTTAATTCCAGGCTGCTTCTCTCCTCCTTGATTACTTTCCACCCATTACTTCTTGTTCCGCCTTCAGGTGCTTTGGAGAAAAAGTTGACCCCGTCTTCCTTGTGGTAGCCCCTTAAATACTAGAGGTTGCTAGACTAGATAAGCCTATTATCTGTTCCAGAATAATCTCTATTGGAACCCACTATTCCAGGGGGCTCGAATTTGCCACATCACGTGACGTGTTGCGACCTATCGTGACTTGCCAGAGCTGGGGTGGGCGCAGCTTCCGCGTGGAACATCTGGCCCGGGGCCTGGCAGTTTGACACCCCTGCACTATTGTAATCTCTTGATATGCCCCAGCCAAGCACATTTTCACTGCCCCTGTTGTCCTTCTGGCTCAGGAATTCTGGAGTTGAAGTCCATGAGTCATAAAAGAGCCGAGGTTGCCTACCCCTGTTCTAGGTCTTGCTTTTTATTTTTTTATTTCCCAAAGGCTCCTAGCTGAAGTTGGAGGTGAGAAATGAATCACCTTCTCCCTTCCCTTTCCAGGGCCACGTTACTCCCTCTCTTCACTGATGCAATGATCTATTGCACCTTGGAAGTAATTTGGTTGTGTTACTGAATAAACAGGTCAGTTGGGGGGGTAGTTGGGGGGGGAAGGCAGATGCTGTCCATCTTTAAAAGTAGGCCAGGTCAGGAAACATGATAAAAAAAACCCAAATACCACAACTCTACTGGTATAGACCAGGGATGGGGAACGATGGCCCTTTTATGACTTGTGGACTTCAACTCCCAGAATTCCCGAGCCAGCGTGGGAGTTGAAGTCCACAAGTCATAAAGCGGCCATCGTTCTTCTCCACCTCTGGTATAGGCTAGAATAGCAGAATCTTGAAAGCCTGACAGAGCCTGGACCTCCCTCCTTTGTGTGCCAAAGAGACTCAAGGCGAAGTAGTCTTGAATTCTTTCTCACACTGTCTTATCTCCCTGGGTCGATCTCAAGTTTTAACCAGCGGTTACCACATCACTTCTCCAAAACAGTGACTGTGTTTTTCTACAGAGGCACCCTGTATGCCACCTGGAACTTATAGTTTTTCTTGCTTGAGATAACGGGAGGTGTAGCCCCAGTGATGTGGAGGAGGCCAGCTTGAAAGGAACAGGGGAAAAGTGTGGTGTTTTTCTCCTTCCATCTCTAGGTGAGTCTTAGTCTCCATCAATTAATAGCTCTGGCAGTATCGATGGGGGAAAGAGAGATTCTTCTACTGAGACTGGGCTTAAGCATTCTGCAGCCACGGAGATGCCCAGAGATGATATATCCTCCCCCATCTCAGTTGGGCTGGACTTACATCTCCTTCCTAAAGCACATATTCCCTTTCTTTTCCCCTTGCTGCTGTGGAAACCCCTTCTCTCTGGTTGCCACAGTGACTCTGAGTCACATGCCCTCCCCCCATCTAGTTGCCATGGAGACTGGATGAAGGATGAAGGAGACTAAAAATTGGTACTAAGGCCTGGACGCTCTGAATCCTGGCAGTTGCCTTGATCTGGGACACTGGTGTGGAGATGGGGAGGTGGGGAATGGGATTTAGGGTTGGAAAACAGGACAATCCTTTGGGCTGAAACATTAGTAGAGGTACTCCTTGACTTAGACCACAACTGAGCCCAAGATTTATGTTGCTAAGCAGGACAGTTGCTAAGCAAGACAGTTGCTAAGCAAGACAGTGTCCCGATTTATGACCTTTCTTGCTAAAGCTGTTAAGTGAATCACTGCAGTTGTTAAGATGGTAATGCAGTTGTTAAGTGAATCTGGCTTCCCCGTTGACTTGAGTTATCAGAAGGTCACAAACTGATCACGTGACACCCCCGGACAAGGCAACCGTCATAAATATGAGTCAGTTGCCAAGCCTCTGAATATTGATCACCTGGGTTGTTGCAAGGGTTATTAAAAACGGTTATATGAAAAACAGTCACAGCTCCCTTTTTCCAGTGTCATTGTAACGTCAAGCAGTCACTAAACGAACTGTTGTAAGGGGAGGACAACCTGTACCATGGGTAGGCAACCTTGGCTCTTTGATGACTCGTGGACTTCAACTCCCAGAATTCCCGAGCTGGCTCATAAAAGTCACAAAAGAGCCAAGGTTGCCTATCCCTGACCTGTACCAATAGATTGCTGTGTAGTGTAACTCTTCAAAAATTCACATCAAATTCTGCAGATTAGGGGGGGGGAATAAGATTGGGGGAGGTATGCCCCTGCAAGCAGATCAAGCTGAAAACTCCCCACTTAAATTTCTTTAGTCATTCTTTGATAATTTCCTGTATTGCTGGGCCAAGGAACACTTCCCCTTTCAAAGACAGACGTCTCTGTGTCTATCCGTTTCTCATAAATCTACTTTTTTCCAAATTGATTGAATCTAAAATCGATAGCGTGATTCAAAAACAAAAAAAAAAAGCCAAAGGACAAGTATGAACTGGTGACTCAAGGCAGGGCGTGTCCAACCTTGGCAAATTTAAGACCTGTGGACTTTAACTCCCAGAATTCCCTGGCTGGTTGAGGAATTGTGGGAGTTGAAGTCCACAGGCCTTTGAAGTTGCCAAGGTTGGACCTCCTTGTTTCAGACTATAAGATCCTTCAGAATTCCAGCAGTTGCAGCAAAATATTTGCATATTAGGTTAGCTTGTGTGTCCTGTATATTGGATGAATTGAGACGATTTAGCTAATTTATGATTTAGCCTCCTCGGCAGATCAGGCAATTGGTAGGTTTAATTAACCAGCTTAGGTGTTTGTGTGAACCCAGTCAGCGTTTAGTAATATCGACATTTGTAGAAGTCAAAAGTGGCACAACGTCTTGTCCATACACAATACGTTATTAGATTTTTCCTCCCTCTTTTTTATTTATAGGAACAAACTAGTGCAGTTTTTTTTCAAACTTGACAACTTTGAGAGGTGTGGATTTCATCTCCCAGAATTCCCCAGCCAAAATTCAGGGGGGGGGGGTTTGAAGTCCACACATATTAAACCTGCTGAGGTTGAGAAGCACTGGATTAAAGTAGCTGAGGTTTGGGACCACATATTTTTTTTATAATTTACTTTTTGCTTCTGGTTAGGCGCAGGGGTAGGCAACCTCGGCTCTTTTATGACTCATGGGCTTCAACTCCCAGAATTCCTGAGTCAGCATAGCTGACTCAGGAATTCTGGGAGTTGAAATCCATGAGTCATAAAAGAGCCGAGGTTGCCTACCCTAGGGTTAGCTTCTGGCTGGGTGTCGCCTCTCTTGTTGCCCTGCTTTATATCTCCAACCAAGCTAAAAATATATTTGAATAGTCCTGAGTAGAAGTACTGAATCTGGTATGAGTAGCAGATGTTCCTCAATAGAGAATTGTTTCTCATTTGTTCCACGAGTTTTCTAAGTGCAAAGATCAGAGACGAAGCTTTGAAGCAAAGTTCTTCGGATGGCAAATCCTATTATTCTTCTGTTGTGGTTACTCTCTGGTTTATATCTGGTGCTTGTCTGAAGCTACATTGCATATTCCTATATGTGAGTTAATAGCTGCATTCCCACAACACAGTCAACCTGTTAACCCAGGTCAACCTGTTAACCCAGTTTCTGTCTCGTGTAATATACCGAATCACACTGAGCTCACTACCTATTGGACCACAACCCAAGCCAAAGTTGAAACCAAGCCCCCAGCTGACTACCCCGAGATCCGAAAATAACCTGATTAAATGGTGTTGTGTGAACGCAGCCCAGAAGCTGCATTATATTGGATTGTGCTGCGACGAATCTACGGCAGAGTGCCCCTGTGCCAACTGGGCAGGGGTGTCGGCTTTGTGGGTTGTGCAGTCTGGGTGACTTCCAGGAGTTGTGCACTTAACACACACACACA
Organism: Vipera ursinii; assembly: GCF_947247035.1. NCBI lineage: Eukaryota > Metazoa > Chordata > Lepidosauria > Squamata > Viperidae > Vipera > Vipera ursinii. The sequence continues at coordinate 21,347,022 of NC_139523.1, forward strand.
CACACACACACACACACACACACACACACCCCTGTGGATTGGGGCCTAGCGCAGAACATGGGAACTGAGCTTGGGGGGTCTCCTTTCTGCTGGGACGAGAAAGGTTGATCCTTTAGACCTTGAGGTGGTCTACCTAGAGGGGTTGGCGTGTGCACACACAACGGGTGTGTGTGTGTGTGTGGGGAGGGGGGCTGGGCGGAAGGGCATCCAGGAGGCTGGGACCATAGGCATAGATTGGCCTGGAGGCCCTTGTCTATTTATTTATTTATTTATTTTAATTCCATTTATATCTCGCCCTTCTCTGAAGACTCAGGGCGGCTTACAAGCTTAGCAGTAGCCTTCATTCTATGTATATGCCTGCTTATTAGGGCTTTCCCCACCCCCAAGCGGCATTATTACAAAGTCAGCTTAATTGCCCCCAACAATCTGGGTCCTCATTTTACCTACCTGGGAAGGATGGAAGGCTGAGTCAACCTTGAGCCTGGTGGGACGCGAACCTGCACTAATTGCAGGCAGCTGGTGTTACTTAAGGAGGCATTAGCCCACTGCTCCACCATTTATTTATTTTATTTTATTTGTATACCGCCCTTCTCCCGAAGGACTCAGGGCGGTGAACGGGGCAATAACTGCCAAAATACCCAAATACCCAAAATTACGAACAGATGATCATTTTGCTGTGATGCAGTCACCACCATCTGCAGCTTCTGGGCTGGGGGAGGACTTAAGCCAGGCTGCCTCGGTCAAGCTGGGGGATCCCCCGGCTCCTTCCCCCCCCCCCACCTTGGACAAGGTGAATTCTGCAGTAAAAGGGGCGGGGCTTCGCGGTGGGCCGGGGAGGGGGAAGCGGCCGCTGATTGGCTGGCCAGCCTGCCCCGGTTCAGACAGCAGCGCCCGGAGTGCGCTGCGTCCCGTCCTTCCGCGCCTGGCAGCCGTGGGCAGAGCATTCCTGGCTGGGGGCGCCGGCAGCTCCCTCCTCTCCCCTCGTCCGTCTCTCTCGCTCTCTCGCTCCCGCTCTTCTCCCCTTCCCTCCATCCACCCGGCCCTCCGCCCGCCTGCCTGCCGGGCGTAGCTTCTTCCCCGAAGAGAGACGCCAAAGCCGCCAGGATGGGGGTAAGTCGCAGTCCCTCGTCCCCAGCCCCTTGGAGAGACCCCACACGCCCCTGACCCGCATCTGGCTCCTTCAGACGACCACCCGAAGCGGCGGAGGATGCCCGGTCAGCTGAGCGCCCTTGGCGTGGCGTGGCCTTTTCTAGCCATCCTCGCCTGCTTTGCCGGTGGGCTTCTTCGCGCCCACCCCGGAGAGCGTTTTCCTTCCCCCTAGAGATGCTGTTGGTTTCTCTACGGGGAGGGGCCAGCTTCTCTCCCGGGCAACTTTGTCTCCCACCCACCCCCCCTCCGCCGCTCCCAGACACACAAACCGGGGCAGGTCCCGTACAGGCTCCGTCTCGACAGGGTCGACTCCGGATAGCGCCCCTCAAAAGGACGGCCCTCCGAATCACCTTGGCTGTTGCGGACTCTGCGTTGTGAAACGCGCGTCGTTTCGGATCGACAGGTGTCTTGTGGGGGGGAGGGGAAGAAACGAGACGGCGGGGGGGGGAGAGCTCCGCTTTCCTCCATGCTGCACCCTTGGGAGAGGTGGGGAGACAGCTCCCATCATCCTCAGCCGGCGGCTGCTGGGTGGGGACGGTGGGGGTTGGTAATCCAAGGGGTGCAGAAGTCACCTGATGGAGAACGGTGGGCTTCGATTTCCCTTCATTGCTGAGAGGGAGGATTCATTTATAAAACCCCCCACCCAATTTTTGCTCCCTTCTGCTCTCTCTCTCTCTCTCTCCCTCCCTCCCTCCCTCCCTCCCTCCCTCTCTCTCTCTCTCTCTCTGTCTCTCTTTCTGTCTCTCTCTCTCTCTCTGTCTCTCTCTCTCTCTGTCTCTCTCTCTCTCTTTCTCTCTCTCTCTCCCTCCCTCCCTCCCCTGACCCACAATGCAGGAGGGCGAAGCACCCATTCCAGGCCTTTCCATTTTTCCCTAGTTCCCACTTGGCTTCAGACTGTGGTCGTGTTGGACCTTTTCATGCAGTTTGGAAACTATTTTGAGCTGGGCCGTCATATCGCGCCCCCCCCACTTTTCTACCCCTCCCCTGAACCTCTAGCCTGCCTAGATGGGAGACTGTTGGTGTGTGCAAGAACACATGATTGGGTCTTAGTCGGGTGACAGTGATGGACCCAGATAAGGTCTTAATGACCTGCATTCTCCTTTATGAGACTTTTTTGATTTTTTTGGGGGGGGGGTGTTGATGGGGGGGGCTGCTTAGGAACCAGGGCGCCTGGGGGGGGTGTAGGGAAAGTCATGGGTGCTGAAAACCCAGCCGGGAAGTAGCCGGGCGCTCTGACCCCTGTTCTTCCCCACAGGTGACAATATGTCAGCCAAGGGTGGGCAAACGGAGAGACAGATGAGTCACTCTGCCGGAAAGAGAAAAAATAGGGAAGGAGTGGAAGGGCGAAGAAGAAGTCTAGTGAGCGGAGACGGGGTATTTTTTTAAAAAACAAAAAAATTGGGAGAGGGAAAAAAAAGGGTTAGGTGAATATTATTACAGCGAGGAGGGGAGGGGGCGCTCTTGCTCCCTCATTGCTATTCAGAAGGGGGCACCAGTCCTGCTGGGAGGGGGCGCATCGGCGGAGGCTGCGGCAGCCTAAGGCGGCTGTTCCCTCCCTTCCCCACCCCCCCCGAAAAAAATAGTCCTAGGATTCCCACAGCCGGCAGGCACGAGACAACCCCCCCCTTCCCCACCCACCCCTCCTCTCCTCCCCGTTCTTCTTCTCAAAGATGCTGCTGGGATCCGAGGGCAGGTGGGAGCATCCGTGAGGGGGGGGGGAAAGGGAGCCCACCCCACAGCTGTTCCGGAGTGAACCCCAACCCTCCCTCCCCCAGGACGGAGAAGGTTGGGGGGGGGGAATCAATGGAGAAGGAAAATTCAAGGACAGGGACGGAGAGAGGGTTGCCTGCCCCAGATATATATATATCTATAATATATATATATATATATATATATAATATTTAGTGTGTGTGTGTGTGTGTGTGTGTGTAGCTTGGGGGGGTTGGGGGTGGGTGGGTGGGAAGAGAGCAGAGACAGATGGCCGGGGTCCAGAAAGGCAGCTGATCTGCCTTTCAGTCTGATCCGAAGGAGGAAGGGACGCCTGCAGCGGCGGCAGCTGTAACCTTGCAAGAGGGAGAAAGAAGAAAGATGGTGGCCGGGTTTGCGGGGGGGGGGGGGGGGGGGGGGGTTGAAGTGAAGAAAGGAAATGCATGGGTCACTTTAAGGTGGCTGGAGTCTTTCCCCCCCCTCCCCTGATTCACACACACACACACACACACAAACACACACACACACACACAGACCAGGAAAAAAATTAAGCGCAGGAGATGAATGCCTTCCCATGGCTTCCTCCATGACTGTCCCCCCCCCCGTTCCCTTTTTCCTCTCCCCCCCATTTTTGCTTTCTATATTTGGTGTCTGCAGCAAAAAAATTTTTGGCTGAGGATCAGAAGGGGGTGAAAAGAGAGAAGGGAAGGAAGAAGAGAAAAGAAATGGGGAAGGGGATTCCCTCCGGCCTGGGTGGGAGCAAGCAGGACGCCCCTCCCTCCATCGGCCCTTTCCTTGTGTCTCGGCTGCTGAGAAGTTCAGGTTCTGGAGAAAAGAGTCTTCATTGTCTTTTTTTTTGGAGGGGGGGTTTCTTTTGGAAGGTCTGAAGAGAGGGGGGGGTGTCTCTTGACCTCAGCTTTCGGGGTCGCCCCGTGTCACGGTGAACTCCGGCTGGTTCCCCAAAGGTCAGCAGGCTGCCTCTTGGAGGTGAAGGAAAAGGGGGGGTGCATTTCTGCCCCTCCTCTTCCCCTTGGCATGGGCGCTGCAGTTGTTGAGGCACTGCTGCAGCTCTGGCACCATGCCAGGGATCGTTTCCTTCCTGCCGATGCAGCACCGCAGAATCTGGGGGTGGCAGCCAGTCCCGGCTGAGAAGGAAGGGCCCCCCCCCCCCGAGCACCGGCTGGGGTGCAGGACCCTCCCCCTCCCGAGACCCTTTCAGCTAAACAGCCTGCTGTTGACAGCCTTCCCCCCCAAATCTCTAAGATGAACCCCCCTTTGTTCCCTTCTAAAGGGTCTGCACCGGCTGTGGCCAAAACAGAGCCTTTGGCTCATCCCCTTTTTCGATTGCCTTCGAATAGTTGCCAGAAGGAAAAATGGCTTCTTCTGCACTGCAGTAAATCCACCCCCGCTTCCGCGTTAAGCTATAGATTTTGTACGTTCTCCTTCCACCGACAACGAGGGCTGATGCCTTTGTAAGGAAGACGGGGGGGGGGGCCTTATTCATCTGCATCTCACATGTGGGGCGCACCAAGGTTGAGCTACTCTCTCTGCCTTGGTAAGAGCCACAAAATGACAAACCCCACCCTCCTAAGCTTGCAGGTCCCCACCATCACGGTCTAATAATGGCGTTGAATTTGGGCCCAAACCTGGTAATGCGGCTGGAGGGGGGGGGAAGAGAGAGAGAGAACAGCTGCAATGATGGATGTTAGACATCCATCCCTTTTTCCTTCACGGTGATCTTTCTGCACGGCTGCGTTGGGTGGGCCGCACGCGGGCCGGGCCATGTGACAACCTCCGAGCTTTGAAAGCCGCTTCTTAACGCTGATTATCGGGAAAACGTGACCATCAAAAGCGAGCAGTGCCTATTCTGCGCGCATTCCTAAAAGGGTAACTCTGCTTACTGAAGGGCGGGTTAAATTAGGACACCTGGATGTCCGGAGCTGGGTTTTATTGGCAGGGATTTAGATCATGACAGACAATTCCACGGGATGGAGAAGGAGGGAGGAAATTTTGGTTTTTATTTTTCCTTTGCTGCTCATCCCTCCAAGGACCCCCCCCCCTGCAAGGCCTGCTTAACAGAATAAGAAAATAACAAATATAACAGAGCTGAAAGGGACCTTGGAGGTCTACTAGTCCAACCCCCTGCTCAGGCAAATGGCTGTCCAGTCTCTTCTTAAAAACTTCCAGTATTGGAGCATTCACAGCTTCTGCAGGCAGGTTGTTCCACTGGTTAATTGTTCTAACTGTCAGGAAGTTTCTCCTTAGTTCTAGGTTGCTTCTCTCCTTGATTAGTTTCCATCCGTTGCTTCTTCTCCTGCCTTCAGGGGCTTTGGAGAATAGGTTGAACACACACACACACACACACACACACACACACAGACACACGCCTCTTCTTTGTGGCAGCCCTTCAAATATTGGAAGACTGCTGTCACGTCACTCCTAGTCCTTCTTTTCATTAAACGAGACATACCCAATTCCTGCTTAAGATGGCTGTTGGGCTTCTGGACAAGGACACTCCAAGGTCATTTCATTTCTCCTTGGAGATTCTTCGCGTGTTTATTGATGCCATTTAATCTTTCTCCTAATGTGGATAGCAGCCAGGCTTGGCTTCAGAGGGTGCTCAACTTCAGCGCATAGGTAGCTCGCCCGTCCCCCCCGCATCCCCCCCGGTAGATTTATTTTCCTTTGTTCACCTATTCAGCCCTGGGTGAGTCAAGTCCAAAAATGATCGGTGAATATACCTACAAATTATTAGACGTTTCAGAGAGTTGTTAGGCAAAGGGTGGATGCTAATTTTCCCCCCTCCTCCTGTCGCGTTCATGTAAATGTTGCAAATCATCCCAAATTCAAGCTGGTCCTCGGCTTACGGCCGCAATTGAACCCTCAATTTCTCTGGCTAAGTGAAACCTTTGTTAAGTGAATTTTTGCCCCAGGTTACGACCTTCCTCGCCACAATTGTTCAGTGAATCACGGCAGATGATAAGTTTGTAACAACAGTTGTTAGGTGTATCTGCTTCTCCATTGAGTTTGCTTGTCAGAAGGTCGCAAAAGGGGAACACATATCCCTGGGACACAGCAGCGGTCATAACTGTGACTCAATTGCCAAACGTCTAAATTTGGATCAGTGTGAAAGTGTGAAAAATGCTCGTAAGACATTTTTTCCCAGAATCGTCGTAAGTTCCAACGGTTACTAAATAAATTGCTATAAGTCAAGGACTATCTGTAACTGATTCAGCCCTTGGTGAGTCTATTCCAAAAATGACTTGTGGGGTTACATACAAATTATAAATTTCAGACAGTTGTCAGGTATGGGGCTGATGCTAATTCCCCCACACATACACACGCACATCCTGTCACATTCATGTCAACGTTGCAAATAATGACATATAATTACATTCCAATAGGTTTAGTGGAGTTGTGAAGGGGTCTAGGAACCTGGGAAGCCTGTTTGATAACAGACCATCGTGAAATTTCCATGCTACTATTTCAGAAGAAATGAGCTTCTGAAATATTACCCTCCATAGTTCCTTTTTCACTAGAAGGTAGAGACCTACTAGGTAAGAATCGTGGTAGTTCTGGAAACACAAGAGTATTTTTTTCCTTTTTGCAGAATATTATTTTTATTGGGGTTCTCCAGACCTGTAACTCTGTTAACAGTTCATTTTGCTAAATGGTCTGGAAAAGGTATCAGGATCAAACGGCCATGCTCTCCAGAATCTGGACCCCCCATTTTAAGTCAATTTCCCACTGGGGAGAGAAATGCACTTTATTACAGTATTTATTGGTTGGTTGGTTTCCCTGACGTAAATCCTTCGATTCCTCCAGAAAGCAATGCCTAGCACTCTTTTCCCCATTTTTTCCCCCACAACGACAACCGTGTGGAGCAAGGTGTGTTAAGAGGGATGGCTAAGGGTGCAGCTGAATTGAGATTTTCCTGCTTCATCCATTGTTTCTCAACATTGGCAACTTTCAGATATGTAGACTTCAACTCCCAGAATTCCCCAGCCAGTGATGGGAGTTGAAGTCCATACATCTTAAAGTTGCCATACTAGGACAGGTGAGGAATAGGACTAGAACAGTTATTTTTCAACCTTGGCAACTGGAACACCTGGAACAGGTGAGGAATATAGGTGGCACAGGAAGCCATAGATAGATAAATAGATGATAGATAGATGATAGATAGATAGATAGATAGATAGATAGATAGATAGATAGATAGATAGATAGATAGATAGATAATCTTTATTGTTATTTTTTACTGTGGGCACAATGGCACACGTTAAAAATGAAATTTAGTTGCTTGCAGTGTACACCTACACAACACACCTTTAAACATACTATATGCAACATACAACTATCATTGGACTGAACTGTTATGTCAGATTCACACAACAAGTTGAATCCTTAATGGGGGTTAATGAAACACAATGTCTGTGTCCAGGTAACAGGTTTTGCATAAAAAAATAAGCTTGGTATGATAGCCAGGAATCCACCACCTGATAAAATGACAGTGTTTTCCTACAATATGGCGACCCATCTTGGCCTAGCCTACTCTGGAGTGTTGTGTGAAATTGAAAATTACTCTGCCAGCCAGAGTAATACTAGGGATACTTACTCCTACTGTAAGCCATTTACCTGAATACCTTTGCTAGAGGGCTCCAGCATATATACAGGCAGACCTTAACTTGCTACCACGACTGGGAGCAGAAATTCTGTTGCTAAGCAAGACTGTTCTTAAAGTGAGTTGCACCTGATTTTCCAATTGTTTTGCCACGGTTGTTAAGTGGATTGTTGCAGTGGTTAGAAGGAAGGTGGTCCTTAAGTGGATCTGTTTTCATCCTTTGTCTTTTTGGAAGCTGAAGCAACCTTTTGATGCCGGGATGCTGCAACCATTATAATTACTGGCCGGTTGCAACGCACCCCAATTTTGACCACACGACCATGGGATTGTTACAATGGTCGTAAATGTGAGGACTGGTCATAAGTCTCAGCACCTTTGTAACTTTGAACAGTCACTAAATGAATGGTTGTAGGTTAGAAATTAGAAACAGTTAAATCAATTAATACCAATTAAAATCTAAAGGCTTCCAAACCATCAGATACTAACAGGAGTTGCTTTCTTATCCAAATTGTTGGGAGAATTGTCCACACAGGGCTTCCCCCCCTCCCCATTTATTGGCCCTCCCTACATTTTTCCTGTTTCTTCTTTGGAACGGCTTAATTTATCAGTTACTTTCAGAACAGGTGTGCAGGTGGTCCTTGGCTTACACAAATTCATTTAATGACCCTTCAAAGTCACGACAGCACTGAAAAAATGGACTTGTGACCTTCTTTTCACACTTGCGACCTTTGCAGCCTCCCCACGGTCAGGTGATCCAAATTCAGATGCTGGGCCACTGACTCAGACTTATGACCATTGCTGTGTCCCAAGGCCACGTCATCCGCTTTTGCGAGCGTTTGACAAGCAAAGTCAATGGGGGAGCTAGAATTGCTTAACAACCAGGCTCGCTAAGGTATCATGCTTTGATTGACTTAGCAACTGTGGCAAGAAAGGCCATCGAAAGGGGGGCAAAACTCACCGAGGGAACATTTCACTTAGCAACGGAAATGTTGGGTTGTTAAATTGAGGGCGACTTGTAGGTGGCAAGTTGGAGCAATATTGAAAAAAAACAATTTTTTTGTTGTTTTTATTTATATACCGCCTTCTCCCGAAGGACTCAGGGCGGTGAACAGGGAAGATATATAAAAAATACAAAAATACAAAAGTTAAAAGAAAATTAAACATATGCCCAACTAAAAACAGTAAATACAGATATTAAAAATGACCATAAAAAACCCAACCCATCCCCCATCAGGGAGATGAAGGTTTGCATTTTTCGATGGGGTGTTTTTCTCATTTCTCCACGCAGTACGGGCGCTCAGACAGTTATCGTGTGGCTACCACCCAAGACAAACATGACAGTTCTTCGCCCAAGAAGACCAAAGCTCAGCAGAAGAGTCGGGATCTGGATGATCTCAAGAAAGAGGTGGCGATGGTGAGTGATGACCAGCCTTGATCCAACAGAGGTGGTTGGGTGGAGCTGCGAGAGGTGGGGAGGGATGCCCTGTCTTGACCCAGTGATGGCCATCGGGTGGTTGGATGGGCCTTCAAGAGACGATGGAGATGGAGGGAGGTAACAGAAGGTCCCCCTAAGCATCCCCCTTTTTGTGATGTGTTTCAGACGGAGCACAAAATGTCCATCGAAGAAGTCTGCCGGAAATACAACACAGATTGTGTGCAGGTGAGGACATTCCACACAAGGCCAGTGAGCTTTTCTTCTGTTCCTCAAGGACCGGAGAGAGGTTGAACATCTGCCTGGAGGCTCCATAGCGCCATGACCTAGCTGGCGGAGGAAATCAGCTGACCAGCAGATAAAGAATCTTTAGGGAACCTGTGTAATAGTTGGCTGAATAAAGTTTCAACCAGAATGGAGCTGGAAGGGACCTTGGAGGTCTTCTAGTCCAGCCCCCTGCTCAAGCAGGAGCACCTATATCATTTCAGACAAGTGGCTGTCCAGTCTCTTTTTAAAAACCTCCAGTGATGGAGCACCCACAACTTCTGGTGGCAAGCTGTTCCACTGGTTAATTGTCCTCCCTGTTAGGAAGTTTCTCCTTAATTCCAGGTTGCTTCTCTCCTTGATGAGTTTCCATCTATTGTTTCGTGTGTTGCCTTCTGGTGCTTTGGAAAATAAATTGCCCCCCTCCTCCTTGTGGCAGCCTCTCAAATACTGGAATGCTGCTATCATGTCCCCCGTAGGGATGCAGAGATGTTCTTATCCCTCCTTTCTCTCTGCCCATCAGGGTCTGACCCACAGCAAAGCCCAAGAGTTCCTGGCCCGTGATGGCCCCAATGCTCTGACTCCACCCCCAACCACTCCAGAATGGGTTAAGTTCTGTCGCCAGCTCTTTGGAGGTTTCTCCATCCTCTTGTGGATCGGTGCCATACTCTGCTTCCTGGCCTACGGCATCCAGGCAGGAACCGAGGATGATCCCTCAGGAGACAATGTGAGTTTTGGTGGGATGACTCGTTTGGAAGGTGTCCTTGTGGGAGGAATGAAGAAGGAGGAATCTGGAGGTCCTTCTGGTGACCCAACCTTTCCTGCCTCTTCTCTTGGGACAGCTGTACCTGGGCATTGTCTTGGCTGCTGTTGTCATCATCACCGGCTGCTTCTCCTACTATCAAGAGGCCAAAAGCTCTAAGATTATGGAATCCTTCAAGAATATGGTGCCCCAGGTAGGACACGCCGGACAAAATTCTCTTTCATGTTGACATGACTTGTAGATAGTCATCGGCTTAACCATCACAATGGAGCCCCCCCAACTGCTGCCCCATTTTATGACGTTTTGTGCCACAGTTGGTAAGTGAATCGCTACAGTTTAGTTAAAGTTAGTAGTATAGTTGTTCAATGAAAGTGGCTTCCCCCATTGTCCTGGCTTGTAAGAAGGTCGCAAAAAGGGGATCACGTGATCCCGGCATGCTGCAAACCCCTCATAAATCTGAGTCAGTTGCCAAGCGTCTGAATTTTGATTGCGTGACCACGGGGATGCTGCAACGGTCGTTAAGTGTGAAAAACGGCCTTACGTCACTTTGTTCAGTGCCGTTGTAACTTTGAATGGTGACTAAATGAACTGTTGTAAGTTGAGGACTACCTGTATTCCAATTTCCCATAAAGCTAAGCCCAAGCCATCTTTATAGGTAAGGTATCCTCATTGACAGTATCTTTCAGCTCACCTGTTAGTAAAATGGGAGCAGACATTATGAGCCACTTCGGAGGATTTTGTGAGAAGGAATGGGTAACATAAGGTGCCATGCTGAGTTTATTTTTTAACCTTGTTTTTCCAGTGTGTGTCATGTGAACCCAGACCGTTAAATTAATTTAGGATTCAGTTTATTGTACGATGTCAAAAAGGGGTTTCATTAATTGTCTGGTTAAGTCTATTGAGTGAACACAACTGTTTAGAATCATGGGTTTATGAGATCAGATGTGAAACCTTTCCAAGAGCTAAATGTCTGTGGAGATGCTCAGTCCTCCAGGTCCTGGTTGTCCCAAAGATGCTTTTTTCATGAGGCAACTGGACTTCCTTGTTTTTCTTTGAAGACCTTTCGCTTCTCATCCAAGAAGCTTCTTCAGCTCTAACTGGATGGTGGGGAGTTCTTCAAAGTCTTCAAAGAAAAACAAGGAAGTCCAGTTGCCTCATGAAAAAGCATCTTTGGGACCACTTTGCACAAGCTGCTTGTGTGTAAGATAATAATAACAGGAATAACACCATGTTCTCTCCTGGAGACAACTTGGCTACCTCCAGACGTGTTGGGTCTCCCAATGTACATTCCTAGGCAATGTGAGCGTCGCATAGCCAATGAATTTGGAAAATGAAAGATTTAAGAAGAAATGTTTTAGGGCAGGGGTAGGCAACCTTGGCTCTTTTATGACTTGTGGACTTCAACTCCCAGAATTCCACGGGTCATAAAAGAGCCAAGGTTGCCTACCCCTGTTTTAAGGGAACATGTGTCAGCACCTGACTGAGAATCCGGAATATTTATTAATGTAACTAAGTTTGCTTTTCCTTTCAAAGCAAGCCCTGGTGATCAGAGAAGGCGAGAAGATGCAACTCAACGCTGAGGATGTGGTGGTTGGGGATCTGGTAGAGGTGAAAGGAGGAGACAGAGTCCCAGCTGACCTAAGGATCATCTCAGCTCACGGTTGCAAGGTTGGTGAAAATCTTAACAGACTCCTTCAGCTGTTGTTCCTTACAGCTCTTGAACGAACTGTCAAGGCACTGGGAATTGGAGCAATTCGTCCTGTCCTTTACCAACTGTTCTCTCCCATTAACCAAATCTAAGCGGAGAGATCAGATTACTGAGCTGTTGTGCAAGTTGTATCACTGAACAAACTTGCAGCTCGGGTTTCCCCGTTTCTTTTGTTCCACATGCACCGGAGAAGTGGAAGAGAAATGAATTTGGATCCTTGTCACAAAAGTGATCAGCTTTCCCAGACTTACGTAACATGCAAAAACCATCTGTCCTTTTTAAATGAGTTTGCAACGATTACGCTACGAGATCTGTCAGTTTGTTGACCTGCCAAATTTGAGATGAAACCAGGATAATTTTAACTGCAAGCCTTTCTAGTTGAATTAACATGGCACGGCGTTTTCTCTCTAGGTGGATAACTCCTCCCTGACCGGCGAATCCGAACCTCAGACCCGTTCTCCAGATTGTACCCACGACAATCCACTTGAGACCCGGAATATCACTTTTTTCTCTACCAACTGCGTGGAAGGTAGAGCTTGAGTTTGGGTTAGAATGAGCTTCCAGTTGGTCTAGACATCTTAAAGTTGCCTAATTTGAACAACACTGATTTAAGAGAACACATTAAACACAGGCTTTGTGGCTGCTGGGCATATGTCCACCTTAATCTATGAGAAGGATTGCTAGAGAGAAATCTAGAGTAATTTAGTGAGGGCTTAATGTAAGAGAGGACCAGGCTAAGCCCAAGGGAGGTGGGGTCAAATACGTCATCAGTCTCAAGTCCCTTCATGACAACAAGAGATCTAAGTCCAGCCCACCTTGAATTCCGTTGATTCTTATCTACCGCCAATTTGCTTTGACTGCTAGTAGTTCAGATTCTTACAGAGAGCTTAAGCTCGCAATGAATCTTTATACCTATTTGAACTGCCTGGATTTTCTGATTTCCCTGGTGCTTTGACACCTAAATTAGCTTAATGGTTTGTGTCTCTCCTCAAGGAAGCCAGGAAGATTTGTAAGTTTCAGTTCGGTTATCAAACAGCAGTTCCGAAATTGGTTTAAATATGGCTATGAGCAGTGAACCTTTGACACAAATCTACAGCAGAGATCGCCAACCTGGGCTGAGGTTACAACTTCCAGAATTTCTAGCCAGAATGGTCAAGTTAGCTGGGAATTCTGGAGCTATGGTCACACCAGATCTGGAAGTTGGTAGACTTGCAGAAAATTGGAGAGAGACTGCATGCCCATGGATTTGTCTCATCTCCCACCAGGCACAGCACGTGGAGTTGTCATTGCCACTGGTGACCGGACAGTGATGGGTCGAATTGCCACCTTGGCTTCGGGCCTGGAAGTTGGCAAGACCCCCATTGCTGTGGAGATTGAGCACTTCATCCAGCTGATCACAGGCGTGGCTGTTTTTCTGGGGATCTCCTTCTTCGTCCTCTCTCTCATTTTGGGCTACAGCTGGCTAGAAGCTGTCATTTTCCTCATTGGCATCATCGTGGCCAATGTCCCTGAAGGACTCTTGGCTACAGTCACAGTGAGTACCTGGCCAGAGATCTCCAAAGAACTTCCTAGAGAAAATGGATGGAAACTAATCCAGGAGAGAAGCAACCTAGAACTAAGGAGAAATTTCCTGACAGAGAGAACAATTAACCAGTGGAACAACCTAGAAGACCTACAAAGTTCCTTCCAACTCTGCTATTCTGTTATACGTATCTGTTAAAAAAAACTGTGTTGATATCTTATCTTGGCTTCCCAAAAGTGGTGATGATGATATTCTAATATTCCATTAGAAAGAAATAGTGTAATGTTGGGCTCACTTTTTCAAGAATAATAGATTTGGGAGTATCTTGGAGGTCTTCTAGTCCAACCCCCTGCTCAAGCAGGAAACCCTATACCATTTCAGAGAAATGGTTGTCCAATATCTTCTTAAAAGCCTCCAGTGTTGGAGCACCCACAACTTCTGGAGGCAAGTCCTTCTGCTGATTGAATTGTCCTCACTGTCAGGAAATTCCTCCTTCATTCTAGGTTGCTTCTCTCTTTGTTTAGTCTCCATCCGTTGCTTCTTGTCCTGCCTTCTGGTGCTTTGGAAAATAGGTTGACCTCATCTTCTTTGTGGGGGGACCCTTAGATATTGGGACACTCTTGAGTTTCAAGGAAAATGCCAGGTTGGGTATCTCTGGTAGGGGTCTTTTCCTTCAGCCCACCACAGAGTTGCATTTCCCCCCTTTAGGTGTGTCTGACCTTGACGGCCAAGCGCATGGCTCGCAAGAACTGCTTGGTGAAGAACCTGGAAGCCGTGGAGACCCTGGGCTCCACCTCCACCATCTGCTCAGACAAGACAGGGACCCTGACTCAGAACCGAATGACCGTTGCCCACATGTGGTTCGACAACCAGATCCATGAGGCTGATACCACCGAGGATCAATCTGGTGAGGATTATTATGGGGAAAGAGAACATCCTTTTTTCCTATCTTGCCTTGAGAAGAGTTGACGGAGGACCTCTTCATAGGTGAAAGAATAGAAGCTGAGGGTTTCCTTGTCTTCTTGGGATCTCTAGCTCAGCTCTAGATCCACCCCAGATGCTCCCAGTTTTGCTTGCATGGTGAGAATTGTGTGTAACTGACTGAGCAAGACTGATGTAGAACCTTGATTGAAATCCCATCTTTCTCTTGTTCAAGATTTGACCCATTCTCCTTTACTCTTTCTCCCTCGCCCAATTCTCCTTTTTCTCCCAGGCCTACAGTTCAAGAGACGTTGCTTCTTAACCTAGAACTTCAGCCCTCACTAGCATCCTTTATTTTTTTTAAATTTCAGGCACGGCCTTTGATAAGAGCTCCCCCACCTGGTTGGCTTTGTCTCATGTTGCTGGGCTTTGCAACCGAGCTGTCTTCAAGGGGGGTCAAGAGAACGTGCCCATCCTCAAGGTGAGCGGAAGAGGGCCACTCCTTCTGAGGAGACATCACCTGGGCCCTAGCAGCATCTAGGACAGCGATGGAGAACCTTTTAGAGACCGAGTGCCCAAAGTGCAACCCAAAACCTACTAATGTATCATTGGGTGCCGAGAGGGTGTGGACCAATGGGTGGATGTGGCACATTGAGTGGGCGTGGCCCATTGGGTGGGAGTGGCTGCGGTGGTAACAGCAGACTGGGTGGGACTAAAAAGTTCAATCAATCAATTCCAACTTTGCGAGATCTTTTTTTCCCCGCGAGAAGTTGAAATTGATTGATTGAATCTTTTTTTTTTTGCACACGGCGGCGGAGGCCTAAAGTGAAAAGGTTTTATAAATCCCAGCTAAAGGCCTATGACTGGGGCGATGGCGCATGCCCCCACAGATAGGGCTCTGCGTGCCACCTATGGCACGCGTGCCATAGGTTCGCCACTACAGATCTAGCAAATTGAGAATGCTCATTGTGCTGGAGATAAGGACAGGTGAAGCTGTGAAGGTTGAAGGTCAAGTATAAGGAAAAGAGTTTTAATTTCTATACTGTGTGATGAAGTATGAGAACCTAAGAATCAGCTTGCTGGATCAGGCCTAGGCCCAATTAACCAGCATTCCATCTTACATGGTGGCCCACCAGCTGCATCTAGAAAGCCCACCAGTAGGAGATCAAGACATCTGTTGTTGCTTACATATACTCTCTATATATAGAAGTAGAGGGACGTGGTGGCTCAGTGGTTTAGGACGCTGAGCTTGTTGATCAGAAGGTCGGCAGTTTGGTGGGTCGAATCCCGAGTGCCGCGTAACAGAGTGAGCGCCTGTTACTCATCCCAGCTTCTGCCAACCTAGCAGTTCGAAAGCACATAAAAATGCAAGTAGAAAAACAGGGACCACTACGGTGGGAAGGTAACAGCGTTCTGTGTGCCTTTGGCGTCTAGTCATGCCGGCCACATGACCACGGAGACGTCCTCGGACAAACGCTGGCTCTTCGGCTTTGAAATAGAGATGAGCACCGGCCCCTAGAGTCGGAAATGACTAGCATGCATGTGCGGGGGAATCTTTACCTTTACCTATATAAAAGTAGACTCTCTCCATGCCTGGAATCAGCACCAGGTCATCAGGTCTGGTAGCCTCTGATACATCTGGTTCTCCAGCAATTGTACTGGACCCTTTTGAACCCACCTAATCTAGCAGCCGATCTTCTCCCGTGGCACCACTTCCTACACTTATGAATGTAGTTAGTTCCATCCTTAGGATGGTAGGGTGACGGTGAGTGATAGCAATGGGGAGAGAAGGCCAGGCTGCATGTCCAAACAAAGACAACTGAAATAATCCTCTTTCACCCCCAAGCGTGACGTAGCAGGAGATGCTTCTGAATCAGCCCTTTTGAAATGTATTGAGCTTTCATCTGGATCTGTGAAGCTGATGAGGGAGAAGAACAAGAAAGTGGCAGAAATCCCCTTCAACTCCACCAACAAATACCAGGTAGGGATTCTTGAGTGTCCCTCAAAGAGGTGTCTAACTCTAGAGTTGGGTGTCCTTTTATATAAACCAGGGGTGTCCCATCGTGTCAACCTTAAGACCTGTGGACTTCCACTCCCAAAATTCCTAGTCAGCCTAACTGGCTGGGGAATTCTGGGAGTTGAAGTCCACAGGTCTTAAAGTTGCCAAGATTGGAGACCTTTGATATAAACAGAAGCCTTGGTGGAGCAGAGGGCTAATGCCTCCTTAAGTAACACCAGCTGCCTGCAATTAGTGCAGGTTCGAGTCCCACCAGGCTCAAGGTTGACTCAGCCTTCCATCCTTCCGAGGTAGGTAAAATGAGGACCCAGATTGTTGGGGGCAATTAAGCTGACTTTGTAATAATGCCGCTTGGGGGGGGGGGCGAAAGCCCTAATAAGCAGGCTTATACATAGAATGAAGGCTATTGCTAAGCACTTTGATTTGTGCTTCCTAGATTGTAAGCCGCCCTGAGTCTTCGGAGAAGGGTGGGATATAAACGGGATTAAAATAATAAAAAATAAAAAAATAAAAATAAAAGTTCTTCTTGAACTGAAAGCAAAACTAATGTTGTCCTCAGGGTGTTGAGTAGCACCACTAAAAAAAAACCCGTCTGAAGGTGGCATTTTTAGGCTTAGCTCACATTGAAAATATATTTTGATTTCCAACATTATCTAGTTTCTTACATCAAAAAACCCCCTAAAGAACTGATAGTAATTAGAACTATTTAGGACTAATTTAGTTTGGAAGTTTAGAACTAAGAGTAAGTACAGATAGTCCTCGACTTGCAACCGTTCATTTTGTGACTGCTCCAAGGTACAATGGCACTGCCAAAAGGAACTTATGATCAGTTTTCATGCTTATGACCTTTTGTTCTGAACCAGCCTGCTACCGGCCTTGCAATAAGGCAAACCCCTGTTCAAACAGTAGAGACTGGAGAGCGTCTGAGGCTGCAAAGCGTCTGCCAAGATTTATTACTCAAATAACAGAACAAGAAACAAAAACACTGGAACTTGAATCCTCAAACGGAAGGGTTGCTTTCAGCAACCAGCCCTTCCCCAAACACTCCTTTTATTTAGAGATCAGGGCGTGGCCTCCCTGTGCCTCCTCCCGAGGAGTCCCACAGCCTTTCTCTGTTTGGTCCTGCTCGACTGCCTCCTGCGTCGGGCGTCCTTGAACAGGGCCAGCTGTGGGTCATCATCCTCCGCACTATCGGGCTCATGCAGCTGAGAAGAGGGCCCCGGCTGGGGGCTCTGCAAAGCCTCCAAGCCATCATCAGCCGGTTCGTCTCCCACACACTCCTCCTCCCCCTCATCTGAGTCATCCGAGACATCTGAGCCGGCTGCCGAACCCACAGGCTGGCCCTGAGTCACAACACCTTTGCAGCATGGCCACATGATCAAAATTCAGATACTTGGCAACTTGACTCATATTTATGACGGCTGCAGTGTCCCGTGGTCATGTGGTCATCTCTGTGACCTTCTGACAAAGTCCACGGGGAAGGCAGATTCAATTAACAACCGTCTTACTATCTTAACAACTGCAGTGATTCACCTAGCAACTGTGGCAAGAAAGGTCACAAAATGCGGCAAAGCCCACTTAGCAAATGTCTGACTTAGCAACAGAAAATTTGGGCTCAACTGTAGTTCGTACGTCGAGGACCACCTGTATTAATTAGAACTCTAGAATTAAGCGTAAGTAGTGATTAGAACGATTCTAAATTAATTCCCCCGATCCTTTTTTTTTTTTTTTAAGAAAAAGAACAACAACCACACACACAAAAAAGAAGAAAAATGCATAATTTGGAAGCTTGGATGAAGTCATTTATCAGGAAACGAGTATCGGGCCATCTTTGTGCATCAGAACCATCCTACTGATGGTTCTCCGTTCTGAAATTGTAGAGCCAACACAGTCTCCACATTCTGGGAATCTCAGCCCATCAGCGTTAATCCCCGTCTTTTCTGCCGACATGTGGGAAGGATTAGCTAGGATTCTCAGTGTGCTATGACCCGGAATAAAATTGGCAAATCATTTCCAGAGACAAAGGGGTGGTGCCCCCAGGGCTTTTTTTCTCATAGAACGCTCAGAACGGAGTTCCGACACCTTTTTGGGATGGAACCTTGTAGGGTTGTATACAAGGTGGGTTGTATGACATGTGTGAGTTCTGGCACCTTTTTCTTTTACAAAAAAAGCACTATGTCATATTGATATGCATTGCTGGTATTGTTGCGTAGGTCTAAAACTGATGGATCTTGGCTAACATCTGATGGCCGATGCAATGTTTATAGAGATTCTCAGTCTTCCAGGTCATGGTTGTCCCAAAGGTGCTTCTTCAAAAGGCAACTGGACTTTGTTTTGTCTTTTGAAGATATTTCGCTTTGCATCCGAGAAGCATCTTCAGATCACGAACAGTCTGTAGCTCTAAGATTCAAGCGAGATCATTGCTTAAGATCTGGCCATCCAGAGGTGCTCCTTCGGATGAGAAGCGAAACGGCTTCGGGAGAGAAAACGAAGAAAGTCCAAATTGCCTTTTGAAAAAGCACCTTTGGGACACCGATGCAACGTTGGTTTCTGCTAGAGCACAGTGAAACAAATCAAGATGATTGTGACATACAATGCAAACTTCCAAAGAGAGCATTTGTAGCTCATGGTTGAACTGTGGGGTCCTTGGTGCTCTCTGAGCTTGGGGGTTTTCTTGCAGATGTTTCATTAGCAAACGAGGGAACGTCGCCAGTGCATTGCGAGAAAACCGCCAAGCTCAGAGCGCACCAAGGACCTCAAGCAATCCAAACTTTGCCTGTTTTTGCGGGCATCACGTTTTGCCACTCTGCATTGCACTCCATGAGCAATGTGTGGCAAGCGGGGGCCTCCGCTGTTGTAATCTGCAAGTCTTCTTTTGGTCCCGAGAGATCTGGTCTTCTGCTCCCGTTGCAGCTCTCGATTCATGAGGTCGAGGACCCCAACGATAACCGCTACCTGCTGGTGATGAAGGGAGCCCCTGAACGTATCCTGGACCGGTGCTCCACCATCTTGGTCCAAGGCAAAGAACAGCTTCTCGATGAAGAAATGAAAGAAGCTTTCCAGAACGCTTACTTGGAACTCGGAGGACTTGGAGAAAGGGTGCTTGGTAGGACTGGCTGGGGAGAGGATGTTGGGTTGTTGAAGGACTAGAGAAGGCAAGACACCAATGGGCGGAAGGCCTAGATGTCATACAACACCTTGGAAAAGCCAACGAGTTGTTTGTTTGTTTTGAAAGAAAAAAGCCAGCAAGAAGTCAGATACCTCTGTAGAAACTTAGGTATCATTTCAGAATCCAGATGTTTCAAGATAGATAGGTGACCCTGGGCAGAAATCAACTTTAAAAATATCACCCACTTCTACAGCTAGTATGATGTAGTAATCAAGGTATTGGTCTAAGACTGGGCAATTGTAGGAGAAGATAGTTTCTTCTTGCCGCTGTTGTGATGTGCAAAATCAAATATAGGTTTTGTTTGTTAATCTTTTCTGGCATTATACCTAATAAAAGAATATTTGCGCAATATTGGAAAAATGAAGGAATATCACCAGATGAAGAAATAATTTTAAAAAATATTGGAATGTGCAGAGATGGACAGATTGACTGAAAGGAAAAAAAGAAACTGAATATTATCAAACCTGGGACTTACTTTACCGATGGTAAGAGGAAAGAATGAAGGATTAGGAATTAAATATATATTAGCGTATTTAAACTGAGACAGCACGCTGGTTGAAAAATTATTATAAGTATGGAAAAAACTAGTAAAATCTTATTAAAAAGAATAAGACAGTTTCTAGTTAGGGAAGGATGCTTAATTGAAAGGGGCATCAAGCTGTGCTGAGGATTCTGTAACAATCTGACAAGCATTAATGAAGTTTGGTTGTGGCTTACAGGGTTGTGCGAATCAAGTCCTTATGGCTTTATAAACCATCGTTCATGACTTAGTGCAGCCTTTCGCAACCTGGTTACGCAGCAGACAAACGGAGTTCAGTTCTCAGAGTATTCAGCAATGGCCATACTGGCTGGGGAATTCTGGGAGTTGAAGTCTAAACATCTTCATCCTGCCAAGATTGAGGAACACTGGCCTAGGCAGGGGTAGACAACCTTGGCTCTTTTATGACTCGTGGACTTCAACTCCCAGAATTCCTGAGCCAGCATGGCTCAGCTTGGAAACTTCTGCCTTTCCTCTCAGCACAGCTGGCTCAGGAATTCTGGGAGTTGAAGTCCACAAGTCATAAAGCGGCCTAGGCCTAGGCCAGGGGTAGGTGACCTTGGCTCTTTTATGACTGGTGGACTTCAACTCCTAGAATTCCTGAGCCAGCATGGGGGAACTATGGCCCCCTCATGACTCATGGACTTCAACTCCCAGAATTCCTGAGCTAGCATGGGGAACTATGGCCCCCTCATGACTCGTGGACTTCCAGATTTCCTGAGCCAGCATGGCTCAGCTTGGAAACCTCTCCCTTTCCCCTCAGCGTGACTGGATCAGGAATTCTGGGAGTTATTTATTTTATTTATTTTATTGGATTTATATCGTTGAAGTCCACGAGTCATAAAAAGAGCCAAGGTTGCCTACCCCTGGCCTAGAGTGTTATCTCAGAGCCAGTCCTGAATGGCTTACCTTACATTGGGGTGTCCGTAGCCTCTAAGGTACAAGCAAAATCATTGGCTAGGATTTGGCAATCCAGGTTTCCAGGTCAAACTTTCCCTTTATTTTTTCCCCCCTGACTGCCTTTTTTCCTTCCAGGTTTCTGTCACTACTACTTGCCTGAAGAGCAGTATCCCAAAGGGTTCGCCTTTGACTGTGATGACGTCAACTTTTCCACCGATAACCTCTGCTTTGTGGGACTCATGTCCATGATTGACCCACCCCGTGCTGCTGTGCCTGATGCTGTGGGGAAATGCCGAAGCGCTGGCATCAAGGTGAAGCAACAGGACAGTCTAGAACAGGGGTCCCCAAGTCCTGGGCTGTGGATTGGCACCGATCCACAGTATTCCAGAAACTGGTCTACGCAAACAAGCAAAGCCCCGTCCGTAGCATGCAGGCAACACACGAAACCACACCCCCTGCAGTCCACAGAAAAACCACTCTCTATGGAACCGGTCCCTGGTGCCCAAAAGGTTGGGGTTCGTCGGTCTAGAAAATGAACTGCAAGTATTTCCTTGAGTGAATAGCTAGACAGCTTTGCGTGGACACACTTTATTCAGTTCAGAGATGTAATCCAGATGTAATCTGGCTTGAATGCAGGTGTCTTGAAATCTCTTTATCTCAACTTTGATACTCCAGAAAGCCAATTTGCTCTCCTAAGTAGGCTTTGTTATTGTCTCCTTATAGCAACAAGATCTGGAATGGGTCATCTGCTCCCTAGAAGGTCACTGAAACGCCTACACCATAAATACACTCCAATGCTCTTTAATCAATCAGTTTATCCGCAGATTCCAAAATCCAAGGTCCTCCTTTTTTGTCTTGAATTAATTAATGGATTGGCCCAAGCCTTGCATATTTGATATGATGTCAGAGCAGATGAGCCCATGGCAGCTTCTGGGTTGGATCAGACTGAAGATATAGCAGCCTGCAAATTGTCTAGGCCAGGGGTAGGCAACCTTGGCTCTTTTATGATTCGTGGACTTCAATTCCCAGAATTCCTGAGCCAGCATGGCTCAGCTTGGAAACCTCTCCCTTTCCCCTCAGCATGACTGGCTCAGGAATTCTGGGAGTTGAAGTCCACGAGTCATAAAAGAGCCAAGGTGGCCTACCCCTGGTCTAGGCCTTCTTAGAAGTAAATGCCCTTCTCTCTCTCAGTACTTCCAACTCTTGGCAATGAATTGGGTTGGACAACACATTCTGCTTTAGTGGACAGTCTTCATCTTCCCCAGGACTCCTTTGATAACCCTGTGTTTTTTTTCTCCACAGGTCATCATGGTGACAGGTGACCATCCCATCACAGCTAAAGCCATCGCCAAAGGTGTTGGAATTATCTCTGAGGGCAATGAGACCGTGGAAGACATTGCCGCCCGGCTAAATATTCCTGTCAGTCAGGTCAATCCCAGGTGAGGGGGCAGCAAGAGGGAGGAGACCAGTGTGTAGGTCTGGGGGAAAAAGTAAGAGCTTCCAGATCATCACGGAACACAGAGGACAAAGAGTTCAAAAACAGAGACGGGGCAAGGAAGTTGCATGCATGAGACTATTTTTCTTGTGCTTGTCACCCCATTTTGAAATGGCTTTCTCACTGAAGCTAGGCCTATATCAGGGGTGAAGCTAAGCCTATATCAGAGGTGTGCAACCTTGGTAACTTTAAGACCTGTGGACTTCAACTCCCAGAACTCCTCAGCCAGCCATGCTGGCTGGCTGAGGGATTCTGAGAATTGAAGCCCACACAAGACTCAGAGTCAGCAAGGTTGCACATCCCCGACTTAGACAATTCCAGAATTTAGGCTTTCTTCTCTGTGCATCGATTAGATATCTATTTAGTTGCGATGTCTCTCCCCTTCATTACCCTGTGTGGCAGTTCAATAGGTGATGGTTTGTCGGCGTCTCTCAGAGGGCTGTCGCCATTCACCCCGACGAAAGGCGGAAATGTAGTTGTGTGCTTGGGAATTCTTAGAAAAAAGGCAGGAAGACAAACACAACAAAAACAACATTGAAATGACGAAACATAACAGTCCATAGTTAACACTCCGTCTGCGTATGGGGTGGTCATATGTCTACTATCTTTGGTCTACCTAGAGACGCCAAGGCTTGTGTGATCCATGGGACAGATTTGAAAGACATGTCTGCGGAACAAATGGATGAAATCCTACAGAATCACACCGAGATTGTCTTTGCCCGTACTTCTCCGCAGCAGAAACTCATCATTGTGGAAGGTTGCCAAAGACAGGTAGAGACTCAGAAGGATGTCCAGCCAACCATGTCATGCATCTGTATCTCATCCCATTAAATTTGTCTTCTTCAGCTAGCATGGAGTTTATCTAGGTCAGGGGTAGGCAACCTTTTATGACTCGTGGACCTCAGCTCCGAGAATTCCTGAGCCAGCTGGCTCAGGAATTCTGGGAGTTGGTCCACGAGTCATAAAAGAGCCAAGGTTGCCTACCCCTGATTCTAGGTAATGAAGGATTTTCAAGGCAGAACAGTGCGATACATATAAAAATATGCAACACAACGTGCCTTGATTTACACACTGAGTCACTGAGAAAAGGATTTTGCTCATCCAATAGCATACAGATTCCATCCTCTGCTTCCTTTGAGAAGTCACTAAACGAACTGTTGCAAGTCGAGAACTACCTCTAATGTTCTCTGCAGTGAGACATTGTCCCAGGATATAGCTGGCAAGGTTGATGTCGGGAGCAAGTAACCCGAAGCACTCATGAAGAATCCCAAGCAGAAACTTTATTGCTAAGCACCTACGTTACAAGAATCTCACCAGACTGATAGCATTCCCTTGGGAAAGGTCAGATAGGGCTTCAGAAATTCTTGGGAAGGTCAGGTCTGTGCCACTTTCTAGAACAGAACAGAACAGAGTACAGAATAGGAAAGAATAGAATGAAAGAATAAAATAGAATAGATGACAGAATAGAATAGAGTAGAATAGAGTAGAGTAGAGTAGAATAGAGTAGAGTAGAATAGAGTAGAGTAGAGTAGAGTAGAGTAGAGTAGAGTAGAATGGAATAGAATAATATAGAATAGAGTAGAGTAGAGTAGAGTAGAGTAGAGTAGAGTAGAGTAGAATAGAAACAAAACAAAACGAAACTTTATGGTCACTTTAAATGTCCATTAATCAGCATACATTAAAATGAGTTCGGGTTGCAGACAGCTCTCAAAGGGGAACCATGAGACACCCTAGAGTAGGTTGAGGACCGCTGTTTCCTACCGCTGTTTTCTCCCTCCAAACCATCCCTTTCATCCTCTCCCAGCCATCTTTCACAACAGCACCTGTCCTCTGTTTCTGACGCTGCCTTCCTTCCCCCCCTCCCCCCCAGGGTGCAATTGTGGCCGTGACTGGGGATGGAGTGAACGACTCACCCGCCCTGAAGAAGGCCGACATCGGAGTCGCCATGGGCATCGCCGGCTCGGATGTCTCCAAACAGGCTGCGGACATGATTCTCCTGGATGACAACTTCGCCTCTATTGTCACCGGAGTTGAGGAAGGTCAGCAAGTTCCCTTCCCTCTGAAACAGTCGGACGGAGGGTAGAACTCCGTTGTAGGGACCGTTAGTATCTTATTTCTGGGAGGAAGGTCACGCAGGTCGTCCTTGACTTACTACCTCAGCTGAGCCCAGAAATTATGTTGCTAAGCGAGAAATTCATTCAGTGAGGTTTGCCCCTCCCCCCTTTAACCATTTTTCTTGCCACATCACCGCAGTTGTCAAACTAGTCAGACTGTTGTTCAGCGAGTCTGGCTTCCTCGTTGACTTTGCTCGTTGGAAGGTCACCAAAGGGGGATCACGCGACCCCAGGAGACACGGCGACCGTCGTAAACAGGAGCCCGTTGTCAAACATCTGAATGTAAATCGTGTGGCCCTGGGGAGGCTGCCACGGTCATAAGTGTGAAAAACGGTCGTAAGTCGCTTTTTTTAGTGCCATTGCAACTTCGGTCACTAGCGGGACTGAAGGAGTACCTGAATGGCATCAGGATTCAGGGCAGGATTCTACCAAGGGTCACAACCGATGTGTCTCATATGCCACTCTGTAGATGGGAGCAAGGAATTGGTAAGCTTAAAATGGCAAGTTCTGCAGTCTAGTTTCAAAATTTATCTGCCAGGAATCAGCTCAGTCCTTCAGGAAAAGCTGTTTCCCTTCTTCCCTGCGGCTGCTTAATGGAAACAGAGCCCCCTAACTCAGGGGTAGGCAACCTTGGCCCTTTTATGACTCGTGGACTTCAACTCCCAGAATTCCTGAGCCGGCATGGGGGAACTACGGCCCCCTCATGACTTGTGGACTTCAACTCCCAGAATTCCTGAGCCAGCACGGTTCAGCTTGGAAACTCTCCCTTTCCCCTCAGCATGGCTGGCTCAGGAATTCTGGGAGTTGAAGTCCACGAGTCATAAGAGCCAAGGTTGCCTGCCCCTGCCCTAAGGGGACACTATAGGACATCTTAGCTCGGAGACACAACAGGGAAGAGGAGACATAAAGAAATAGTGCATTCAAGTGTTGTAAATCACACTCAGGTGACCACAGGGTGCTGCAAACAGTTGTAAATGCGGGCTGGTTGCCGAGTAGCCCACATATGGTCATGTGACCATGGGGTGGTGGTGGCGGCAGCCATCAGAACTTCAAATCTGGGTTATAAGTAGCTCTTGGGAGGTTGACTGTAACTTTGAGCACTTGCTAAGCAGTTGGTCATAATTCGAGGACTACCTGTGTTATAATCTTCTTGCTACAGCTAGTTCTATGACTTACAACAGTTCCTATAGTGATGGTTCAAAGTTACAACGGCCCTGGAAAAAGTGTGACTTATGTTTTTCACACTTACCAAGCCTTTGCCGCTTCCCCGCAGTCATGTGACTGAAATTCCAGCGCTTGGCAACCGACCCGTATTTCTGATCGTTGCCGTGTCCTGGAGTCACGTGGTCCCCTTTGGCGACCTTCTATCGAGCAAAGTCAATGGGGAAGCCGGATTCACTTAGCAACTGTGTTGCTCACTTAACAACGGCATTGATTCATTTTAACAACCGGGGCAAGAAACGTCGAAATAGAAAGCGCAACACACGTAAACAAATTATCTCACTGCGGAAACATAAATTCTAGGGTCAGTTACAGTTGTTGTAAGTCGAGGACTTCCTGTGCTTGTTCTTTTCCCAGAGACCCCTTTCTAAGCTCTGAAAGAGGAGGGGGTGAGAGTTACTAACCCTATGCTGGGGGGGGGAGAAGAGAAGAAGCTTGCAGCAACAGTGTTGATTTGGGGGAAGCCTGCTTCTCCTGCTCCCCAGGTGTGCCCCATTCTCTCCCCGTTTGTCTCCCCTTCTCCAGGACGCCTAATTTTTGACAACCTGAAGAAATCCATTGCCTACACCTTGACCAGCAACATCCCTGAGATTACTCCCTTTCTGCTCTTCATCATGGCCAACATCCCGCTGCCTTTGGGCACCATCACCATCCTTTGCATTGACCTGGGCACTGACATGGTGAGTTCTCCCCCTTGCATCCATTGATCCTCCAACTCTCTCCTGTACTTTGCGAGCCTTTTCACAGACAAAGGGAGGTCTCCATTCCCAGAATTCCTGAACCTGAGCTTGGTCCTTATTTGCAAGGGACAGCAGATGCTGGCCTGGATCATTTTTTTGGTTGAAGATGGGAAGGAACAGAACCCTGTGCCAATGAAGTCGATGCAAATGAAACCAGTTTGGTCTAGGGCTTAAGGCGCCAGGCTAGAAACTGGGAGAGTGTGAGTTCTAGTTCTGCTTTAGGCGTGAAAGCCAGCTGAGTGACTTTGGGCCAATCGCCAGAAGATGGTGAGTTCTAGTCCCACCTTACGTTTGAAAAACAGCTTGAGTGACTTTGAGCGAATCACCGGGAGACGGTGAGTTCTAGTTCCACTTTAAGCATGCAAGTCGGTTGGATGACGTTGGGCCAGTCCTTCTCTCTCAGCCCAGCTTCCCCCACCTCACAGGGTTGATGTGGGGAACATAGGAGGAGGAAAGAATATTAGGAATATTCCCCACCCTGAGTTATTTATATAAAAAAAGATAAAGGTGGGATATAAATAAATATGACCATAATTCTCTGCACATAGGAAATGTGGGCTAGTTTAGAGACCTTGCCTTACACAAAAAAAAATTCATGCAGGATATCTTCTTACCACCTTCTCATGCTTGTTAAGTCCTTTGACCCCCTCAAGGACTTTGGGAACCCTAATTCTTACAACCAAATTTTCCTGTTACCTTTTGTGCAACTGGGCAGATGCATCTAATATTTGACTGATATTTGCAGCCCGAGCAGGAAACAGAGGCACAGAATCACATCTCTTGCAGAAGTAGGATAGCCTTGGATATCTTTGAAAAGAATGAATACACGAGTCAAAGAATGAAAGAGAAAAGAAAAGGATGGCAAAAGAAGTCATAAAGTTGGTAGGGATGGCCCAAAGCAGCCTGTTTTGTTTTGTTTTTTTCATTCTGGTCCTTTCCTCCAGCGACTGGAGTGAGAAAAAGCTAAGCCTTCAAGGGTGAGACAAAGCTTGTAATCTAGCCTAGGGGTCCCTTGGACCGGCACCGGGCAGCGGCATGCCAGAAACCAGGCCGCGCAAAGAAGCATCCGCGGGATGCAGGCAGCACACAAAACCACACACCCTCCGGTCCGTGGGAAAACCTCTCTCCACGGAACCGGTGGTGCCTGGTGCCCAAAAGGTTGGGGACCTCCGCTCTAGCCAACTCTACCATCTCCATTCTTGCTTTTCCTTCTAGGTGCCTGCCATCTCCTTGGCTTACGAAGCAGCTGAGAGCGACATCATGAAGCGTCAGCCCCGAAACCCCAGGACTGACAAGCTGGTGAATGAACGTCTCATCAGTATGGCCTACGGGCAGATTGGTGAGTGAGGTGCCAGCAACCAGGAGGGGTAAGCTCAGAGGTTGACTTTAGGAGATGGGAGATGGACTGGACGAGGTCGTCCTCGTCCTCGTCAGGGGATCTTTATAGGGCATCACTCTGGGGCATTGTAGCACACTTTACAGGGCATTATATTATTATTTTATAGGGCACTGCGATAGCTATTATAGCACTATGACTATAATGGCTATATAGGGCAGTGCATACCAAAACAACTAGACACAGAGACAGGTTTTTTTCCCCCCTTGTGCCGTCATTCCACTGAACACTTCTTAGAATAAAATAGGGACCTTCAGTCATCAAAGAGCCAAGGTTGCTTGCCCCTAGGCTAGGGGATTCTGGGAGTTGAAGTCCATGCATCTTAAAGTTGTCGAGGTTGAGAAAGGATTTCCTCAACGCTCCTAAATTCCTTTGCAGGGATGATTCAAGCTCTGGGAGGCTTTTTTTCCTATTTTGTCATCTTGGCTGAGAACGGGTTCCTGCCCTCCGTTCTGGTTGGCATCCGTCTTAATTGGGACGACCGGACAGTCAACGACCTGGAAGATTCATACGGGCAGCAGTGGGTAAGTAGAGGAAAGCAGGAGAACCAAGGTAGCCATCTGGATCACTTGCAGAAAGGAAGGCTGAGGTCCAAGCCCTGCTTAGTGTCAGCTTTGTTTGAACAAGACTGCACAGGTAGTCCTCGCTTTACCAGAGTTCGTTCGGTGACCGTTCGAAGTTACGACGGCGCTGGAAAAAAGTGACTTGGGGACCGTTGTTCACACTTAACGACCGTCGCAGCATCCCCAGGGTCAGGTGATCAAAATTCAGAGGCTTGGCAACTGACTCGTATTTATGACGGTGGCAGCGTGCCGGGATCACGTGATCCCCTTTTGCAAACTTCTGACAAGCAAAGTCAATGGGGAAGCCAGCTTCTCTTAACAGCTTACCGACTGCAGGGATCCACTTAACAACGTGGTCGTAAAATGGTGCAAAATTCACTTAACAAACGTCTCCCTGACCAACAGACATTTGGGGCTCAATTGTGGCCGTAAGGCAAGGACGACCTGTACAAAGCGGTACTGGATGTTTTTTTAGATGTTCTTGCTCTGGGAATGTTTGCCTTTACATATCAGAAATTAAATCTGATCGCTCTTTATGCGTTGGCGCTTGATTTCATTTCTGGTAATTGATCGTGCCTGTGTCTGGCCCTAACTGGAAATACAGTTCGCAGGGACGATGTTGCAATGGATCTAGAATTTGTACTTTTGGAAGACACTATTTTCCAGTGTATTGGGACACTGCCTTTTGCTGAGAATGAGCATTGCTAGTTGAGATCTGTTTTAATTTTCTTTTTTGCTCTCCATCATTTGCTGGGTGTTGGCTGCCGGAAGGGCGATCAAATGGGAGAGAGCTGGATTCAGACACCCCGAGGCGGGAAGCGATAGACGCTGTATTTGGCAAGCACTAAAAGAGAAGGAAGCTGAGAGCCTAACTTGGCAAGCATGTTGGCCAGATGCAGAACAAACCCGTGATGGGCCAGGAAGAGCCCTCTTTGACACATCTCGTCACGAAAGATGAGAAAGCAGCAGAACCAAAGCATATACTTATTCAATCAGGATGGCATAAGCCATAGGAGAGGGCTGAATTAATGGGCATTGTCATAAACTATAGTAAAAGCCCAGCCAGTGAATCACATTCTGAAATTTACAGATTTACAGAACTACAGAGTAGGAAGGGACCTTGGAGGTCGTCTAGTCCAACCCCCTGCTCAGGCAGGAAACCCTATGCCATTTCAGACACAGGGTTGTCTGGTCTCTTCTTAAAAACTTCCAGTGTTGGACTATTCACCGCTTCTGGAGGCAGGTTGTTCCACTGGTTAATTGTTCTAACTGTCAGGAAATTTCTCCTTAGTTCTAGGTTGTTTCTCTCCTTGACTAGTTTCTATCCGTTGATTCTTGTCCTGCTTTCAGGCGCTTTGGAGAATAGCTTGACTCCCTCTTCTTTGTGGAAAACCCTGAGATATTGGAAGATGGCTATCATGTCACTCCCAACCCTTCTTTTCTTTAAACTAGACATACTAAATTCCTGCAACCATTCTTCATACATTTTAGCCTCCGGTCCCCTGATCAGCTTTGTTGCTCTTCTCTGCCCTCTTTCCAGAGTCTCAAGATCTTTATGTCATGGCATTCAAAGCCGGATGCCATATTCCAAGTGTGGTCTTACCAAGGCGTTATAAAGTGGTACTAACACTTTACATGATCTTGATTCTATCCCTCTGTTAAGGCAGCCTAGGACTGTGTTGGCTTTTTGGGGCAGCTACAGCACACGGCTGGCTCATATTTAAGTGATCGTCCATTAAGACTCCAAATTCTGAGAGGCTCCTTCAAAGTGTGCAGCCCTAAGCTGTAGTTTGCTGACTTGATCCTTGCTCCAGCTTGGGGATTGATAGATATTGCCAGCGTCACTCAGATTAATTTGGAACTGAGCCTTTGCTGAATGAACAGCAGGATTGCAGCCGCTAGTGCACAGTACGGGGGAGTGGAGAAAGGGAGAATGGAGGAATTGCCATCTTCCCCTTGCACTCCACCAAGAGCCTAGTCTTGAACCCAGAGAGCAAGTTGCCATGCCAGGAAGGAAGACAATTCTGGAAGAGGGTGCAGACCGTTGATTGCCTGCTGTTCTCCTCCTAGACCTACGAGCAACGCAAAGTGGTGGAGTTCACCTGCCACACCGCCTTCTTCGTTAGCATCGTGGTGGTGCAATGGGCTGACTTGATTATTTGCAAAACCAGAAGGAATTCCGTCTTCCAGCAAGGCATGAGGTACGGCAGCTGGTGGGTTTCCCATTTGCCAAAGAAAGAGCATAAAAGCCACCTTGGAACCAAGAAGAGAAATGGTGGGAACACAGCC
This sequence comes from Vipera ursinii, assembly GCF_947247035.1. Lineage (NCBI taxonomy): Eukaryota > Metazoa > Chordata > Lepidosauria > Squamata > Viperidae > Vipera > Vipera ursinii. Next base: position 21,377,551 of record NC_139523.1, read on the forward strand.
ATTCTCTGCGAGGAAAATATGACGCTTAAAGGGAGGAATGGCCCATTCAGGTTGTCAAAGCAAGAACATCTGATGTTCTTTGACGATGGTGGTTAGGTCTGGGTAGCAATGATGCAGAGTGGGTATAAGTGCTGATGTTATTTTTTTTCTTCCTTTCACCACCTATCCATCCATCCGTCTGTCCATCCATCTATCCATGCAACCATCCATCTATCGTCCTCTCTCTGTCCATCACTCCCTCTACACATCTGTCTATTCATCTGATATCTTTCGCTCTCCATCCCTGCATCCCTCCATCTCCATCTATCCATTTCCTCTCCATCCATCTCTCTACCCCCATCCATTTCTTCCTCTCTCCCCATCCGTCTTTCTTTTCATCCCTCCATCTGTCCATCCCTCCATCTCCATCTATCCATTTCCTCTCCATCCATCTCTCTACCCCCATCCATTTCTTCCTCTCTCCCCATCCGTCTTTCCTTTCACCCCTCCATCTGCCCATCCCTCCTTCCTTCCCTCCCTCCCTCTCTCTATCTCCATCCATCCATTTCCTCTCCCTCCATCTATTTCTTCCTCTCCCTCTCCCTCTATCTTTCCTTCCACCCCTCCATCCGTCCCTCCCTCCATCTCCATCTATCCATTTCCTCTCCATCCATCTCTCGTAACCCCATCCATTTCTTCCACTACCTCCCCATCCATCTTTCCTTTCACCCCTCCATTGCCCATCCCTCCTTCCTTCCCTCCCTCTCTATCTCCATCCGTCCGTTTCCTCTCCCTCCATCTATTTCTTCCTCTCCCTCTCCCTCTATCTTTCCTTCCACCCCTCCATCTGTCCCTCCCTCCATCTCCATCTCTCCTCCCCACTTCTCAGAAACAAGATTCTCATTTTCGGCCTCTTTGAGGAGACTGCCTTAGCCGCCTTCTTATCCTACTGCCCCGGTATGGACGTGGCCCTAAGGATGTATCCTTTGAAGTGAGTACCAGCTTTTTATTTTGTGTGTGTGTGTGTGGGGGGCAACTTGTTGGAATGTGGAGGGCTGGGCGGTCTCTGATCCAGGACTTTCCCTCCCCTTCCCTCCCGGGCTGAATGTCTACATTCTCTCTCCAGGCCAAGCTGGTGGTTCTGTGCTTTTCCGTACAGTTTTCTCATTTTTGTGTACGATGAAATCCGTAAGCTCATATTGCGTCGCAACCCAGGAGGTGAGAGGGGGGCGGGAGAGATGGCTGGTGGTGGTGGTGGGAGTTATGAGGGCCTGTTTGGGCTGCAAGGTTTACAGAGACATCCCTGCCCAGAGAATAGAAGCTGTCAATCCTGGGGCTTTACAAGAAGGCTTCCTGTTTTTAGTTCGAGATTTTTGCATTTATTGGTCATGTTGCAAACAGGCCTAAGGAAAGTATGTTTTTTCTTTGGGGAATTCATGAACCAAATGATTCTTTCTCCCTTATTGTCCTCAATGTACTTTGAGTTCTTTCCTTTCTTTCTTTCTTTCTTTCTTTTTCTTTCTTTCTTTCTTTCTTTTTTCTTTCTTTCTTTCTTTCTTTCTTTCTTTCTTTCTTTCTTTCTTTCTTTCCTTTCTTTCTTTCTTTCTTTCTTTCTTTCTTTTTTTCTTCTTTCCTTCCTTCCTCCCTCCCTCTTTTTCTTTTCTTGTCTTTTTTCCCCTTTCCCTTCCCTTCCTCTCATTCTTCTCTCTTCTCTTTTCTTTACTTTCTTCCTCCCTTAATTTCCAAGCGCAAGGCTCCATTTTAGGGGTAGCCATTGGGGGCCTCTTATCCACCATGCAGAACTGAGACCAATTTCTTCAGCCATTTCCCCCCCCCCCCCGTTCTTCCTGACTGGCTAATCATTATTTTATTTATTTATTTTTATTTATTTTAATTCCATTTATATCCCGCCCTTCTCCGAAGACTCAGGGCGGCTTACAAGCTTAGCAGTAGCCTTCATTCTATGTATATGCCTGCTTATTAGGGCTTTCACCCACACCCCAAGTGGCATTATTACAAAGTCAGCTTAATTGCCCCCAACAATCTGGGTCCTCATTTTACCTACCTGGGAAGGATGGGAGGCTGAGTCAACCTTGAGCCTGGTGGGATTTTTTATTTTTTATTTTAATTCCATTTATATCCCGCCCTTCTCCGAAGACTCAGGGCGGCTTACAAGCTTAGCAGTAGCCTTCATTCTATGTATATGCCTGCTTATTAGGGCTTTCACACACACACACCCAAGCGGCATTATTACAAAGTCAGCTTAATTGCCCCCAACAATCTGGGTCCTCATTTTACCTACCTGGGAAGGATGGGAGGCTGAGTCAACCTTGAGCCTGGTGGGATTTTTTATTTTTTATTTTAATTCCATTTATATCCCGCCCTTCTCCGAAGACTCAGGGCGGCTTACAAGCTTAGCAGTAGCCTTCATTCTATGTATATGCCTGCTTATTAGGGATTTTGCCCCCCCCCCCAGCGGCATTTTTACAAAGTCAGCTTATTGCCCCCAACAATCTGGGTCCTCATTTTACCTACCTCGGAAGGATGGAAGGCTGAGTCAACCTTGAGCCGGGTGGGACTCGAACCTGCACTAATTGCAGGCAGCTGGTGTTACTTAAGGAGGCATTAGCCCACTGCTCCACCAAGGCTCAATTTCATCATCTTACCCAGGTGGGGGCGGGGTATAAATAAGGATCAGCCGAAACAGACAGGAGGGCTCTTGAATCCTATTTGAAAAGGGAAGGGGGGGGTGAAACGGCCATCTGGTAATGAATTTCTAATGGATATTCCTTTTTCTTACAGGATGGGTGGAAAAAGAGAGCTACTACTGAATCTCTTCCTGTGCCCACTGCTGGTTGCCTCCCCTGCTGTGGGGGGGGGGATCTTGACCCTCCCAAATTAGCCCTCTCTCCTGCCCTCCCTCCCATGACTACGAGAGATTGCAACACCAGGATCACATGCTGGGAGAGCGGAACAACCAACCAAGCCCTCCTTCCCCACGCCTTTTTCCCAGCCCCCCGCCCCCCGACAGGACACCCTGACTTGTCCTGTCCTGCATGCATGTCCCAGACTGGACACAGGGGAGGGGAAAACCCCCCCCCAGCTCCATCCCACTTCTCACCGACTTCTGCTCTCTGCCAAATTCTGCTTTGGTTTCTGGAGGCAGGCTGGGGAAGAGGGTCCGTGTGTGGGAGTGGGGGGAGAAAAATGTCCTGAGTGGGGGGGGTGGGGGTGGCTATGTGTCGATCTTTCTTGACCTCTGCAAAACCTCTAACTCCAACACTCAAATTCCCTTCTGGATCTGGGATGGAACGCAGGGACCAGCCTCCTCGAAACAACTTGCCTCGGAGACGAGAGCCAAACAGGGATGGAGGTGGGGTGGGGGGGTGGGGGGGTGGGGTGCAGGGCGAAGGAGTATGACCTGGTTAGCACTAGTAGGATGTTAGATTGGGGGAGCTGAATTACTGCTCTCCTCAGCCACTCTCTCCCCAGCCCGTGCCAATGTGTTCCCCCTTTCCTTTCCCCTGTGTGCGTGTGGTTGGGTGCGTAGGGGTGATTGTGTGTGTCTGCATGGGTGCAAATGAGGAGCGACAGAGGTCAGCTGTGACTCGCTTCCCAGCTGAGTCCAGCAAACTGAAACTCTTTGTTTTTAGACTAAAAGAAAACAACAGCGGGATTTTTTTTTCTCATTCCTCTTCCCCTTAAGCCATACTTGTGGACTTCAACTCTCAGAACTATGTAGGGCTGGGGGATTCTGGGAGTTGAAGTCCACAAGTCTTACAGTGGCCCTAATCCTTCAGCCTGACTCTGTAGATGTGTAAATGAAAACCGAAAACGGGGTGGGACTTCTTTCTTGTGCATGTACATTTGCTCTGCTAGCATCATGGCAGCAGTTTAAACCATCTTCCCTCCAGGGGTCTGCACCCATCGGAGACCAGACAGCCTTCGGGGGGTTGCCCGTAACCCAGGGGAGGGGGTGACGTTTCGGGCTGTCTTCCCACTGGTGCTTAACTTTGGCCCCTCCCCTGGGTCCCACGCGCTCCTGTTTCTTGAGCCTGCGACTTCAGCCATAGCCCCTTCCCCAAAGAGCCCCCCCTCTAAACAGGGGGGCACGAGGGAAGGCATCACTCACTCCTGGTGGGTCGAAGGCGGTTTGATCGCGCTGGGCCTGTCCCACTCCACATCACATCAACCTTTATGTTCTTTGTAAGGTGGGAGGCGAGGGGAGTGGGGACATAAATGTCAGGTTGGTGTTTTCTGTCCCATCTCCCCTTCCCCTTTCGGGATCGTGTCGTCGTGTGAAACCAATCAACAACAACAACCCAACCGATTTAACAAACAATTAAAGAAGTGGAATATTTAATATGAGATATGTGGCCGCCTCATTGTATACGATGCCTATCCGTTGCGAAATAGCAAAAGAGACTCTATTTACCCATAATGCAGAACGCAGGTGATCCACTGAGGCCATAAAATTGTGGGTTGCCCTGGATCAAAGCAGAGAGCTGGAAGAGAACTTCCAAATCTCTGGAAGAAGGAACAGGGGGAAAAAAAAGGGTGTGCAGTTTGAAGATCACTCAGCCGTGATCTCTAGGGCAAAGGATCTGGACGAGGTTCTCAAAAGACTTCCCCTGCCACGAAAAACATTATTATACAGGTAGTCCTTGACTTACAACCACAATGGTGCTTAAGGGACCCGTAGTCCTAATTCTGCTGTAAATGAAACTGGAGTTGAAAATTGCGTTTATCCAACAATCCTGCATTCCTCTGAATAGCAGCCAAAGGCGAAAGTGCGTAAAATGGCCTTGGAATTACATTTTAATCAGAATAGAACTGGAAGGGACCTTGGAGGTCTTCTAGTCCGACAACCTTGGAGGTCTTGGAGGTCTTCTAGTCCGACAACCTGCTCACGCAGGAGACCCCCATGCTATTTCAGGCAGGTGGCTGTCCAGTCTTAAAAACCTCCAGTGATGAAGCACCCAAAACTTCTGGTGGCAAGTTGTTCCACTGGTTAATTGTCCTCACTGTTAGGAGGTTTCTCCTTAATTCCAGGTTGCTTCTCTCCTTGATTCGTTTCCATCCATTGTTTCGTTTTTGTTTTTAATCTTGCCTTCGGGTGCTTTGGAAAACAAACTGACCCAGAGTTGATTTTGCTGAAGACCACCCCCCTCTGGTTTAGAACTGGCTGTAAGGGGTGGGGTGGGGTGTGAGCAAGAGCAAACCAGCACCCAAGGAGGAAAAGGTTAGAGAGAATTAGCATTGTCAGCCTTATAAGTACTTCTTATAGTCCACCTTATAGTCCACTTCTACTCTGGAAGCTTTTATTGAAATTTTACCTCAGCTCCCCTCGAAGGCCAGTATCCCTTCACCCTTCCCGGTTTAGCAGTCTGCTGCATTAAGATGCACTTAATGCAATTAATGTAATTGGATGAGGGTGGTGTTGCTTTTTTTTCCATCCAGGGTGGGCGGGAGAGGAGGAGGGGGGGGTCATAAGACAACTGAAGGATGGAGAACAAGACACAAGACTGTCTTGGGTTTGATGTCCCCCTGCCTGGATTAGGCAGTCTTTAAGAGGCCTTGCAAAATCAAACCCATCCTGAGGGTTGAGAGCTGCCCACGTGATCCCACCTCTCGGGCCTCTGAGTCACGGCTAAAGATGAGAGCACGCTATAAATGGAAACTGTTGACACGGAAAGAGTGAGGAAGCATAAGGGAACTGCAGAGTGAAGGACGGAGGAGAGGGAGACAGACTTTCAGGTCACTAGAAAGAGAAGAGCAGGCCTGATTTTTAAAAAGCAGGCAACCCTTTTTAACTTAGAATGGAACAGAGCTGCAAGGGACCTTGGAGATCTTCTAGTCCAGCCCCTTGCTCATGCAGGAGGTCCTATACCATCTCGGTCAGATAATTGCCCAGTCTCTTCTTAAAAACTTCCAGGGATGGAGCGCCCACGATTTCTGGAGGCAAGCTGTTCCACTGGTTAATTGTCCTCACTGTCAGGAAGTTTCTCCTTAATTCCAGGTTGCTTCTCTCCTTGATCAGCTTCCAACCATTGTTTCTTGTCCTGCCCTCTGGTGTTCTGGTGAACAACCTGGCCCCCTCTGCCTTGTGGCAGCCCCACAGATCCCTAATGTCCTGATCCCTAATGTGGCCAATTGCCCCAACTTTGATTAGCTTCAGGCTTTCCTTGCCTGCTTCACACATTTAAAATAAGAAACCCAATTAACTACAACCCTTGTTTGGAAGGACTTGGTAAAAATGCCTCATTTTGAATTAACTAAATCCCACTTGATTGAAAAATCAGGCACCACCCAAGGTGCTGGCTTTTCCAATTTGTGGCCTTCTAAGAAGGAGGAATAATAAGCCCAGAATTACAAACGAACAAGCTAACAACTGGGGTGAGGTGTGCGTCTGTGCAGTTCATCTCAACTGATGGATATTTGACTGGGAAAAGTCAGGAGTAAGTGATCGGAGCACAGTTCCTTTACCTTGGTTGCTTGAAGATGGGTGGACTTCAACTCCCAGAATTCCCCAGCCAGCTGTGCTGGCTGGGGAATTCTGGGAGTTGAACTCCACCCATTTTCAAATGGCCAGGGTTGAGAAACACTGCACTGGATGCAAGTAAAAGACACTGTCCATTGCAAAAGGAAGAAAGGGAATTATCTTTTGATATTATTTGGAAATTGTTAATGTAATGGGAGGAAGGCCCATAAATATTTCCACACTCACCCACTTTTTGCAAAAGTTGGTCTATCACGTCTGGGCTATAAACACCTAAATGACTACAGTACTGTACAATAAATCATTTGCCATCTGGTGGCCATTCCAGATATTGCACCTTCTGGTAGCCCCCACACCTTCAAAAAACCCCATTAATCGCACACCCCACTTCCATCTGCTGGAACACCCGAATGTGGAAATTTGTTGTGGTCCTGCGTGACTGCCCTTGAAAGAAAATCACTTCTCGTAGCTGCAAATAATTAGGCCCGATCTTTCTTGTGCCTCCCATTTTCCCACAGCAACAACCCTGTGAAATGGTCCGGACTGAGAGAGAGGGACTGATTCAAAATCCCCTAATCGGCTTTCAGTCTCCTGATGATTGGCCCAAACATTCATGCCTAAAGCAGGACTAGAACTCACTGTCTCCTGGTGATTGGCCCATAGTCACCCAGCTGGCTCTTATGCCTAAGGCGGATTTAGAACTCACAGTCTTATGGTGATTGGCCCAAACATGGATGCCTAAGGCGGGACTAGAACTCACTGTCTCCTGGTGATTGGCCCATAGTCACCCAGCTGGCTCTTATGCCTAAGGCGGATTTAGAACTCACAGTCATGCCTAAAGCTAGGGACTAGAATTCTAGACCCCTAAAGCGGGACTAGAATTCACTGTCTCCTGGGGATTGGCCCACAGTCACCCAGCAGGCTCTTATTCCATCTCTAGCAGAGAAAAAGCAGCAGCCATGCAAAATGTCTGTGAGATATTAATTTTGACGCATCCTTGCTGAATAAGCTGCGGACCTTTGGAAGGAAACTTAGCAGAGTCATCAGGTAACGTTATGTTGATGTAATCCTGTGGGTCACCACAACCTTGGCCAATACACGTTAAAAACACTCAAAAGGAGTTGTGGATTAATGTCAGCATTTCTTTAATATTGCCGATCAGAGACATAAAAAGGCTGAGTGCGGGAGGCTACTGGGAAAGCGATGCTGGCACCTAAAAATCTACAGAGGGAATAATTTAACAGCAGCATTCTATTATATACTCAGTGAAAAAGCTCATGGCCAGTGGGAATAACAGACGAGGAAATATCTCATATCTGAAGAATCAGAAATGGAAGGGCAACCTCAACAAGGTAGCCACCGAGAGTTTTCAAGACTTGGAGGAAATGGCCATTTAAGTAGGCCTATTGGCGTGGAATGAAATAGCAGCATTGTATACATAGGCAATGTAACAGCGATGGGTTAGGGAAGGGAGAGATGGACGCCGAGGAAGTTCTCCAGCTTTTTACACGGGCTCCATCTGCAGTTCATCGGTCTCCACGGATTCCAGTTCATGGAAGGCGGCATGTGAACCAATGACGACCAACGTGGCGCCTGCAGAGAGCAACAGAAGAAACTTTGGGAAAGGAGGCCACAGGGTGATCTATCTCTTCCTCATCTAAGTCTTTCTCTTAGAGGCTCTAAGGATCTCTTAGGGCAAAATGTGGATGAACCAGACTCGAAAGGAAAGACTCAAAACACACAGATGGCATCTAAAAAACCTACAGAGGAAAGAACAGGGCTGCAGTTCCTGAGAAGGAACTATTGTAAAGTTAAGGTATTCACCCCATTTTCGGAGAGAAGTCAGCATATCTTACCTAGTTGGGGAATGAAACGTGTGGAAGAAAACCACCAAACTCAGAGAGCACCAAAGACTCCTCCTCCTCCTTCCCCCCCCCTTTCTCCTCCTCCACTGTGCAAACCCTACTCCCTGATGATGTTACCTAGTTTGGTCACAAAACGTCTGCACGAAAACCACCAAGTTGAAAGGGCACCAAGGACCCCACTGTCGTCCTCCTCCCACTTTCTCCTCCTCCTCCGCCACTGTGCAAACCTCACTCCCTCCTAACACTGATGATGTTACCTAGTTTGGTCACGAAACGTCTGCAAGAAAACCACCAAGCTGAAAGAGCGCCAAGGAACCACCACCACCCCAGAACACAGGAGTGCGGTCCCCCTGGAACGGGCTTTTCCTCTTTACTCACCCAGCACCCAAAAGACAGCTGAGCCGGCACCCGCCAGCCAGAAGAAAGGAAAAGAGACAGCGCCGGCCAGACTGTATTGATGGGCTGTGCTGACTTCTCGCCCTAGAGGGAAAGACGGTGAGTTAGAAAACAGGCTGGGTTTCAACTGTTAAAAAAAAAGAGAGAAGGTGGCCGTCTCGAAGGCTCGACTGAAGAGATGCTAGCCTTGAGGTCACATTTTTGCTTTCTGTGGTTTAGCGCCTCTACGTAACCTAGCAAAGCTGGGGATTTTGTGCCAGACTGGCACTGTCCTTCTTGGCTGCAGCACCACCTTGTGGCTATTCTTGGAAATGTAGCTTTCAAGGACTTGCTGAAAAGAAACTACTTTACAAGTTAGCTACCTACCGTGCTTCCCCGAAAGTAAGGCCTACACCAACCATAAGCCCTAGCTTGATTTTGGGGGGTGGGGGTAGGCTTAATATAAGCCCTATCCCAAAAATAAGTTTTTGGGATAGGGCTTATATTAATAGGGCTCAAGGTTGACTCAGCCTTCCATCCTTCCCAGGTAGGTAAAATGAGGACCCAGATTGTTGGGGGCAATTAAGCTGACTTTGTAATAATGCCGCTTAGGGGTGTGTGTGAAAGCCCTAATAAGCAGGCATATGCAGGCATATAAGCAGGCATATAGTCTTCGGAGAAGGGCGGGATATAAATGGAATTAAAATAAATAAAATAAATAAATAAAATAAATTAGTTTTTGGGACGTGGCACACACCTAAAAATCAAGCTAGGGTGGGGATGTGGAGCTGCCCCACCTGCCCTGCACCCACTTACCTTGCAGCCAGGCCTCTCCTTGCCATCCCGCTTCTTCTTCTGAGGCCTCTTCTGCAGCCAGGCCTGCATTTCTCAGTCACAGGGTTTTCCGGAAGGCCTTTGCAGCCAAAAACCGAGCTATGAATCCAATCCGTAGCTCAGTTCTGCAAGATCTCAGCAGCTAAGCACCAAGCTATGGATTGAATCGGTACTCAGATGCTTAGGCCTTCTGGAAAGGCCTGACTGCAAAATGCAGGCCCGAATGCAGCTGCAGAACATCAGCCCCAGAAGAAGTGGACCGGCTGGGTGGGGCTGTCGGTGCTGGAGGTGAGGTAAGGCCTACTCCGAAAATAAAACCTGGAGCCTCTTTTGGAGGAAAAAAAAAGATAAGACCTGGTCTTATTTCCGGGGAAACACGGTATCTAATGGATGGATAGGAAAAAAGCAGCCCTCCTTGTAGGAATATGAGCAGTTCTCAATTTAAAACCATTCCTTTAGTTTTGAAGTTACAACAACAATAAAAAAATGACTTATGACCAGTTTTCACATGTACAACTATTGCAAGTCACGCGATCAAAATCTGGATGCTTGGCAACTGGCATGTACTGATGACAGTTGCACTACCCCAGGGCCAGGTGATCAACATTGTGACCTACCTGTAATTCAGAAGGCACTGAGAGTGTGTGATGGAGTGTTTTTTCATAGTAAACATTTCCTAGCTATGGAAAGCCTAAATATCTAGGCCAGGAGTAGCTCAGGAATTCTGGGAATTGAAGTCCACGAGTCATAAAAGAGCCAAGGTTGCCTACCTCTGATATAGGCTATAGCTTCCTCTTTCCCTTACGTGCTAGCTTTCAACAAGCAAGGAGATGGGTGTTTCTTTTTTAATTGTAGGGCAGAAATTAAATAAGAGGGGGAAAAATAGAAATTAATGTTCTTGAAAGAGCACACAGGTGGTCCTTGACGTACGACCATAATTGAGCCCAAAATCTGTTGTTAAATGAGACATTTGCTAAGTGAGTTTTGCCCCATTTTATGATCTTTCCTGCCACCGTTGTTAAGTGAATCACTGCAGTTGTTAAGTTAGTAACCCCTTTGTTAAGTGAAGCCGGCTTCCCTATTGACTTTGTTTGTCAGAAGGTTGCAAAAAGGGGGTTGGTCACATGACCCCAGGACGTTTCAACGGTCTTAAGCACGAACCCGTTGCCAAGCATCTGAATTTCGATCACACGATCATGGGGACGCTACAAAGGTTGTAAGTGTGAAAAACGGTTGTTAAGTTACTTTTTTTCCAGTGCCGTTGTAACTTTGAACGGTTACTAAATGAGCCACTGTAAGTCGAGGACTAACTGTATCATGCACACATCTCTAGTTCCAAGCTTTGTTTTATGTTATTATTGCACGTTGCACTGTGGGAACAAAAGATCGCCACTTACCAAACAGAACCAGCTGTGACTGTTGGGTCTTCAAGTACATGATGTAACAGGCCCCAAAGAACACAGCAAGCGCAATCAGAAGTAATGGCGATGTGATGCTAACAGGTGAGAAGGAAAGACCAATGGGGTTAAATGCATCATGAAACAACGTGGAAGAACAAAACCAATTTTCTTGCTAGTTCCATGGAATTAAAGTTGAACTTATCACAACCTGGCTGAACCCATTACAATTAAGAATGGAAGAGCTCTGTACAAATACACTATTTGTATATTAGGGTAGTGTATTAATTTCTTTACAGGTCTTCCTTGGTGGCTGTTTTCCAAAAGCTCTGCAAACTAAAACTCTTATCAATTTTTGTTTCCTGGAACAAAGGGGGAATTATCTACTAGACCCTGAATGTTCCCTAGCATGACCGGGTATAGGCCATTCGTAATCTTTCTCCATGATGCACATTGTAGACGGAATTTTATCCAAGCAAGCACTGAATCAGTGACCTTGCCGAGAAAAAATAGAGTCAGGCATCTGTACCAAACTGAGATTACATCCCGATGACAAAATGCATGTGGTAATGTCACAATGCAAAGCCCACTGGATATATGTGCGTCCCAACGTCTGATGCAAGAATATAAGTTGTCATTTTGGCTCATGACGCATGTGCTGTTGTTTGAGCCTTCCTTATCCCCTATACACTGATGCCTGTGGGCACAGAATGGGACTCTTCTGCGTATCTCTTTGGGTCTCTAACGTTCAGCTTAGTGCGCGGGCACTAAGGATGGAGGGAGGCAGGGAGCTTAGGCAACACATCCCCCCCTTCATTCTTTTCTACAATTAGGTGCTAGAAGCGTCTTCTTGAAATGCAAGTTTAAAAGGAGCAGAGTTTTGATTGCACTAAGATGCTTTTTCAGGAGACAAGTGGACTTCCTTGGTTTTTCTTTGAAGACGTTTCGCTTCTCATCCAAGAAACTTCTTCAGCTTCCTGGATGAGAAGCGAAATGTTTGCAAAAAAAACCCCAAAACCACAAGGAACTCCAGTTGCCTCCTGAAAAAGCATCTTTGGGACAACCATGACTGAGAATCTCCACAGGATGACTGAGAATCTCCATAGGCATTTTGATTGCCCAGTTAGGACTGCCAAAGGTGGTTGACTTTTTCGAGGGATTGTCCCTGGCTTCAGGAACTTTCACTGCACAAATGAAGGCCTGTGCATCCTCGATGAGGTCAGGGGAATTCATCTCCACGTACAAGTAAACAGAGAAGCAATCCAATCTACTCACAGGCAATAGACGATAAGTCCTAGGAAGACAAAGACATAATTGCTCTGGAAATATTCCACGTTGCGGACAATACGTTTACACAGCTCCCCAAAATTCCGAGGCTTTGCAAAACGTTTCTGGTCCAGGAAGTTGGCCCAGGGGCGAATGGTAGCCCGACGTTGCTCTAGCCATTCCTTAGCTGGGCCTTGGGGCAAGAGTGCTGGGATGTTGATCCTAGAAGGGACAAATTCAGAAGGCCGGAAAGAATTAGAAGAATGTTCTTCAAATAAACATGGGGGGGGGGGAGTCCAGTTGCCTTTTGAATGCACCTGTGGGACAATCAGGACCTGGATGACTGAGTACCTCCATAGACACGTCAATTCCCTAGCTCTTTTTAAAAAGCAGTGTTCCAACTGCTTTTTCCTCTTAAGGAATTTCAGTCAGACAGATCGGCCATCGACAAGCACATAGAGATAAACAACATTTATCTACCATCAAAATGCCAAAAAGGAAACAAAAAGACCCAAACATCTCCTCACCAGCAATCAACACCCAGCTGAACAGAAGTTAACACCAAGATTAACACCAGACCAACAATAAAAACAAATAAACACTACCCCAATCAAGGAACTATCAACCCCGACAAACAAGGAACCATCAATTCCACTCCCACCAATACTGACAGTGCAAACCCCTACTCCCTTCTAGCACTGATGATGCCACCTAGTTAGGTAATGAAATGTCTTCAAGAAAACCACCAAGCTCAGACAGCACCGAGGACCCCACCATTCCTCTTGAGCCACCATGCTTCTTAGCTGTGATGGTTGGAGTGGATAGGAGTTGTATTCAACATTTCTGAGGGTACTCAGCTAGGAAAAGCAAAATGATTTCCTCATAACTTACTTGTTGCTCATCAATGCTCCTGTTGTCTCGACCTCAGTGGCTGCATTAAAGAGATGTTCTGGTCCAGTTTTACCAGCCATGGTAAATTAAGACTGAGAACCTGGATATAAAAGGCAGATATGGGAGTCAGACACAAGATTGGTTGGGTGAGGAGGATCAAAACCCACCCTGAATCCCTCATGGTGTTATCCAGAGCTATCCAGAAGATCATTTTGTAAATATATTTAAGGTGTAGAAGGAGATGTTTGCTCTGGATGTTCTGGATATTGGAAACAGGGATGCTGCAGCAAAGCAGGGCACACATATAGCAGCCCACAGCAATGTCGAGAGACAAGACCCACCCCCTTCCTTTACATACTTGATACATTGCTGCAGAGTGACATCAATGCATACCCTCATCTGCTATGAAAGCACATCTTATTCCTTGCTTGCTGGCAAAAAAACCCACAAACTTTGGCTCAAAGTTACCCAGCCAGTTTTCATGCCTACAGTGGGACTAGAACTCACAGTCTACTACTAATGGTTGGTCCAAACCCACCTGACAGGGTTGTGGTGGTGGGAAAAATAAGAGGACGAAGGTATGTTGGATATGTTCACCACCCGAGTTATTTGTAAAAATAATAAAGGTGGATACAAATAAATAAATAAATACACACAAGACATCCCAGCTGCTTTCATGCCCCAGGCGGGATTAGAACTCACCATCTCCTGGTGATTGGCCCAAAGTCTCCCAGTTAGCTTTCGTGTCTACGGCAGGACTAGAACTCACCATCTCCTGGTGATTGGCCCAAAGTCTCCCAGTTAGCTTTCAAGCCTAGAACTAGAACTCACTGACCCCCAGTTTCTAGCCTGATGCCTGCACCACCACGCCATATTATTATTATTATTATTATTATTATTATTATTATTATTATTATTATTATTTAGATTTATATACCGCCCTTTCCCGAAGGACTCAGGGCGGTTTACAGTTTAAAAAACTGTTTAAAAAACAGTCAATACAAACGTTAAAACAAAATTAAAAGAGATTAAATAGAACCCTGAGAAAATTAAAACCCAGTTAAAATTAAAATTAAAAATATTCTCAGCCTGGGCCAGAGAGCTCGAAGAGCCAGGTCTTCAGGTCTTCAGCTTTCGTCAGATAACTACACTAACATAACATATAAACTAAGGTAAAGGTAAAGGTAAAGGTTCCCCCGCACATGTGTGCTAGTCGTTTCCGACTCTAGGGGCCGGTGCTCATCTCCGTTTCAAAGCCGAAGAGCCAGCGTTTGTCCGAGGACGTCTCCGTGGTCATGTGGCCGGCATGACTAGACGCCAAAGGCGCACGGAACACTGTTACCTTCCCACCGGAGTGGTCCCTATTTTTCTACTTGCATTTTTACGTGCTTTCCAACTGCTAGGTTGGCAGAAGCTGGGACGAGTAACAGGCGCTCACTCTGTTACGCGGCACTCGGGATTCGACCCGCCAAACTGCCGACCTTCTGATCGACAAGCTCAGCGTCCTAACCCACTGAGCCACCGCGTCCCTAACATATAAACTACATCCTATTATATAATCTACCGTGTCTTTAGTAATTATCCCTTATCTTTTTTCCTTGCCCTTCCTCTCTCTCAAGCTCACCCTCTTTTAGAAGCAGCTAACATGGGCCTCTCACGGGTTTTATCTGGCCAGCGCTGCACACTGGATACTACCCTGGCACAAATGGTGCCTTTGCCCCTCTCAGGAATGAGCCCACCGCCCCATTTAGGGCGCCCAACTCCAGACCCAGCTCCTGGTGGGGCTGTCCCGTGGCTCCCGCTCAGGCAGCATCGGGTGTGTCCCCCATGTTTTGGTCCGCAAGCTGGCAAAAAAGAGCTTGGCCGCCCCGTAAAAAAACCTTTCCCTTCCCAGGCATCCACGACCTGGGACCAAAAAAAAAAAGGGGGGTCCCTCCGATGCTGCGCGGTCCAGTCTCTCCTGCATCCGGGGTTGCCCCTGGCAACAGAACCTCGCTCACCTCTAGCAGCACCCGGTCCAGCTCCTCGGCGGAAGCGATCGGTCTACGTGGCAAGGAGAGGGAGGGGACAGAACGCGGATGTTTACTTTCCTAGGCGCGGAGCCTACTGGGAAATGGAGTCTTTGTGCTCAGTTCAGTCATTTGCATAAATTAGCGGCACGTAGCCAGTTTTTTTGTTGTTGTTGTTCTATACGCGATCGTTTTTCCTTGCATGTAAAAAAAAAGTTTACTTATCGTGTATAAATGCATAACAGAAAATAACAGGAACCTGCTGTGCCCCCTCTTAGCTTTGGAAACTGTACTGGCTGAAGATGATGGGTAGTGTAGTCTCGGACACCCGCAAATAGTACTGACCGAGATTTGTCATTGCTACAGCAACGGTTAGCAACGATATCCCAGTTTGCTTGCTTTGTCGAGCCACGTATTTTGGTTCCTGGGATTCCGCTTCCTGTTCTGCGTCCCGGTTAAATAGTTACTAGCTTTCAATTTTAAATTCAGAATAAACACATCAATCAGGCTGAAAGGGCGGTTCCATTATAATCCTTATTTTTATAAGGTTAGATTTCTGCGTGGCTAAGTAAGTAAGCGGCTTGGTTTTGCTTTACGTTATACAAATTCAGCCAATTGTGATACGGTAAGGAATAATTTGTTGTCATTTGCCAAGTCAACAAATAAAACCCCCTTTTTAAAAATTTCTACCGCTGAAAACCAGAACAAAAACTGGTTAGGCTTTGTGAATCATAACTTCAGGAGGGACATTGTAGAAGAAAAAACTATAAACTATATTAGTTTATAGCAGTGTTTCTAAGTTTCCAGCTTGAATACGTACAGATCAACTCCCAGAATTTCCCCACCAGCCATACTGGGGAATTCTGGGAATTGAAGTCCATACATCTTAAAGTTGCTGAAATTCAGAAGCACCGCTCTATACTAGAGCAACAAAAAAATTGGAAGAAGTTTGATAGCTTCTTTTTTAACAAATTTTATTAAAAGGCAGGGCTATATCCTGAACTGTATCGCTCTTCATCAGATGCCAAACGACATAGAGGCAACCTCGGCTCTTTTATGACTCATGGACTTCAACTCCCAGGAATTCTGGGAGTTGAAGTCCATGAGTCATAAAAGAGCCGAGGTTGCCTACCCCTGACATAGACTGATGTAGGGGTTTCGGCTGGGGTGAAAATGGGCCTCAGGAGAAACGGATGACTGGCAAAGACTGGAAACAGAAGCAGTAGCAAATCTTATGCTTCTGCCTCAAGGGTGCCCAACCTTGGTGACTTTAAGACTTGTGGACTTCAACTCCCAGAATTCTCCAGCATATAGCTGGCTGGGGAATTCTGGGAGTTGAAGTCCACAGGTCTTAAAGTTGCCATGATTGGACATTTGGTTTGTACAGTATAGTTTTCTTCAAATTTCATGCCCATATAGACCCAAGGATGGGTGGATAGCACAGTAATTACACTCTGGGAAAAGGCAATAATCAAAGGTACTCACACCCTGCTTAAAACCCGAGTCTTAACACAAGAATACCCCAACAATCAATGCTCGTAATGGAGTTTATGAGGCACGACTGCAATACAATGCAGAGTTACTTAGTAAACTCCGCTGAACTCAGCGATGTTTACTTCTAAATGCATACTTTCCTATTATAAAGGCTTAGACAACGGATTTTCAGCCAGCAGAAATGTAGTTGCTACCTTTTTTAGATATGCAAACGTATAGATATAGCCATATCCATCCATCCATACAGATAGCTATGCAAATTCTGTTTAGGTCGTCCTTGACTTGAGATGCGCGCCAACTGTGCCAGTTACCCGCTCATTGTGCCACCTGTGGATTGGCTGGATTTCAAATGGACATTATGACTTTGGTGGGGGGAGGAATATTGCTTGCTTAACTATACCGTTTGTGCGGGATTTTCCCCAGATCTCGCCTTGCCTTCCTTACTGTCACCGACCCCTAATAAAAGCTTCCTTTTGAGATAACGCCTGTTTCAAGAGTTCTGCTTTCTTGGATGGTTAGCTGAGGGAAAGCTGCAACAGTCATCTGAAAATGGTCATAAGTCACCTCAGTGCCTTGTAACTTTGAAAGGTCACTAATTGAAATGTTGCAAGTCAAGGATTACTTGGACTTGCAATTGCAGAATAGAACACCTGTCTGTCCCACCAGAGCAGGGGTTAGGCCTATTCCATATCCCTTCCCTGAAATATTGCCATTTGGTGGGACATCTCCATTGAATGCTTTCTCCATTGTAACCCCCAAACTATGGAACTCCCTCCCCCTTGACATTCGACAGCCCTCCCCACCCCACACACCCCTTTTATCATTCCCAAGACACTCCACGCCTGTTCTTCTCCCAAGCTTGGGAATAAAATGAGGTCAGAATGGGATAAGAATGTGGTAGAGGAATGTGGCTGTGGCACCAGTTTGCATTTTAATTTTGATCGCTGTTGGTTTTTTATTTATTTTTTAAATGTTTTATATGGTTTTGCAAGTCAAAAGCTGTCAAGAATGGTTTTAAGATGGGCAGCTACATGAATATTTTAAATGAATAAACTCAGTTGTGAGAGAATAATGTGTGAAAGCACAGAGCTATTGTGTTGAAATGTTCACTTGCCGCCAGAAAAATCAGCTCATTTCAGCACATTCAGTGAGGTTTCACAAACACGTTACCAAGTAGTCTGAAGGAACATAATGGTTCCCATTTCCAAAAGTATTATTTTAAAAAATGAGCACAATCTTAGATCCAGGTTTATTTATTAGGGCATAGATTTCAGGGTGGAAATGACAGAGGGACTAAACATAAAAAAATCCCTGTTATTGAATCTTCTTGCAAGAGGACAGCTCTCTTGTTAGCATCAAGAGGCTGCTGCATTCATTATCTAGTAGTTCACCGTAGGATCTCCAAACTTGGCAACTTTAAGATTTGTGGACCTCAACTCCCAGAATTCCCTAGCCAGCACAGAAGAATTCTGGGAGTTGAAGTCCACAAGGACTTCAGCTTAAAGTTGTCAAGTTTGAAGACCCTCTGGTTTAGGACTATCAGATCCAGTCTGCAAGATTCTGGATGGTGATCAGCTGACCAAAGAGAGAAAGAAAGCAACTAGAAGATAAGTATAACTTTGTATTTACTCATAATTATATCTAATTCCTTATGGGCTGTATTTTTTTCTTCTTCTTCAGTTTTATATCCGTAAATAATGTGTGTGTGTGTGTGTGTGTGTGTGTGTGTTTGGTGAATATTCTTTTCTCTAGAATTTTGCATTTGCAAACTTTAGTAAACCAAGAGGCAGGAAAAATTATTTCCGTTGTGTAATCTTGGGTCCTCTTTCTTTCTCACTTCAGATCTGTTCGCTCTAGCTTTGTCCCCGCCCCCACCCCAGACTCATCTCTTCAACTCTTCCTTCGCTTTCTCCGGAGTGAAGCCCGGCCACTTCTTCTGTCTTCTCAATTCCTGTTCAGCTCTCTAGCCATCTGACAGAGACCACACAGCGGGCAGCAGGACATGACCACCCAATCTTCACAGATAGACCCCTGAGTGGAAAACAAAGCCCTGGGTTAAAATGGGAGGTCAGTGATATGGCTCGAATTCATGATGAGACTCAAGATGGAGAAGAAGGAAGGAGGGGGACATTGACTTCCTCTTTTGTCTCTTTCAGGGAAGAAAAGAGACACTGTCACAACCGGGTCACGGCCACCCTCTTTCCCCCAACTCAATTTGCGTTTTTAAAAATTTTTGACGCTCCGCCTTTTACCTGAATACCGTATTTCCCACGCACTCCTGTACGGAGAGCGATCATAGACCCTGGCAAAAATGGGAGACAGAAGGATTCCCCAGCTTGTTCCGAGACCCGACAGGCAAGGATGCAGGGTACAAAAGCGGCACAAAGACCTGGAGGAAAGGAAAGGAAAGGGTGAACTTCTCTCAAACTCCTTGTAAAAAAGGTAAAGGTTCCCCCGCACATGCGTGCTAGTCGTTTCCGACTCTAGGGGCTCATCTCCATTTCAAAGCCGAAGAGCCAGCACTTGTCTGAGGACGTCTCCGTGGTCATGTGGCCGGCATGACTAGACGCCAAAGGCGCACGGAACGCTGTTACCTTCCCACTGTAGTGGTCCCTATTACACCTTTGCTCCGCGAGCTGCATTGGTTACCAGTTGTCTTCCGGGTGAGGTTCAAGGTTTTGGTTATGATCTTTAAGTCCTTACATGGCATGGGTCCGGGATACCTCGAGGACCACCTGCTGCCGGCATCAACTCCCCTCCGCCCTGTGCGTTCCCACAGAGAGGGTCTCCTCAGGGTGCCTCCGGTCAGGGAATGTCGACTGGCGGCCCCCAGGGGGAGGGCCTTCTCTGTGGGTGCTCCGGCACTATGGAACCAACTGCCGGTTGAGCTCCGGATGGCATCGGACCTTCGCTCCTTCCGCCGCGGGCTGAAGACCCATTTCTTTGAACTAGCTGGTCTGGCCTGATGGCGAGGGTTTTTTAACGGTTTTTTTTTACTATTTTACTGTCATTGTATTTTAATTGGGCATTGGTTTAATTTCTTTTTAATTTTTGTACTGTTATTTATTTATATATGCCCTGTTAACCGCCCTGAGTCCTTCGGGAGAAGGGCGGTATAGAAATTGAATAAACCTAAACCTAAACCTATTTTTCTACTTGCATTTTTATGTGCTTTCAAACTGCTAGGTTGGCAGAAGCTGGGACGAGTAACGGGCGCTCACTCTGTTACGCGGCACTCGGGATTCGACCCGCCAAACTGCCGATCTTCTGATCGACAACCTCAGTGTCCTAACCCACTGAGCCACCATGTCCCTCAAACTCCTTGAGAGACCCATAAAAATGGCAGATGACTTTTATCCAAGGGGATCAGAGTCTAGTATTCAGGCTATATAGTCCAGGGGTATCCAAGCTTGGCAACTTTAAGACTTGTGGACTTCAACTCCCAGAATTCCCCAGCCAGCCACTAAACAACCACTAGTTCAGTGACTGTTTAAGTTACAATGGCACTGAAACAAGTGACCATTTTTCACACTTATGACCATCGCAGCATCCCCATGGTCATGTGATCCAAATTCAGACGCTTGGCAATTAGTTCATATTTATGACGGTCGCAGTGTCCCAGGGTCATGTGTGATCCGCTTTTGTGAACCTTCTAGCAAGCAAAGTTAATGGGGAAGCCAGCCTGCGTTGTTAACTTAACTGTAATGATTCACTTAACGGTGGCAAGAAAGGTTGTAAAATGGGGCAAAGCTCACTTAACAACTGTCTCGCTTAGCAACAGAAATGTTGGGCTCAATTGTGGTCGAAGGTCAAGGACCATCTTCATTTATAATTTGGGGGCAGGGGTAGGCAACCTTGGCTCTTTTATGACTCGTGGACTTCAACTCCCAGAATTCCTGAGCCAGCCATGCTGAGGGGAAAGGGAGAGGTTTCCATGCTGAACCATGCTGGCTCAGGAATTCTGGGAGTTGAAGTCCACGAGTCATAAAAGAGCCAAGGTTGCCTACCCCTGGCCTAGGCCTAGGCCGCTCTATGACTCGTGGACTTCAACTCCCAGAATTCCTGAGCCAGCTATGCTGAGGGGAAAGGGAGAGGTTTCCAAGCTGAGCCAGGCTGGCTCAGGAATTCTGGGAGTTGAAGTCCACGAGTCATAAAAGGGCCAAGGTTGCCTACCCCTGCCCTAGGCCTTGGCTGCTTTATGACTCGTGGACTTCAACTCCCAGAATTCCTGAGCCAGCCATGCTGAGGGGAAAGGGAGAGGTTTCCAAGCTGAGCCAGGCTGGCTCAGGAATTCTGGGAGTTGAAGTCCACGAGTCATAAAAGAGCCAAGGTTGCCTACCCCTGGGCGAGGGCATCTGCAGTAGGTTCAAAAAAAAAAAGGCAAAATGCAATTCACAGAAAAGAAGCAGAGTTTTAATGGTGCATTTGTGGCTACCATCTTGACATGCTTGACCCCTTTTCATGGAGAACCCAGATCCTTGCTTTTCCCACCTAAAGCCCGGCAACAAGAGATCCCCACCTTTCTCCCCAAAATGCTTCCATTACTCACAGATGCCCATGTCAGAACAGCAGTCACACAGCTCCGAGTTCCAGTTGCCTTGATTATTGAAAGTGTAGCTGGTGCCTGCAGGTTGTGGCTGAGCATCAATGATCACCTCTGATTGATAGGCCATGTTAACCCTAGGGAGGAGGAGGAGGAGGAGGAGGAGGAGGAGGAGGAGGAGGAGGAGAGGAAAACCAATTATTTTGATTACCCCCATCAGCTCCAAGAAGTCTTTGGGTCTTGAGAGACTAAGCAACAACCTACTCAACTGGCATCCTTTCTTCCCCATCCCTGCAACACTAAAATTGTGTCCTACCAATATGTCACCCTTGCAAAGCAGTCCAGATACAAAGCACACCCATAAGGATTAGCTCCAACGTATGGGTGAAGGCTCCTTCTGAGACATTTCACAGGCTCCCAACTCCTTCTGCAGGCTAAGTTGCCTCTTCAGCAATTCCAGTTGTCATTCCCACATACTTTTGCATAATGCTGGTAAATAATGACATCTACTGTTTTACCATCAAAGAGCTCGTGTAAAGATTTCTTCACGCACAGGCAAACTGGGAGGTCCCCTTCTCCCACCCCTCTCCTCTTAGCCATTTATGTCCCATCCACTGTAGGTGGATCAGGAATCAGCTACCTAGTGCCACCTTTGAGCTTTGAATTCGATCGCAATAGATGCTTTGGCCCACGTGGACAGCTAGTGCCTTTTCTTCAACTCCTCCAAGCATTTGCGTCTTCACCCAGGAAAAAAAAATATACGCAGGACAAGACGTTGCTGCTTTAAAGAGATGCTGATAGGTGCTGCTTCTAAAGCACCTAGTTGCAGCTGAACTGGAGGTTGCACAGCCACGTTGCAGAGTTCTTGTGTTCTCTTCTGGCCTGCTTGCCCAATTCTTCCTGTTGGATGGGATGGGAGTGCCCTTGTTGCTCACTATAAAAACCACGGGAGTGAGCAATCACAATCAAGAGTAGCGGAAGCTTGGACCCAACTTCCAGCGGAGGCAGTGGGCCAATCATCAGTAACTGAGTTTAAGCATGGTTGGAATAATAAACAAACGAATAAACAATAATTAAAAATAATCAATTAAAAACAAAAAAAACAAACTCAAAGGGCAGACTTGATGGATCACTAGGCCAGTTTTCTGTGTTTCTATTTTGTGTGTGTGTGTGTTTTTTCACGTAAGAAAAACCATTTGCAGGCCTTAGTTTGATTTTCCTTAATGGTTTAAGAGTACATCCATTGGGTGCAGTCCAGTTAGCGGAGAAGATGGCCACGAAGGTGTGATTTAAAACTCCACCTATTTTTAGGTTTGTCACAATTCATACCTTCTGCCTTTTCTGCCATTTAAGGCTCTTCTCCTTTTCAGAGATTAGGATTACTTTCACTACACACGCACACACACACACACGCACACACACACACCTCCTTTCTCAGCTGATGGGAATGGGCAGGCTACACCCTTTGTATGGCCACAAGGGAGATGCATGCGCCAATCCAGATGTGCCTGAGCCTCCCCTGGCATTGCTATTCAGGCCATGGTGTGGCCTTTGGTCCATTCCCAAGGGCTGTTTTTTTTAAAAAAAAATTCTTCTCCTCGAGGGACGTGGGAAGTTTCTCAGAAAGCAATCCCATTTGTCCCCAGTCCATCCCCATGAATATTTTGCACAAGGCAGTGCCCCACCTTTCTCCGAACAGGACAAGACCTCAATTGTAAAAATGTACACTCATCAAGGAAAGGCTCTGAGCGAGAAATATTCTCATCCCAGCCAAGAGAAGCTGAACAGGAAAAAAAAATCACATTCTCAGAGCTATGACTGTGAAAAGGAAGCGCCTATTTGTTTTAACTGTGTATTTTGCGGTAGCACCGCTGTCAAACTGGAGGTGTTTGGACAGCAATCAATTAAGATTTGTTTGTAATAAAAAACCAAGTGACACAGATGTGCTTGGCGTATTTATTTCCCACCCCCTCGCACAATGTGAGACAGGCGGACCAGCTGCTGGGTACATTCATGTAAGGGTAGACCTTTCTCTACCATTTCTGGCTTTTTGTGAGATGTTTTCAAATCATGCATGCCAAAACAATTAGACAGGTTTTGCCCCCCTCATGCCATCACTCTGCTGAACACCTAATGCCCACAGTACTGTCTTGTTTTCTAAGTATCCCCAATAATATACTATTATCCTTATCTTTTCCACTACCTTCTCTTATTGGTATTATTATTATTATTATTGCTCTTGTTGTTATCTCTGTTTTGCACGTACACTGAGAGCTTATGCACTGGAGACAGATTCCTTGTATGTCTAATCATAGTTGGCCAATAAAGCTCTTCTCTTCTCTTCTCTTCTCTTCTCTTCTCTTCTCTTCTCTTCTCTTCTCTTCTCTTCTCTTCTCTTCTCTTCTCTTCTCTCCTCTCCTCTCCTCTCCTCTCCTCTCCTCTCCTCTCCTCTCTTCTCTTCTCCTCTCCCCTCCCCTCCTCTCCCCTCCCCTCCCCTCCTCTCTTTTTTCCTCTTCTCCTATCCCCTCCCACATCCCCTCCACCCTACTCTACTCTACTCTACTCTGATTATATTTTACAAACAGTATTCTAACTGGGTTTAAGCACTACACCAGTCCCAACTTCTGTTTAAAAGAAAAACCTCCTGTTTTATTTATTTTGGCAGATATGGTACTGAAATAAAACTTAACTTGGTTTAACATGATGGCTTATCCAATGCATCCAAGGACAACACTTAGGCTTACACAACAGCATAACCCCTAAACTAAACAAGGCCATTTTAGCTCAGCCTGGTGGGTTTTAAGAGCTTAGCTAAATTCCTTTGCTCACCAGGTAAACCATGTTATATAGCTGACATCACCCAGTTTGGGTAGGAAACATCTGCAAGCTAACAACTCAACTCAGAGACCAGCACCAAGAGCATCTCAGCATCCTGGGATGGTGGTTTGTGAGCCCAAGACTTGCCTCTACATCCACACCTAACACCTTTCTGCAAACCTAGTTGGCCAGATCTGTGGCGGTCACTCCTCCAATGAAATGTCAAATGCTTATGGCGTGGGACCTAATCAGGTGTCCTGTGGTTATCTGAACCAAAAGGGATGGAGAACAGGAGAAAATGGAAGGGTGGCGCTACACCCTCCAGGGAGGGCCACCATTTCTTTGTTATCAAGAGTTTTGCTTATGCAGTGCTGATAAGTTTCATAGTTTCGGCAAATAACTTCTCCTTCCGTTGACCTCTCCCCAGGATAAAAGCCAGCGTGGCACAACAGGGAAGGTGCTGGACTGGAAGGACCAGATTCTACCCTATCCACAATCCACAGGAATGAGCAACACCACGATAACAAAATGTAGTATCCAGATAATCTTTTGTTTCTCAGTCGAGATAGTCCTCGACTTATGACCACAGTGGGGGGCCTCCCCGGAATTTCCATTGCTAAGCAAGGTAACAGAATAACAGAGTTGAAAGGGTCCTTGGAGGTCGTCTAGTCGAACTAGGTGGTTGTTAAAGCGAGTCACAACTGATTTTATGATCTTATTTGCCACAGATCAGCGGATCGCTACGGCTGCAGATTCAGCTTTTTCCATTGCCTTTGCTTGTCGGAGGTTCGCAAATGATGATCACGTGATCCTGGGACAGCGCAATTGTCGAAAATACATGGTTGCCAAGCACCCAAATTCGATCACACGACTGTGAGGATGCTGGTTGTAAGTGCAAGGACCAGTCACAAGTCATTTTTCTCGCTATTGTAACATCTGTCGCGTGATGAATGGTTATACGTCGAGGACTCTCTGTATGTGCAGGCAGTCCTTGACGTACGACCACAACTGAGCCCAAAGCTTGTGCTGCTAAGTGAGACACTTGTTAAGTGAATTCTGCCCTATTTTACAGCCTTTCTTGACACAGAAGCTAAGTGAATCGCTGCAGTTGTTAAGTTAGTCACAAGGTTGTTAAGAGAACCCGGCTTCCCCACTGACTTTGCTTCTCTGCAGGTCACGAAAGGGGATCTCGTAATTTTGGGACGCTGCCACAGTCATAAATACAAGTCAGTTGCCAGGCCTCTGAATTCTGATCACGTGACCACGAGGATGCTTGCAACAATCGTAAGTGTGAAAAAACAGCCACAACTCCCTTTTTTCACTGCCGTTGTAACTTTGAACGGTCGCTAAATGGACTCTGGTAAGGTGAGGGCTACCCGCACTTAGCCTGCTGACGGTCTGAACTTTGCCATCCCAGAATTTTTCAAAAGGGGGCCAACGTTGGAATTAGGCCCTGCTGCCAGGATTTCACGGATACTTTTTTCTCTCCATGATCCCCTATTGATCTCTACAGCTGAAAACTCGGCGAAAACAAAAAACCTGCGATTGTTTTTTTTCTCTCTCTCTCTCTCTTCTTTTTTTTTTTTGGTTGCTTTTTAATTGCTCACTGGTAACCTTGTTTTGGGAGAAGTGAATTCATGAAGATATATCTGTTGTTGTAAGAGAAAACCCCAGGCTACAATAACCAAGCTAGCCTCCCAAGTTTCCGCGAGACTTTTATGAAGAGAAAGCCCTGTTGGAATCAATGGGAATTAAACATTTAACTGGGCTTTGAGTTGCCTGCAATTGATGAGCTTAACATCCAATCCTAAAAACGTTCCGTGGATAGAAAATCCCATTGATTTCAAGGCAAGCTCGCTTCTAACTTGCCCAGCGCCCTTCAGCGCTGTCGAGGGGTTGTTTTTTTTTCGTTGCTGGTTTGTTTGTTTTTGCATTTGTAGTGCGGCTTCTTGGCAGCGCCAACTGACGTGAAGGCAGCCCCTGGAAATTTGCCTTCGGCTTCCAGTTCCGCTTTTTTGTTTTTAAGAAAACCTGTTCTGCAGACTTCTAGAACGCCTCACGTGGTCTTTTTCCCATTCTCTCTTGGCTGCCGTATTCGGTAGGTTTTCCTACAGTCCTTTTTCTCCCACAGATAAAACTCAGCCAATTTGAATAGCAAAGGTGTGCCATGTTCAGCGGCGAGATACCGTGACCTGGATGACTGAAATCCTCCACAGACATTTAGCTATGTATTTTGGGATGAACACCTTTTGAATAGTGTGGAAGTATGAATGGATTTTCAGGGGAAAAAAATGTTGCAGACTACAGGATTCAAGTGACCCCTTAGAGCAGGGGTGTCAAACTCAATTTCATTGAGGGCCGCATCAGCATGGCGGTTGCCCTCAGTGGGCCGGGTGGGCGTGGCCTGGGTGGGCATGGCCTACTGGGTGGGCGTGGCTAGAGTGCGTATGGCCTACTGGGTGGGCGTGGCCAGCTCTACATCGTTGGCATCAAGGGTGCCTATGGGGGCCTGGGCAGGAGTGGGAGAGATCTGAGGGTCTCTGGCAGAAGGAAGGTCTCTGGGCCAGGGCCAAGGCAGTGGGGGCCGTTCCCTCACTGTTTCCAGGATGGCTTCGCGGGCCGCATGAAACCACTTCGCGGGCCGGATCCGGCCCCCGGGCCTTGTGTTTGACATGTCTGCCTTAGAGGGCAGAAATAAACCTCTAAGTGGCCTCAAGGACTCTCCGGAAGAGGACTAATGACCAGATGACTGCAAGGAACATAAATCCTGTCACTGCGTTTTTTTTAAAGTGTTTGTCAGCTCCGCACGTCTCGCTTTGTTTCTCTGCCAGCTGCATAGTAATCTTATCAATGTAACCAAGGTGACTGTCACATGTCCAGCCATGTTATGGTTTCATGCCTAGAACTGCTATTAACTGCGCATGTCTACAAAAGTTTTTCTCGCTTTACTTTTTCCCCTCTTCTCTTTGTATTCTGTCCGATGAGAGGATGTAGTCAGTTAGGAGTTTTCTTTTGCTTTCCAATTAAAGTTTTATATACAGTAGAATATGCCTCAGTTTTGTTTATTTTTATCTGATGTTTACCATGCGTCGAATGAACCACGGTTCATCGCCCTCTGATAGGGAAGTATTAATTTATTTCCCTGACAAATCCTTCCATTCTCCACCCTTTCAGTTGGAACTGAAGAAGCTTCTTGGATGAGAAGCAAAACTTCTTCAAGCAAAACAAGAAAGTCCAGTTGCCTTTTGAAAGCGCTTTTGGGACATCTGCTGGATGGTTTCTGGACCCGTTTTTCTACTTACAATACAGGTTGTCCTTGACTAACCACCTTTCATTTAGCAACCATTCAAAGTTACCACGGCACTGAACAAAAGCGATTTATAATGCATCCTCGCCCTCACGACAGCATCCCCACGGTCATGTGATCAAAATTCAGGCACTTGGCCACCACGCAAGCCTTTACAACGATTGCAGCATGCTGGGATCATGTGATCATCATTTGGGGGCCTTCCCAGCTAGTTGCTGACAAGCAAAGTCAATGGTGGAAACTGGATTTGCTTAATAACCATGTGATTCAATTAAGCACTGCAGTGATTGGCTTAAAACCGTGGCAAAAAAAGGTTGTAAAATCAGCCATAGCTCGCTTTAACTGCCTTGCTTAGCAATGGAAAGTCTGGCCCAATTGTGGTGATAGGCTGAGGACTAACAACTTGACAAAAAAAAGTCAATGATATTTTTCCCCTTTTCTTGACGGTGCAGTTCACTTTGTTTTTAAGATTATCATGAATATTAGAACAAGGCCAGGGCACCATCTCTCCCCCCTCCCCATATCCCATTCGTTAATACAGCGGAATTTGAACCCAAGTTCCAAACTGCCACTCCATTAAATTGGGCTGCTTCACTATCTAGGTTTATTTCTCTTCCAAGATATCCGGAGCAAAAATTTATTCTTGTTCCACAAGCTTCTTTCTAGCTCCATCTGGTATCATAATGGCTTTACAAGGACCGTGAGTCATTCTGTGTTAATAGCCAGCACTAAATACTAAATACAAAATACTAAATACTAAATACTAAATACTAAATACTAAATACTAAATACTAAATACTAAATACTAAATACTAAATACTAAATACTAAATACTAAATACTAAATACTAAATACTAAATACTAAATACTAAATACTAAATACTAAATACTAAATACTAAATACTAAATACTGCTAAGCTTGTAAGCCGCCCTGAGTCTTCGGAGAAGGGCGGGATATAAATGGAATTAAAATAAAATAATAAAATAAATAGATCCTCGCCCTTCTGTGGAGTTCTCTCCCACCCCAACTATCAGCTAATCTAATCTGACATAGCCCACTTTACAGCCTCGTCCAAAGCAGATCAAGTCAAGGTATCCCACTGAACAATCATGCAGTTTGTTTAGCTTCATGTCGCATGACCAGCGATTGTCGTTTGAATGCCACCTTTTACGGCTAGGGCGCACGTCCTGAGGGATGGATATAGCCTTCTCACCACTTTTTATAGCCCTCGGCCTGGAAATATAATCTCTTCAAACCAAGGCTAAAATTTTAGACTGACATGGAAGCTTTCATCAAAACAGTTGCAGTTTATAGTCAGTGCAAAAGGCCTGAGGTCACAGAATATTCTAAACTTAAGATTAACAAGGTATAAGTAAAAAGAGCCTTGGTGGAGCAGTGGGCTAATGCCTCCTTAAGTGACACCAGCTGCCTGCAATTAGTGCAGGTTCGCATCCCACCAGGCTCAAGGTTGACTCAGCCTTCCATCCTTCCGAGGTAGGTAAAATGAGGACCCAGATTGTTGGGGGCAATTAAGCTGACTTTGTAATAATGCCGCTTGGGGTGTGTGTGTGAAAGCCCTAATAAGCAGGCATATACATAGAATGAAGGCTACTGCTAAGCTTGTAAGCCGCCCTGAGTCTTCGGAGAAGGGCAGGATATAAATGGAATTAAAATAAAAAAAATAAAAAAAATAATTGTTCTGTTTCCATGTCATGGTAAGACCCAAATCAGTCGTCCATATCATGACTTAAGGTGGCTCTGCTCGAGTCCATTTGAACCCAGTTTTCCCCCAGAGAGAAGACCGAAGTGAAGGTTTGATTAACACCAGTCCAACAATCAAGTACACAATACCGTAATGAAGGAATTGCCAAACAAGCGAACAATAAATAGCCCAAACAAATAACCTAAATAAAATATAAACTAAATTATAAACCGAGAGAGCAAACCCCACTCCTTAGTGGTGCTGATGTTGTTCCCTAGTTGGGTAATGAAATGTCTGCAAGGCAACAACCAAGCTCAGAGAGCACCAAGGACGCCTCAGTATGCTTTAAAGCCATCAACCCTTACTCTATCACCAATTCCTATCCTATCATTCTTCTCTTCACACTTGATCCACCCCTTCCTTCTTCTTCTTTCTCCTATTAACCTACTCCCCTCCCAAAAAAAAAACCCACCCTCACGTGTTGTTTCTAGTTTCTTTTAACATAATAAACTACAAATCATCCAGCCCAATTTAACCTAAAGTAATTTATGAGCTGGAAATAAAACACACAATTCTAGAAGGTAACACAGAGACGCCTCAAAGTTCTCCCACTCCTATTTGCTCTCCTGCCTGATCCAAAAACTTGGCACATCCACAGAGGATTTGCACACATTTCCACACGGGCTTACTGTACATTCTCTTACCTGTGTTTTTATTTTATTTTTTGTAAACCCCCACCGAAACCTCAGATTTTTCCGTTGACCAGCTGTCAAGAAACTAGTCAAGCAACTTGGTTCCGTCAAAGGCCAGCTGTTATATAAACTTTGTTGCTAGGGCGGAGAATGTCGGAGGGGCTGTGCTCAAAATGAATTGATAGGGAAAACATGAGTAAATCAGGTGGGGCAACTATGAGGTGGTGAAGGGAAGCTGGAGGCTGTTACCTTGCCAAAGAAATGGAGTTAATGGATATGATTTACAAAAAACAATGTTGATTTTTTTCCAAACAAGGCAATACAAGTAATAAGATTAGACTAGACTAGACTAGACTAGACTAGACTAGACTAGACTAGAATAGACTAGACTAGAATAGAATAGAATAGAATAGAATAGAATAGAATAGAATAGAATAGAATAGAATAGAATAGAATAGAATAGAATAGAATGTAGAGTAGATTAGAGTAGAATAGAATGTAGACTAGACTAGACTAGACTATACTAGACTAGACTAGACTAGATTAGATTAGACCAGGCTAGGAATAGGAATAGGAATAGGAATAGGAATAGAACAGAGTGTAGAGTAGAATAGAATAGAATAGAATAGAATAGAATAGAATAGAATAGAATAGAATAGAATAGAATAGAATAGAATAGAATAGAATAGAATAGAATAGAATAGAATAGAATAGAATAGAATAGAATAGAATAGAATAGAATAGAATAGAATTGGAAGGGACCTTAGAGGTCTTCTAGTCCAACCCCCTGCTCAGGCAGGAAACCCTGCACCATTTCAGACAATTGATTGTCCAGTCATACAAATGTCCAGCGTTGGAGCATTCACAACTTCTGGAGACAAGTTGAAGTAGTCCTCAACAATTTGCTTAGTTAGTGATTGTTCAAAGTTACACTGGCACTGAAAAAAGTGACTTATGACTCTCCGTTGAGTCTGGATCGGTCCTGTTTAGTTGCGGTACCAAACCAGACAGTTATCGAAGTAGAGATGACAAACAGGAAGGGGTGGATCTGCTACTAGGAGAAGATGATTGGAATAATAAGTGAGATTTTTTTAAAAAAAAATATGTGTTTTTTTTTCCTGGCAAATGTATAAATGTTGGATGTTGGGATCACTTATTGCACTGATTCTCCTCCAGGGATATTAAGAAGAGCAGAAAGAGAAGGCTTGATTTCACATCAAAAAGGAGCCCAAAAGGAAAGTCAGAATGTAATACAGGTAGTCCTCGACTTAACAACCACAATTGGGGCCAGAATTTCCATTGTTGAGTACAGTCAGTGGTGGGATTCAGCCGGTTCACACCGGTTCAGCAGAACCGGTAGCTAAATTTTGTTGAGTTCGAAGAACTGGTTGAATGCACACCATTTCCGGAAGTCCGTTCTAGGCCTGGGAGGCCTGGAGGAGGCCTCCTAGACCTAGAACGGCCAGCCAGAAATGCGTGGATACCACTTCCGGAAGTCCGTTCTAGGCCTCAGATGCCTAGGCTTGCATCCACACAGAGAACCAGTTGTTCAGGCATTTGAATCCCACCACTAAGTACAGTCGTTAAGTGAGTCACACTCAATTTTGCCACTGTTAAGTGAATCCCTGCTGTTCTTAAGCGAATCATGTGGGCGTTAAGCAAATCCACCATTGATTTGGCTTGTTGGACGCTGGCTAGAAAGATCACAAAAGGTGACCCCAGGACAGTGCAGCAATAAATAAACGCCGGTTGCCGAGCAACACAAATGTTGATCCTGTGAACGTGGCGATTCTGCAACGGTCCTAGGTGCGATGACTTGTCCTGCGCAATTTTTTCCAGTGCCGTTGTAAGTTCGAACAGACACTAAAGAAATGGCTGAAAGTCGAGGACTAGCTGCACATAGAAGGAGTGAATAATTCAGATCCAAGGGATAGAGACTACAAAGTTACGATAATGAAAAAGTGACCTTTCACACTTAACGACCGTTGCAGCATCCCCAGGGTCACATAATCAAAATTCGGACGCTTGGCAGCTGACTCGTATTTATGACGGTTGCAGTGTCCCGGGGGTGTGTGTGTGTCACGTGATCCCCTTTCGCGACCTTCTGACAAGCAAAATCAGTGGGAAAGCCAGATTCATTTAACAACTGTGCTGCTAACTTAACAACTGCAGTGATTCGCTTAACAATGGTGGCAAGAAAGTTCATAAAATGCGGCAAAGCTCACAACCAATGTCTCGCTTATCAGCAGAAATGTTGGGCTCCATTGCGGTTGTACGTCGAGGACTACTCGTACATAGAATGAAGGGATAATTTGGGTCCAAGGGACAGAGAATATTATCTCTGTGATTTCCACCCTCCCCGCTTTTAAAACAAAAATAGCTTGCTCCTTCTCGGACAGAAAAAGTCTACAGGGATCGTGGTTGCTTCTCGCTGAATGACGCAAAGAATGCCTTCAACACAATCGCATAATTTTTGGCCAGCCTGGAAATACTGGTGTTGCGGTCGAACGTATTTAGGGGTTTGAGAAAGTTGTACTAAGCTCCGCATTCTGTAGCAATAGGTAAATATTTGCCGAGGCAAACCTATCTTTTCCCATTGCTAAACCTTCTGGACTTTGGATTCTCGACGTATGTGGTGGAGAGATCAGAGGCACTAGGTGTTTGCTCAGGGATGCAGAGAGTAAACATTAAAAAGTGAGGAGATCGGCGACTCGTGGAATAACTCAGCCTAATTTTCTAGATTTGCCTAACGCAGAAAGCCATAAATGGTCCCCGACTGAGCTGACATAAGGCCCTAAGCATCAACTGACCAATTCTGTTTAAGGTATGGGTCCATCTAGCCTTCAACTCACATGATCCAGCTAAGCTCATGTTCTTGCTGGTAAATGTATCTATCTATCTATCTATCTGTCTGTCTGTCTGTCTGTCTGTCTGTCTGTCTGTCTGTCTGTCTGTCTGTCTATCGTATCTATCTATCTATCTATCTATCTATCTATCTATCTATCTATCTATCTATCTATCTATCTATCTATCCCTTCTATCTATCTATCATCTATCTCATCTATCTTCTATTTATCTATCTATCCATCTATCTATATCTATCTTTTTTCTATCATCTATGTTTCTATATCTATCTATCATCTCTCTCTCTCTCTCTATCATCTATCATCTATCTGTCTGTCTATCTATCTGTCTGTCTGTCTGTCTGTCTGTCTATCTGTCTATCTATCTATCTATCTATCTATCTATCTATCTATCTATCTATCTATCTATCTATCTATCTATCTATCATCAGAATAACAGAGCTGGAAGGGACCTTGGAGGTCATCTAGTCCAACCCCCAGCTCAAGCAGAAAACCCTGTACCCTTTCAGACAAGTGGCCTGCCAATCTCTTCTTAAAAACCTCCAGTGCTGGAGCACCCACAACATTGGAAGGTGGGAGTTTTGGAGTCTATTTTTGTCACTCACAGTACGGGTAGTTCTCAACTTATGGCCACAAGAGAGCCCCAAATGTCTGTTGCTTACAATCCTAAAAAAAAAAAGATAAAAGCAATGAAAAAACCCCCTAAAAGGCATAAATAAAATACGATCATTACTATTGTTCCTGGCATTATTAGAGCAAAAAACAAAAATACGTAGCTCCCAAATACCAACCCCAGAATTTTTTTATTTTTTATTTTTTAAATTGTGGAACCAGAAGGCAGATGAGAAGGAATGTAGAATGCATGGGCCCAGAGCTTCTCTCTCTCTCTCTCTCTCTCTCTCTCTCTCTCTCTCTCTCTCTCTCTCTCTCTCTCTCTCTCTCTCTCTGTGTGTGTGTGTGTGTGTGTGTGTGTGTGCACGCGCGCATGTGCACCAGCCTGCGATGGCATTGGTGAGAACTGGCTGGCATGTCAAGCTGTCAGAGATATAGGAAAAAAGAGAGATAAATGAATTGCTGAGGCTCCAGCACGAATAAATGAACTCGCTGCTTTCCTAGGCTAAAGGGTTATGTGAGGCAGACGGAAGGGGCAGCCTTCCCTCTCCATGGGGACCCCCGGGTGGGCAGGGGGGAGGGAGGGGGTGCCCGCAAGCCCACCTGACAACGGAAGAAGAATGGGGGATGAAATGAACACAGATAGGCCTGATGGAGTGGGGGGACGGGGAGGGACGCTTAAGCCTGACGCGGACAAGGAAAAAGATGGCTTGTTGGTGTATTTGTCTTTTTGATTATTATTCTTTGTCAACAGCCCCCACCCCCCCATCTCTCTCTCTTGCTTCTCAGGTCTGGGCGCCCTGGGAATCTGAGATTTTCTCCCTAAGAGGGAGGGGAATGTCCCATGGAATAATTTAAATCATTTTAATTTGGGCTCCTTTTGTTGATGACCGAGAAGGCTTGCTGCTAATACATAGGTAGTCCTCGACTTACGATCACCACGGAGGTCAACATTTCCGTTGTTAAGTGAGACCGGTGTTCAGTGAGCCTGCTTGCCGCAGCCGTGAAGGGAATCGCTGCCGTGGGTAAGTTAGTCCCACGGTCGTTAAGTGAACCTGGCTTCCCCCCCCGCTGGTTTTGCCCGTCAGAAGTTCATAAAAAGGGGATCACGTGACCCCCAGGGATGCTGCAACCATCGTAAATGTGAGCCAGCTGCCAGTTTTGACAATGTGACCATGGGGGAGGCTGCAACGGTCATAAGTGTGAAAAGAAGGGTCCTAAATCTCTTTTTTCGGTGCCTCTATAAGTTCGAATGGTCACTAAATGAACGGTTGTAAATCGAGGACTTACCTGTACTCCTCTGTCTATCAGTACAGGTGGTCCTCAACTTACAACCACACATACATTTAGTGGCCTTTCTGAGCAGTTTAGAGTGGTGCTGAAAAAGGCGACCTACAGCCACCGCTCACTCTTATGACCGTCACGATAATCCCGAGGTCACGTGATCAACTGGCTTGTATTTACAACAGTTGCCGTATCCTGAGGTCATGTGACCGCCATTCGCAACCCTCCCAGCCAGCTTCTGACAATGGGGGTGGTGGGGGTGGCGGGGGAACCCGATTGGCTTAACGGCTGTGTGGTTCACTTCGCAACTGCAGCGATTCGTTTAGCAACCGTGACAGAAATGTCATAAAAATGGGGCACCACTCCCTTCATTGCTTTGCTTAACAACTAAAACTCTGCTCCCAGCTGTGGCTGTAAGTCAAGGACTACCTGGGGATGAGAATATTTGTAGCTCAAGGGTCCTTAGTGCTCTTGGGACTTGATTTGTTTGTTTGCTTGCAAACCTTCCATTATTCAGCTAGGTCAGGGATAGGCCACCTTGGCTCTTGTATGACTCGTGGACTTCAACTCCCAGAATTCCTGAGCCAGCCACGCTCAGGAATTCTGGGAGTTGAAGTCCGCGAGTCATAAAAGAGCCAAGGTGGCCTACCTCTGAACTAGGTGACCACTCTGTGTCCTTCACTCAACCAAGATCCTGATGCCTGTCTCTTGGCTTGGCACATCAGGGGGTTGATACGCAATGCTGCCCTCAGAGCTGCAGCGTTGGATTTATTTGGGATTTACTTGGCCCTAGGACCAGCCACAGACTTCTTTGCCTTTACGACCCGGATTATTTTTTATGTATCCAATGTACAGGCTGCCCTTCCTTCCGTCAAAGGATGCTCTCTTAACAATTCTATACTTTCTTCTTTCAACAGTGAAGTTCTCTCGGTTAGGCCATTTAGCCTGTCTTCCCCCACCTTCTCTGAAAGGCAAAAAGGCCAGGACTAAAATGGGCAGGATCACAGCTTCGAATCCAGCCCAGAAGAATTTAAGCAGAAAAATCAGGATGGGTTCTGTGAACGGCCTTCTTCTATCGGATACACACGTGAACGGGGACAGATGGGGTGGGAGGCGAAGAGAGTCATCCTTTGCAACACAGGCTTATCTTTCTCCCTCCCTCCCCCCCCCAAAAAAAATATCCCGGTGCCTTTCTCCCCCCCCCCGTCACCCCTTTTCTTCTTCTTTTCTAATTCCTCCTTGCTCGCCCCTCCCCTCCCCTTACCTCCCAGGCTCCCCCATGCATGAAAAGATCCTTATTTAATTTAGTCGCCACGAAAATCGATTCTGCCATTCGATACAAAATAAGAATCAAGCAGATTAAGGGACGGAAATTAACTCTGAAAATATTTTTGATGGAGTGCCTTGTAGTCTCCCCGCCAAATGGAGTGCAAAGTGGAACAAATGACGGGCAGCTACTGCCGGCGACAGGAGCTTTCCATCTTCCCATTATCCACTAATGGGAAAGGTCCCGCTCTCAAGCCTTGGCCCACGGATTAATCACAACCCAGCCTTTATGAAGATTTATTTCTCCTTGCCGGCAGCCCGCGCGGCGGGATGAAGTCATAACGCTCGGGGGAGTGCGGGGCTCCCAAGAGGAGGAGGAAGGAGGAGGAAGTGTTTAGGAAGGAGGAGGAGGAGGAGGAGGAGGAGGAGGAGAAGAAGGAGAAGAAGAAGAAGAAGAAGAAGAAGAAGAAGAAGAAGAAGAAGAAGAAGAAGAAGAAGAAGAAGAAGAAGAAGAAGAAGAAGAAGAAGAAGAGGAGGAGGAGGAGGAGGAGGAGGAGGAGGAGGAGGAGGAGGAGGAGGAGGAGGAGGAGGAGGAGGAGGAGGAGGAGGACCAGCCAAGGGGACAGGTTGGGAGAGTAAGGGAGAGAGAGAGAGAGAGAGAGAGAGATAGAAAGAGAGAGAGGGATGGTGGCTAACAATAGATAAATACAGAAGCCCAGAATTATAGGGATGTTGGAGGTCTTCTAGTCCAACCCCTTCCCAAGACAGAAAACCTCAGAGGGGGCAGCAAGGAGGAAGAAAGGGGGGCAGGGGAACAAACCAAAAAGAAGAATCCAGGGAGAAAGAAGGGAACTTAAATATGAGAATCAAAAGTCTGACCTCTGCAGATGGCAAAGAAGAAGGCGGCGACACCCCTGCCCTGGTGGAGAAAAGAATAACAGAATAGCAGAGTTGGAAGGGACCTTGAAGGTCTTCTAGTCCAAACCCCTGCTCAACCAGGAAACCATTTCATACAAGTGGTTGTCCAATCTCTTCTTTAAAACCTCCAGTGTTGGGGCATTCACAGTTTCTGGAGGCAAGTCCTTCCGCAGATCAATTGTTCTCACTGTCAGGAAGTTTCTCCTTAGTTCCAGGTTGCTTCTCTCCTTCATTAATTCCCATCCATTGCTTCTTGTCCTGCCTTGGAGAACAGGTTGATCCCCCGCTTCTTTGGGGCAGCCCTTTAAATATTGGAAGAGACACACCCATGCATCCTTGCCAGATGTATGTAGCTTTTCCAAGGCTGGGATGTAGGGAGGTGACCAGGACATGGTGACGAATACCAAAACAGCAGCCACAATGGTACAATCTTTATATCCTGCAGAAACAAGTGAATATTGAAGTCGGCTTGTGCTAAGAGAGTAAGCAGGGCCCAAACATCAAGGCATGTTGGTTGTGTTTAAACCATAGCCCCAGCGATGCTCAACTGGGTTGGCAGGTTGTCTTGGCGAGTTGGCTTTTACTAATTGGGCACAGCCTGTGTTGTGAATACAGCCATTATTTGTGTTGTGTGAACCCACCACCCAAGACATTCACCCAGGGCTGATGTCACCATCTTGGCTCTCAAGAGGTCTATTGGGCTGAGGCTAATCATGGATTTGGTCCATATTTCACTGCTACCCATGTTTTTGCTTAAAACTGGATGATCACGTTGCTGGCTAAGGCATTCTGATTGGATCCACACACAGTGCTCAAGTCCAAAATGGAATATCCCATATTATTTCTTAGCTGGTATAACAGAACGAGCCTTGGGGGCCATTTCTAACAGAAGAAACTAGCCAAAATTGTGGAACTGAGTTGGGACATTATGTTAGATAATAATACTTATTGAACTAGCCAAGAATGCATGGATACCAGCGGCATTGTTGCTGAATTTAGATGTTCTGCTACACAGATAACAGACCCTTCCCTTGAAATGGCATGTTTGGGGAGCAAAGCCAGAGGCCAGCCCGCTCCTTGTTATGCTAGTTCAACTGAAGACCTCCAAAAATACAGCAGAAACTAACAAAAAAAAGAAAGTTGGCCATGACAGACTGCATGATGTTTGCAGATAAGGGTCCAGCTGAAGCCAAAGTGTGCCCATGAATGTGTCAAAACCAGGGACATCCGTGCTGGCAGAGTGTCACAGTCAAGATGGCAGCCGGGGCGATGTTTCCGAAGAAGCGTGTTGCAAAATGGCTGGGTTTAGTGGCACATCTGTTTTCCTCCATTTTGTCCTTCTTGTCTGCTCTGGCTGACATCTCTGCTTCAGCGCCCAGAATTCTCAGTTCACCTGAGAGGGACCAGTTTGGAAAACGTCTATGGTTGATGTCAGAAAAGGTATCTGCCAATTTCTCTAAAGACTCCTTCCCAAAGATTCAGTTTCTTTCCCCCAAGTTACAGCTGCACTGAAAAAAGCGACCGATAACTGATCCTCACACGGTTGTCGCAGCATCCTCACTGACACGTATCCCAAATTTGGGCGCTTAGCCACACCTTTACAAAAGTTGCGGTACCCCAAGATCGTGCGATCGCCACTGGAGACCTTGCCAGCCAGCTTCGGACAAGCAAAGTCAATGGGGGAAAAGCCAGATTCGCTTAACGACCGTGTGAGTCATTAACAAGTGCAACGATTCGCTTAACAACCCTGGCCAAAAAAAAAGGTTACAGAATCGGGCACGATTCACTCAACAAGTGAATCTTACTTAGCAATGGTCTGTGGTCATAAATCGAGAACTATCTATAGTCGAATCAGTTACCCTTAGTTACTCTTCTCCCTTAGAGTAAGGGCTGCTTGATTAAGATAAGCCCCATTATATCATTATTAACTAGTCTCAGATCTCCTTCCACGACCCTCTCTGATTTTCTCCGACTCCTGTAGCTGGGCCAAGTATCCCCCCCACCTTTCTTTCCCCCTTTTAAGAACCTGTCTCCCGCAGGACTTTGGGTGATCAATGGTTTATTGTGAGCCGCTTGCGCCCTCTTCAATTTCCTATCCATCCCTCAAATCCCGACAGGATCAGAGAAACGGATGGATCTTTAAGTAGATCCTATAATGTGCCAGGTGTCTGGAAAGCTCTTGTTCCCCACTCTGTCATTTGTCTCCCTCCACTCTTGATCTAAGAAGAACAGGCCATTTTTCTTGCAAGGGTTAGTCTACCTTTTACCTCTCTTGACAGATGGAAACTTAAAGCAGGACTTTCATTTTTCCAACTAGCTCCTGTTTCTCCCGGAGGCTCCATAACAGAAAGGGCAAATTCTTTTTTTTCAGCCTTTTTTTAAATTAAAACACACACACACACACACACACACACACACACACACACACACAAATTTCCAGGGTAGGGCAAAGAGTCTCTTGGCTTCTCCCATCATGCCAAGCCAGGATTGGTTTCACTGGTGGTTGTTAATTAGAACACAGTTGGCTGGCTTCATGCAACATGCTAAGCTGTCATTTCACATCGGTTGTTTGCAAACGACAATTGACTGTTTTCATACACGAGCCATCCCATGGTTTACAAAATGGGTTGTCGTTCACACGTTCCGCTAAGTTAGAATGTGGTTGCTTGGTGTGACATTGTGTCAGGCTGAGGTCCAGGGGGTGGGGTGGGGAAACATGGTAACCTTTAAGGATAACAGAATAACAAATGGCTGTCCAATCTCTTCTTAAAAATTCCAGTGTGGGAGCATTCACAATTTCTGGAGGCAGGTTGTTCCACTGATTAATTGTTCTCACTGTCAGGAAGTTTCTCCTTAGTTCTAGCTTGCTTCTCTCCTTGATTAGTTTCCATCCGTTGCTTCTTGTCCTGCCTTCAGGTGCTTTGGAGAATAGCTTGACTCCCTCTTCTTTGGGGCAGCCCCTGAGATACTGGAACGCTGCTATCATGTCACCCCTGGTCCTTCTTTTCACCAGGCTAGATATACCCAATTCCTGCAACCGTTCTTCATATGTTTGGCTAGATGTCCAAGATTATTCAACTAACAGATGTGTACAAATGTTAATGTTTACACAATTACACACAAATCAACTATCTTTAGGTTTTTTTCTGTTTGGCAAACCTTCCTGCATATTTTTGGACTCCTGTGAATTCTTTGGATAGCAAAGGTGACTAACAAGTAAGTACATAACACCAGACATGTCAATGGAAGGCAAAATCTGGGTCTCACTTACTTTAGTCCAGTGGTTCTCAATTTTTTCTTCACCATGGACGTCCTTTAAATACCTTTTGTGGCTGTGGACCATGGCCATGGGCCACCAAGACTTAACTCAAGATTTAAATCATAGCATTTCTTCAGACTCCAAATCAGAATAGAGCTGGAAGGGATCTTGAAGGTCTTCTAGTCCAGCCCCCTACTCAAGCAGGAGACCCTATACCATTTCAGACAAGTGGCTGTCCAGTCTCTTCTTAAAACCCCCCAGTGATGAAGCACTCACAACTTTTGAAGGCAAACTGTTCCACTGGTTAATTATTCTCAGTGTTAGGAAGTTTCTCCTTAATTCCAGGTTGCTTCTCTCCTTGATCAGTTTCCACCCATTGTTTCTTGTCTTGCCTTCAGGTGCTTTGGATAATAAGTTGACCCCCTCCAAGCCTTCAAGTCTTCCAGACCCCCTGTGATCACATCGTGCCCCCACATACACACCAGGGGTCTGCAGACCACAGATTGAGAACCACTACTTTAGCCATGTCGTGTGGGGAAAATTCCCTGGAGAAAGCAATTATGCTTGGATGAATTAGCAGGAAAAGGAAGCAGGCCGCCAAAGACACACAGTGACTGGATGCCATCAGAGCTGACACCAATCAGAGCATAGAACAAATCAAAGAAGCAGTGCAAGATCAGAAGACATGGGGAGACCTGGCCCATAGAAACACCAAGGGTTGGACACAACTGAATGGATAACCTCTTCCTCCTCTTCCTCCTCACTCCTCCTCCTCTTCCTCCTCCTCCCCCTCTTCTTCTTGTTGCAGAATGCAAGTTGAATTTCTCTTCTCTTCTCTTCTCTTCTCTTCTCTTCTCTTCTCTTCTCTTCTCTTCTCTTCTCTTCTCCCCACCCCTCCCCTCCCCTCCTCTCCTCTCCTCTCCTCTCCCTTCTCCTCTCCTCTCTTCTCTTGTCTTCTCTTCTCTCCTCTCCCCTCCCCTCCTCTCCTCTCCTCTCCTCTCCTCTCTCCTCTCCTCTCCTCTCTTCTCTTCTCTTCTCTTCTCTTCTCTTCTCTTCTCTTCTCTTCTCTTCCCCACCCCTCCCCTCCCCTCCTCTCCTCTCCTCTCCTCTCCTCTCCTCTCCTCTCCTCTCCTCTCCCTTCTCCTCTCCTCTCTTCTCTTCTCTTCTCTTCTCTCCTCTCCCCTCCCCTCCTCTCCTCTCCTCTCCTCTCCTCTCCTCTCCTCTCCTCTCCCCTCTCCTCTCTTCTCTTCTCTTCTCTTCTCTTCTCTTCTCTTCTCTTCTCTTCTCTTCTCTTCTCTTTCTCAGTATCCTCAATCATCCTTTTTCCTTTAATGCCTTCATACCATTACCTGTGGGAAATAAGTAGAGGCAGCCATTCTGCATATGTTTAATGGACTCTCCTCTTTGATATTTTATGTTCCTTTTGTTGACCCTTTGAAATCAAGTCAAGACACCAATTATCCCTCATTCATATGTACAATGAGTTTTATATCACTCTACAAAAGGGCTACAAAAGGGGTTGCCGGGGTGGGGGTGGGTGGGGGTTAGGGAGGGGATACATAGTATAATCCATGCTAGATATTAGCAAAATAACTCCAAGGGATGTCTCTCCCGAAGACAAGGCAGTAGAAGGAGGGAAGTCAATTTTGGAAGATGAAATGCAGAAAGGTAAAAAGCAAACAGCATGTTAAAAAGAAAGGCCTCGGGCTCAGCTGTTTTGACAAACCAACTTCTCTCATGTCTTTCTCCCTAAACCTCTGAAAAAACATCTATAATGTTGAAACAATTCAGCGTGTTGTGTGTGTGGGGGGGAGGGGGAGACAGGAAGAATAGATATCTCCCACTTTTGAGAGAGGTCAAGTGAATATTATTTCTTAAACCCTGAAAGGAAAAAAGAAGCTTTTGCCTGCCAGCCAAGAAAAGAAAGCAAATTTAAAACAAAACAAAGCTTTCCAGAATCTCTTGGGCAAAAGATAAAAAAGAGCAGAATGGATTTGGTTCACTTGACCACTTTCCTTATTGTCTGAAGTGTTTTACTGTGGATACCGAGCCCGCCAACAAGGCTTGTCTTCAGGGGACGGTCGAAAAAGTCAACTTATTAGTCATGACAGTGACCAACAATGGAGAGCCAGTTTGGTGTAGTGCTTAAGGTGTTGGCCTACAAACCAGGAGACAGTGAGTTGTAGTCTGACTTTAGGCATGAAAGCCTGCTGGGTGATTTTGACTCAATCACCAGGTGTCTGTGAGTTCTAGTCCCACCTTAGGCATGAAAGCCAGCTGGGTGACTTTGGACCAATCAGCAGGAGACGATGAGTTCTAGACCCACCTTAGGCATGAAAGCCAGCTGGGTAACATTGGACCAACCACCAGGAGACGGTGAGTTCTAGTCCCACTACAGACATACCGGTTTTAATTTTCAAGATTTAGCTTTATTCTTCTTTTTCAAAATGCTTGATCTTGGCCATGAAAACCAATTCTTCCTCTTTTTAGCAATGACATCATGGGAAAAACAATCGTTTGACTTGGTGTCATGACAGCTAAAATTCTGTGATGGCACACCGCTGATAAAGGAACAGAGGCTCTGTCAGGAGCAATCTTACATGAAACCAACTGGCCAGTACATAATCTTTTCTTTTACCTGGAAGAATGGCGTTTTAACCAAGTACAACTTGGACATTTGGAAATTAAGATCAACAGCAACACATTCCAGGGGAAATAACACAGAGTTCAGACATCAGCGCAGATAGTTATGGAACAAAAACTTTATGTTTTCAAAAAGCTATTTGCTTGTACCATCAGAAGAGAATATTTGTAGCTCAGGGTTGAACTGTGGAGTCCTCGGACCATAGCTTTTCCCAAAGAGGTTTGTTACTTCCAACCGGTCTGATTTTGATCAGTCAACAGGTTTAATTTTGTGCTGCTTAATTATTATTCATGCAACACCTGGCAGTTCTTCGTGCTGGTTAACTCCCATATTTGCCAAACTCCAAATCCCAGAATTCTCAGTAATAACCAAGCTGATGAGGGAACAGAAGTCTTCATATTTGGAGATGGCCAGACTGGCGAAGATCAGTTTGATCCTCAAGTCAGAGTACACTCCTCAGCACTTTTGCTTTGAGCAGATCTTTTCTGCAGATCTTTTCCCTGGAAAGCAATAGCAGAAGTCTTCTCCTGCAACATTTCTGCATGTCGAATTCCAATGTAAAAGAAGGAAACATGTCTATGGAAATTCTCAATCATGGTTGTTCCAGTTTTGAACTGAAGAAGCTTCTTAGGTGAGAAGCAAAACATTTTTTTGGGGGGGGGGGGGCAAAACAACAACAGCCACAACCAAGAAAGTCCAGTTGGCTTTTTGGAAAAAGCACCTTTGGAAGAGGAAAACATGAAACAACAAGGATAACTTGGTGAAATTATCCTGAAAGTGAGAAAGATGAGTGGGTTTACAGGGTGTGCAGCACGATGAAAAACCTGCAAACTAGCGTTGCATAAGCTCCTCGCCTTCTCAATTGTTCTTTAGACATTCAGCTTTCATATCCAGGGAGTCCTTGTTTAGCAACCACCACTGGGACAGGCAACTCGCCATTAAGTGAAAAGTGGCTAAGTGAAAAATCACAAGTCTGTGCTTA
The DNA here is from genome assembly GCF_947247035.1 of Vipera ursinii. Classification (NCBI taxonomy): domain Eukaryota; kingdom Metazoa; phylum Chordata; class Lepidosauria; order Squamata; family Viperidae; genus Vipera; species Vipera ursinii. Next base: position 21,421,051 of record NC_139523.1, read on the forward strand.
CACTTTCACATGGAACAAGGCATACTAACTGCAAATCATCAGTAAATGGGAATTACCTGTAGGCTGGGAACCGTTATTCTGGGAAATTGCTGAAGAGGGAGGAAGATGAAGAAGCGGTGATGAAGAAAAGAAAATGAAATGGAAGGGAAGGGAAGGGAAGAAGGGAAGGGAAAGAAAGGAAAGGGGAAGGGGAAAGGAAAGAAGGGAAGGGAAAGAAGGGAAGGAGGAAAGGAAAAGAAAGGGAAGGAAAGGAGAGGAGAGGAGAGGAAAGGAGAGGAGGAGGGAAAGGGAAGGGAAGGGAAGGGGAAGGGGAAGGAAAGGAAAGAAAGGGAAAGGGAAGGGAAGGGAAGGGAAAGGGGAGGTGAAGGAAAGGAAAGGAAAGGAAAGGAAAGGAAAGGAAAGGAAAGGAAAGGAAAGGAAAGGAAAGGAAAGGAAAGGAAAGGAAAGGAAAGGAAAGGAAAGGAAAGGAAAGGAAAGGAAAGGAAAGGAAAGGAAAGGAAAGGAAAGGAAAGGAAAGGAAGAAAGAATAAAGGGAAGGAAGGAAGGAAGGAAGGAAGGAAGGAAGGAAGGAAGGAAGGAAGGAAGCCAGGAAGGAAGGAAGGAGAGAGAAAGATCTCTCTGAGTCTGTGTAGAAGTTTGCTCAGACTGACTCTGTGCCATAATTACCGATGGCCACAGGATGGCACTCGGCTGACGAGTATCCACGGGGAAAGGGCCCTGACTTCAAAGAAAAGGGAAGAAGCTGGATTTTAAAACCGGAATGAAGAGCGATTCCAGTTCTGCTTGGTAAAACGTTGGTTTTATGGGAGACAAAGATACAAAAGAAAGCAGTTTCTCTCCCCCCCCCCATGTCCCTCTAGGGCAAGATTGAGTGCCCAGCTCTGAAACCAATCTTGGCATTCCTCAGGAACCATTTTGTGGCCATTTGCCAGTAATCAGGCAACCATCCTAGTTTACTTCTGTGTATTTCTTCTTCCATTATTTCTCGGTTTGCATTTGGCCCACCCTCTCCCTCCGTCCACCTCTGGGTGTACCCCTCCTTACAATTGCAATTCACCACAACACGCCATGCGTGTCAGGAAGGGAAGGTCTCAGAACATTTGCAGTAGAAAGTGCCTTCGCCTCTCACACCGCCACCCGTTGCAAGTAGATTTTGTGTTGCAAGAAAACAGCAAAGCTAAACCGTCCAGAAAGCAAGACGCTTTGCCTGCAAATTCCCCCCCCCAGGTAGAGTTGTTTGAAGAGGTCTGGCTAAGCAGCAGAGTCCACAAGCAGACGATTAAAAGCCCAAAATTAAGATAGCAAATGCAAGGAGAAATGAAAGGTCTGCCTTTTTGAAAGTGCATGGCACACACTTTGCAGTTAAAAACGGCTTGGGATTTCATCTGTGGATTTCTGGTTGCCATCTTCACTTTTTTTATGGCACTCTCCCCCCCCCCCCGCCTCCCCTCCCAGGACATCTCTGGAGCAAAGTTTCACCTTTATAAATTTTATTGGAATAACTAGTTGCAAATAAATGTGGCTATTGAGGCCCAAAAGCAGGCTCCCAGCTCACTTTTGTGGCATTAATCGGTGTAGATAAGCAATCTCACACACAAAGGGTTGCACAACAAGCTGCTATTAGAAGCACAATTACAGGCTTCAGTTGAGGCTAGTTGCAAAGCTTTAGAAGTATGTCTGTGTGTGCTTATCTGTCTGTCTGTCTGTCTGTCTGTCTGTCTGTCTCTCTCTCTCTCTCTCTATCCATCCACCTATGTACCTACTTTCTATCTATCATCTATCAGAAGATATCATTTATCCACTATACTATCAAAGCCGAAGAGCTAGCACTTGTCCGAGGACGTCTCCATGGTCATGTGGCCGGCATGACTAGATGCCAAAGGCGCACGGAACGCTGTTATCTTCCCACCGTAGTGGTCCCTATTTTTCTACTTGCATTTTTACGTGCTTTCGAACTGCTAGGTTGGCAGAAGCTGGGACGAGTAACGGGCACTCACTCTGTTATGCGGCACTCGGGATTCGACCCGCCAAACTGCCGACCTTCTGATTGACAAGCTCAGCGTCCTAACCCACTGAGCCACCGTGTCCCTATACTATACTATTAGATCTATCTATCTATCTATCTATCTATCTATCTATCTATCTATCTGTCTGTCTGTCTGTCTGTCTGTCTGTCTGTCTATCTATCTATCTATCAATCTATCTATCTTTTCTTCTTTCTTTCTTTCTTTCTTTCTTTCTTTCTTTCTTTCTTTCTTTCTTTCTTTCTATATCTATCTATCTATATCTATCCACCTATGTACCTATCTTCTATCTATCATCTATCAAAGGATATCATTTCACTATACTATTAGATCTATCTATCTATCTATCTATCTATCTATCTATCTATCTATCTATCATCTATCTATCTATCATCTATCTGTCTGTCTGTCTATCTATCTATCTATCTATCTATCTATCATCTATCTATCATCTATCTATCTATCTCTCTCATCTATCTTTAACAGCTCTGGAGAATGGGTAATGCCTGAGGCACCCTTTCTTACGTTTTCCAAAATTTTCTCCAGTTAAAAAAATATTTTAAATTTTCCAGTTACATCTAGTCATCTTCCTTATTGATAACTGTTTAAAAAAACCCACAGCAATGTATTCTTAAAGTTACCCTGTGCCACTGGGGAACATTTTTAAAATGTCTTCCTGCAGTTTTGCCCTTGTAGTTAAAAAAAAATTTCCCTTAAGTAATATCCAAAGGAGTCACTCCTGAGAGATGTAGCTCAACAACATCTGGAATGCCAAAGCCCCTCACCCCAACCTACCTCAACTGTAGGCAAAAAGTAGATTTGGATACACTACAAATAGTTCTGGACTTACGACCCACAAATGGGACCAGAATTTCTGTTGCTAAGCAAGGCAGTTGTTAACTTAGTCACACCAGATTTACATTTTTTGGCCTGGGCTAAGAGAACCGCTTCAGCTGTTAAGTGAATCAGGTGGTCGTTAAGCGAATCCGGCTCCTCCCATTGGCTTTGCATGTTGGAAACTGGCTGGGAAGATTGCAGATGATGATCACATGACTCTGGGATGCTGCAACCATCGTGAATACAGACTGGTTGCCTAGTGCCTGAATTTTGACCCCCTGACCATGGGGATGCTGCAATCGTGGTTAAGTACAAGGACCTGTGCTGTTGTCACTTTGTTCAGTGGTGGTGTCACTTTGAACAGCCACTCAATGGATAGTTGTAAGTCAAGGTCTAGCTGTGGTAGATCTCTAGCTCAGTGATAGGCAACCTTGGCTGTTTTATGACTCGTGGACTTCAACTCCCAGAATTCCTGAGCCAGCTATGCTGGCTCAGGAATTCTGGGAGTTGAAGTCCACGAGTCATAAAACAGCCAAGGTTGCCTGCCCCTACTCTAGCTGATCTGGAGCAAATGAGCTTTGAGCCTCCTCTCCTTTCTAGTTGTTTGCTACTTGCAATCACCAAAAAAGCTCATCCTCAACCAAGCGGACTTTTCCCCCCTTCAAAATGAGCAGGTAGAAGCTGGTAGGAGAGCCGTTTGTGAGAAAAATGAGAATGTGGGGATTTTTTTTCCCCCTGCAACGTGAACTCAATTTCCGCATCAAAAAATAAATTTGCAGGCTGAATGTGACCGCTGAATGTTAAGCGTCTGTTCCTGAGTCATAGTTAGCATTTGGCTTCTCTTGGTCACTCTGAGGGGGTTGCGATCGGAGAAAATAAAAATAAAGGACTCCCAAATCTAAAATCCCTGATTGCACTTAGCTTGATTGCGTGGTGAAAAGGACTTTTTCAGGATTTCAGGCCGGCTGTAAGGGGTTGGGGGGGGGGAATGAGAAGAGGCTTCTAGATGACACACAGGGTGTATGGTTTGCGGCTGAAAGATGTTTGTTCTTTATGGAGATCCATCTGCATAATCTAATTCAGGAGCAAGGTAAACAGGATCTAGTAATAATGTTGGGTCTACTGCCCCAGTACAAGTCTGAGCACAGGCTTTTGGCCTGCAAAAAAACCAAGGAAGTGGTGCTATTAGAATTAAGGGGGACCTGACCAAGGTCACTTCTGAGGTTCCATAAATACTTGGGTATCCTTATCACTTCCCTCTGCCTTATAGATTCTGTCTCCTCTGGTCTAATATGACGTGTGCACCTGTGAGCTTCCCTCCCTCCCTCCCTCCCTTCCTTCTATGGAATTAGGCAATTTCCTTTGGTCCTACTAGAGCAGAGGTCTTCAAACTTGGCCCATTTATGACTGGTGGACTTCAACTCCCAGAATTCCTCAGCCAGCGTGCTTGGCTGAGGAATTCTGGGAGTTGAAGTCCACAAGTCATAAAAGGGCCAAGTTTGAAGACCCCTGTACTAGAGCTTATACATAATTCCATTGGCAAAATTCAGATTTTGCCTATAGAAGACTTCAGCTTCAGTCCCCTTCATCTCAAGGTGAAGCTGGGAAAAGCCCAGTTTAAATCCCTGGAACATTCCTATCAATGCTCAGTTCATCCACCGAAGTAAGCCATCTTGTGACTTGTTTTAGTTTAGCATAGTAATGTGAATCCAGCCAATGTGGTTTGTAAACCATCACTTATAGCTTAGGGTGTTTTGTTAACCCAGCCAGCATAGTGTATTCCACAAACCATGGTTTACAATTTGGCATTACGTATGGACGTGGTGGCTCAGTGGGTTAGGACGCTGAGCTTGTCGATCAGAAGGTCGGCAGTTTGGCGGGTCGAATCCCAAGTGCCGCGTAGCAGAGTGAGCTCCTGTTACTTGTCTCAGCTTCTGCCAACCTAGCAGTTCGAAAGCACATAAAAAGGCAAGTAGAAAAATAGGGACCACTACGGTGGGAAGGTAACAGCGTTCCATGCGCCTTTGGCGTCTAGTCATGCCGGCCACATGACCACGGAGACGTCCTCGGACAAGCGCTGGCTCTTCGGCTTTGAAACGGAGATGAGCACCGGCCCCTAGAGTCGGAAATGACTAGCACGCATGTGCGGGGGAACCTTTACCTTATGAACCACCACTATGGTTAAAAGAAGCCATAACTTAGTGGATGAACCTAGCTTAGGCAATGCTGAGTTGAACATGCAAGGGTCTAATTCAGTACCCTGATTGATATTCCTGGGTCTCATTGTAAGAGTTTACACATCAAATTTAACCAGGCAAGCACAACCTAGAGCTAAGGAGAAATTTTCTAACAGTTAAAACAATTAATCAGTGGAACAACCTGCCTCCAGAAGTTGTGGGTCTCCAACACTGGAGTTTTTTAAGAAGAGATTGGATTGAAATGGCATAGGTTTTCCTGCTCGAGCAGGAGGTTGGACTAGAAGACCTCCAAAGTCTCCTCCATCTCTTGTTCTGTTATTTGGCCTGGAAGTATACTCAGAGAAGAGACTAGCCTTGGTTAGCTTGGACCTTGTATGACTTAATGTGACGTGTGAACTAGTTCATTTAGAGAGTTTCTGGTTAAAGCCAGAAAATAGGTTAATTCAGTTTTTGAGGTTAGCCACTCTCAAACAAAAGTCTTCCTCCCCCTTCCTGACAGATCCTGATGTTGGGGCACTCAAGGGCAGTGAAGGAGTCAAGCCCAAGGGTTTGGGATAGGATCAGCACCTTGGAGAGTTCCTTTGATGAGCTGCTGGTAAGCAGGTTTGACCTAGTTCAGGGCTAGGCAACCTTGGCTCTTTTATGACTCTTGGACTTCAACTCCCAGAATTCCTGAGCCAGCCGTACTGAGGGGAAAGGGAGAGGTTTCCAAGCTGAGCCAGGCTGGCTCAGGAATTCTGGGAGTTGAAGTCCACGAGTCATAAAAGAGCCAAGGTTGCCTACCCCTGGCTTAGGCCTAGGCCGCTCTATGACTCGTGGACTTCAACTCCCAGAATTCCTGAGCCAGCTATGCTGAGGGGAAAGGGAGAGGTTTCCAAGCTGAGCCAGGCTGGCTCAGGAATTCTGGGAGTTGAAGTCCACGAGTCATAAAAGAGCCAAAGTTGCCTACCCCTGCCCTGAACCCTTAATTCAAAGGGACAATTTGCACTCCCAGCTCCCAATGTGATTCCTGGGGCGGGTCCAGGCTGCTCTTGAGCAAGATGATGAACCTTTCCCCAAACAGGCTGTCCTCTTCTCCAAATCCAGATCTTTCCCCCCTGATGTTCTGCCACAGGCTAGGCAGCCAGGAAACTTCCTCCGTCGCCCTTCTTTAATGAGTGGAGACAGTGTGCCATTGTGGGAGGCTCCGTCGGCGCTGCCTGATTGATTCCTGTTTATTATCTATTAAGAACAGTCGGATAGTTTGGGTAACACATCAATTCATCAAATGGCACCATCATGCAAATTCCCTAATAAAAACATTTTACTCGTAAATGGTCCCGAACTAATTAACTAAAGTGTTAATTAAAGTGCGGCAGACAGGGATTGTAATCAAGACGCCCGGCTTTATCCATCTTCTAGGTTATTGATAACATCCTTGGCTCATTGATTGATTGGGACTTTCGGCTGTCGAGAAGCAACAGGGATGGATGGGTGGAAGGACAGGAGAGGGAGAAGAAGGAGAGCCAGTGGGCAGAGGAAAAAAGTAAGATTCGGGGCTATAGAAGGTCACGTTGGGCAGAAAGGAGCTGAAAGGCGCAACTGGGGGATGTTGAGCGAAAAGCACATGGACTCCTCATCTTATGACAATTGGGACCAAAATTTCCATTTGCTATGCAAGGAAATTGTTCAATGAGCGATGCCCGATTTTATGACTGTTTTTGCCACAGTGGTTAAGCCAATCCCTGCAATTGTTAAGTGAATTGTAGGAGTTTGGCCAGGCTGATACGCTCGAAACCAATCAAGGAGGGAAGCAACCTAGAACTAAGGATATATTTCCTGACAGTGAGAAGAACTAACCAGTGGAACTGTTTGCCTCCAGAGGTTGTGGGTGCTCTAACACTGGAGGTTTTCAAGAAGAGACTGGACAGCCATTTGTCTGAAATGGTATAGAATCTCCTGCTTGAGGAAGGGTTGGACTAGAAGACCTCCAAGATCCCTTTCAGCTCTATTCTGAATTGACTGAGATGGGTATGGCTAGTCTAGGGGGGGAAAGGAGGACTAGGGGGGTGACATGATAGCAGTCTTCCAGTATCTAAGGGGCTGCCGTAAAGAAGAGGGGGTCTGTTGTGATTCAGGGTCAGCCTGTGGGTTCGGCAGTTGGGTCGGACGACTCAGGGGAGGAGGAGAGGGGTGTTGAAGAGCTTGCTGATGAGAGCCCTCAGCCAGGCCCCTCCCACCTGGTCACGACGGAGACCCAGCTGTGTGAGCCTGACAGCATGAATGAAGATGACCCACAGCTGGCCCTGTTCAAGGACACCCGACGCAGGAGGCAGTCAATCAGGAGTAAACAGAGGAAGGCAATGGGACACCTCGGAAGGAGGCAGAGAGAAGCCACACCCTAAACTGTATAAGAGGGGAATGCGTGGGAGGGCTGGTTTGCTGAAGGCAACCGCTTGAAAAGCTCCTGTTTCTTGGTTCGTGTCTTGTTCTATTTGTTTTTGTAGCAATAAATTTGGCAGGCGTAATTCCAGCCTCTTGCCTTCTTGTAAAAGGGGTTGTCCCTGCCTTTTCTGCAGGGCCGGTAGCAGGCTGGTACAGAACAGGGTCAGCCTCTTCTCCAAAGCACCTGAAGGCAGAACAAGAAGCAATGAATGGAAATTGTGACTGCTCCAACACTAGAGACACTGGAAAACCATTTGTCTGAAATGGTATAGGGTTTCCGGCTTGAGCAAGCAGTTGGATTAGACGACCTCCAAGGTCCCTTCCACCTTTGTTCTGTTATTCACGCAACATACTAAACCAACAATGTACACCACGATGTAAAAAAGATGTCGAGACTCTAGAAAGAGTACAGAGAAGAGCAACAAAGATGATCGGGGGACTGGAGGCTAAAACATATAGAGAACGGTTGCTGGAATTGGGTACGTCCAGTTTAATGAAGAGAAGGACAAGGGGGGACATGATAGCAGTCTTCCAGTATCTCAGGGGCTGCCCCAAAGAAGAGGGAGTCAAGCTATTCTCCAAAGCACCTGAAAGCAGGACAAGAAACAACGGTTGGAAGCTGATCAAAGAGAGAAGCAACCTGGAACTAAGGAGAAATTTCCTGACAATTAGAACAATTAACCAGTGGAACAACCTGCCTCCAGAGGTGGTGAATGCTCCGACACTGGAAGTTTTAAAGAATAGACTGGACAGCCTTTTGTCTGAAATGGTGTAGGGTTTCCTGCCTGAGCAGGGGGTTGGACTAGATGACCTCCAAGGTCCCTTCCAACATTATATTATTATTATTATTATTATTATTATTATTATTATTATTATTATTATTATTATTATTATTATTATTATTATTATTATTATTATTATACAAAGAATACCTGATTCACACAGCATGCTAATCCGTCAATAAATTGCCGTGTGGCTTGGTGTGATATAGAAACTCAACCATTATAGGAAGTTACTTGTAAGAAGGCTAATCAAGGCTAGATAAGGGAGTGGAACTTTGGTTAACCAGGATAAGATGGACGGGTAAGCAAATCTGCAAGTTCTCCAGAACATTCATAGGGGAAGGTATTGGAAGAAAGCAGAAAACCTGAAATCTAAGCCATTTAGTCCAATCACAATGTTTGCGTTCTGCAGTCATTTTTAAGATGAAACTTATAAATTAAATACATTAATCAGTCGTAGCGATACCCCAACATTCAGTTGCAAAGGAAAAGAAGAGCTCGTTTAGTTGCATCTGCCAGGAATGAAGATTACAGACTTCCGGGATGTTTTGAAGAGTCTGGGAGTTTGAACCCATTTCTTTAAGGCCGTTTTAGTTTAAACCGGACACCACACAATCACAATTATATATTTTTTTAAACCCCTGTGTGCTGACCTCAAGAAAACAATAACAACAACAACAACAACAACAAGCAGAGCCCGACAAGCTTTCGGTTAAGCAACTGTTTGAGTGTGCTGGTTGTTATCTTCTCATAAGAAAGCATGGAAGCGCAGTGGAAATTGTGATAAATGAAGGGGAGATAATGGTGAGAGTCCTGTCACCGACGTGAAGCCCAGGGAGAGAGTTATGGACAAAGGCAAATCTTGATCCAGCCCAGAGGTAAAAGGACGTTCCTTTTGGGATGCAATTAAAGTGGCTACTAGAAGAGGTGGAAATTTAATAGGAGAAATGATCAATTAACACTGAAAGATACTTAATTAAAAGAGCAGTGCTGGTAGGGGAAAGAGAACAGAGGGAGGGAGGGAGGAGAGGAGGAGAGGAGAGGAGGGAAGGAGGAAGGAAGGAAGGAAGGAAGGAAGGAAGGAAGGAAGGAAGGAAGGAAGGAAGGAAGGAAGGAAGGAAGGGGAGGATAAGGGGGAGGGAAGAAAAAAGGGAGGGAGGGGAGGAAAGGAAAGGAAGGAAGGAGGAAGGAATGAGAGGGAGGCAGGGAGGAAGGAATATTTCCTTTATACATCATTTCCAAGTTGAGATTCCAGTTCTTGATCTCTCTGTTAAATAAAGACTGGTGTGTGTATAACAAAATGGTGAGCACAAACATGCAATCAAAACCTTCCTCCCTCCCTCCCTTCCTTCCTCCCTTCCATCAAGCAACACACATAAAAAAGAGGGTAAGGCATTGGGCGCATAGTAGTAACCACCCTCTTGTTGTTGTTTTTTTCATTCTTCCCCGCTACTACATGTGGTAGGGGTCAAAAATAATGTGATGGCACATAATCCACAAAGTGTTACGTCTCTCTCTATATATATGTATTTGTGCGTATGAGCGTGTATACATTTTTAAACTTTCTGCTGGTTAACGACCACAATAAAGTTATTTATTTATATATATTTTTAAAAGGTGGGATTAGTTTCCATGTACTGGGCACCAGAACCTATCCCAGTTCCACCAGTTTGGCAGATGCTCTTACAGCATTCCGTATATTTTTCTCTTACACAGGGATAGAATGCTTTTCTAGTGGTTTTTAAATATCAAAATATTCATGCCACAAATTAAAACTGGCAGAAACAGACCGTAATGCACCGATGGGTTTTATTTTTTTAGTTTCTTTCAGCTCGTGCCTAAGGAACAGGGGTTTCCCCCCACAAATACACTTTTGGTCCAGAATATTTTTCGTTACATCACACTGGGTCTGTTATACATATGATGATTGAGTGATTAATTGATGGAACAATCGATTGATGGGTGGAGTTCAACTTCTGTTCAACCGATGGACATGAAGATCCGCTCACGATTTTAGCGCTGGTTGCATTCCCCAGCTGAAAGTCTTCTGAATCTGGTGTTTGGCTTACGTGAGCAAACTTGTCATTAAATTTAACCGAGGAAAACAGCCATACTGGGCCTTCAATTGATCGAGGCCTGGTGCATGTGAGGTTTGTAAGCAAGTTAATTAACCTGAATCAGAGGGGTGAGTTTAATGTGGTTTTGTTAATCTGTGTTAAGCCCCCTGTGTAGACACACTCTAAGCAGATCAAAAGTGTCTTTTCTTTCCTATCCCTGGCACTCTCTCCGAAGTAGGGTGGGTTTTACTCCAAAAACCACGGTTTTTAGAAGGTGGGTGAGGGTAACTGAAGAGTGTCCAGTCCTCAGGTGGTTTACATGCCTAAAATGGCACTAGAACTCACTGTCTCCTGGTGACTGGCCCAAGGTCACCCAGCCAGCTCTCATGCCTAAGGCAGGACTAGAACTCACTGTCTCCTGGTGTCTGGCCCAAGGTCACCCAACCAGCTGTCATGCCTAAGGCAGGACTAGAACTCACTGTCTCCTGGTGACTGGCCCAAGGTCACCCAACCAGCTGTCATGCCTAAGGCAGGACTAGAACTCACTGTCTCCTGGTGACTGGCCCAAGGTCACCCAACCAGCTGTCATGCCTAAGGCAGGACTAGAACTCACTGTCTCCTGGAAAATGGCCCAAGGTCACCCAGCCGGCTTTCCTGGCCAAAGCGGGACTAGAACTCACGGTCTCCCGGTTCGTAGCCTGGTGCCTTAATCACTAGACCAAACCTTATGCCCCTGGGAAACTGTTTTTCTTAGCAAATTAGCTGCCAAAGATGCCAGGCTGGCAGCTTTCACTTTGCCCGCCTCTCCCAAGGCTATAACAACCCCACTTGTATGATTAGAGCAGATTTTAATAGTAATTAAAACAAATTACTGGCGAGATCATATGCTACTATGTAAATTTCTCTCCCCCTCCTTCTCTCTCTCCCCCCCTCCCCCTCGTCTTTTTGTTCTTTAAAGCTGCTTCTCTTCACTGGCTCTGATTGGAAACTGTCTGTTTATTTATTTTTGAAAGGGGTGGGTGGGAGATTTATATGCGAGGGAAAAATCCTTTCCTCCTTACGCCTTCCTCCCTCCTAGTATCTCTGCTCCTCTGATGGCTTAGCTGCTTCCCAAGGTCTGTCTCAGCTTTCCCTGTCTCGTCCTCCAGGGCCCCCCCCCATCCCATTTTATTTTAGGAATGAAAATTAGGGCGGATACATGCCGGTGGGAGGTGAAATCCAGATATTCTTTGCAAGGGTTGCAGATGGGATTGTGCTGGAGGGAAGGAAGGTTTTTCTCAGGGATCATAATGAAGTGAGGAATAATTGTGAATTTACAAAACAGGAGAAAAGGTGTGGGGGGTAGGGAATCTCAATTAAGTTGGGATGAAAGAGGTGGAAAACAATAAACAGGGATGGAATCACCCAGCTGGGATCAGAAAGGATTCGTGTTCCAATAGTCCCCCCTTCTCTCTTTCTTTCCCTCTCTTTCTCTCTTATCTCTCTTATCTATCTATTATCTATCTGTCTATCTATCTATCTATCTATCTATCTATCTCTTTCTATCAATAGTATCTATCATCTATCCTCTATCCATTCTCTCTCTCTTACTATCTATCTATCTATCTATCTATCTATCTATCTATCTATCTATCTATCATCTATCTATCTATCTATCTATCTATCTATCTATCTATCTCTATCTATCTATCTATCTATCTATCTATCTATCTATCTATCTATCTATCTATCTATCTATCATCTATCTTCTCTATCCATTCTCTCTCTCTTACTATCCATCCTATCTCTCTCTCTCTCTCTCTCTCTCTCTCTCTCTCTCTCTCTCTCTCTCTCTCTCTCTCTCTCTAATCTATCCATCCATCCATCCTTTAAGAACTGCTCATCTACCTCACAGGGGGATTCTACAAGACGTACAATAAGATGCTAACAGGATAGAAACAGTACATAAAATTTAAATGCAACGCCTTCTCGATTGCACCCAGGAGGACTGGGGGGGGGTGGGGAATCAAAAAAATTCAAAATGGCGGCCACCATCATGCCATAGTAGCCACAGCAGCCTCCTTTTTTCTGTACACTAGTACAACGGGGTGCAGGGTGGTGTCCACCTCCTTGGCTGGACCAGACAGACGCAAAGTGCTGATCTGGAGTGAATGGAGACCCCAAGGGGCACAGGATCACCCTGCAGAGTGCGACTGGTGATCCCTTTTCTCAGTTCTCCCCCCTTTGGGGAAGAGCCTGTTGATCCCCTGCCTGTGCCTTTCCCTCTTTGGTCATTTTCGTCTGTTTTTATATTTAGCCTGTTTTTTATATCTACGGGTTTTATTACCTTGCCAGCCGCCCAGAGTCTCCTCAAAACCCAAGACGGGAGGCATACAAATTTAATAATAAATAATTGTTAGTTGGTTTTTTAATCCGTCTTTGCCAAAGGACCCTAACCGCCGTCGCCACCACCATCTGACTGAAACTTGGGCTAAATCTGACAATATTGCACAGATAATTTTAATTTTATTTTTATCTTAATTTCTGTACTTATTATATGTTTTGTTGTTAGCCACCCTGAGTCCTTCGGGAGATAGGGCGGGATATAAATCCCATAAATAAATAAATAAATAAATAAATAAATAAATAAATAAATAAATAAATAAATAAATAAATATATATTTGGAGGTTAAACGAAAAGGAAGAGGACGGGGCATCCGGTTTTGAGCCCCCCACCCACGACCTTGCTTTACAGATCTGGCTGCTCTCTTCCAGAATATTCCATCCTTTCGTTTCCCCGCCCCACCCCTAGACCCCAATTTCCAGATTTTATGTTATTCACTCTCTCCCAGGCCCACCCACCCCCCATTCTTTGCCCCCCCAACCTTTAGTGGGTGTTTCTCTCAGCGCCCTGAAAAGGGGATTAAGTTGTCAGTTGGTGTGGGGGGGGGGGGTGGTGGTTGAGGCGGGTGGGGGGGCCGCTGGAGAGATCAGCTGGCAACCTCCCCCTTTCTTCCTCCCTGCCCCCCCACCCTCCCTCCGCGCCTTGTTTGTCTCTCCTCTCTAGTGTTTGTTAAATTAGCCAGTGAGTTGTTGTCATTCACGGGCCAAAGAAGCATCACAAATAGACAACTCTTCACTTCATCCCTCGCCCCCCACCCACCCACCCCTCCACCTCGCCAGATCTCCGATCCTCTTTCGAGGGTCCCCCCACCCACCCACCCAGCCCAAAGTCCGAGCCCATAAATAATATTCAAGCGGCTCTATTGTTAAGTTGCGGAGAAAGCTCTGGTTGCCGGCGACCCCCGCCGCCTCCCCCATATATCACCCGCTGACAGCAGCAGAAAAGCGGCGAATTAGCACCTAAATCGAATATTGATCAACTCCAGAGTCGGCTCCACTTCGCTGCCCGAGCAAGGGGCTCACGGCTCGCTTCCCCCCCCCCCGCCGCCCCAGCCCCCTGCCTGCCCCTCCCCGCCCAAAGGCCGGCCGCCACGGCTGCCCAGGGACGGGAGACCCCACCCCAAATCTCCAGGCCCGCGTCGGGGTGTGTGTGTGTGTGTCTTCCTGGGCTCCCAACGGGAGGGGGGAGCGTGGTGGGGGTCCTCTGCCTGGCAAGGCAGGGTGGTCTGTCCCGTCTGTCTGTCAGCTGGGGCAGTCCCAGCCTAGGTGCAGGCCTGTGTCTAAAGGAGAGGCGGGCTGGTGGGGGAGTTAAGGCGGCCGGCTGGGGGCTCCAGTCCTCCCCCTAGGCAGGGAAACCGGCTGGGTGACTTTGCCAGCCTCTCTTGCAGCCTTAAAGCGTCCTTTAGCAACCTTCGCTGGACCAGCCTGGAAGGGCAGAGAGACTCTCCTCCTGCGGCGGATTGGTGCACACGCAGACATACCGTAACGGCCCCTGTAATATATATCCCCATAATATTTTCTTTCTATGTCGGGGTCTCAGACTTGGTGGGGAGGGTGCCCCCCAGGTCTGCAAAGCTAAGCCTGTCCTTCCCTTCCCTTCCCTTTCCACCTTCTCTCTTTTCTTCCCTTCTTTTCCTTCCTTTTCCTTTCCTTTCCTTTCCCTTTGCTTCCTCTCTTCCTTCCTCTCTTCTTTTCCTTTATTCCCTTTTCCTGCCTGCCTTCTTTCTTTTCCTTTCCTTGAAAGAAACAACATCTTTTTGAATTTACTTTGCAGATACGTAGTGAAATGTTGCTTCTCTCTCTCTCTCTCTCTCTCTCTCTCTCTCTCTCTCTCTCTCTCTCTCTCTCTCTCTCTCTCTCTCTCTTAATGGCAGAGGGCCACACTCATAAGCCCTCTTTGGATGGAATTTGAAGATCTTGCACCCAGCTTCGACCCTCTCCCTCCCATGACCTTACTCTCTGGAACTTGCTGCTCTCTTCCAGAATATTCCCTCTTTCCATTTCTGCCCGTGTGCATACAAAGAATGGCTTGATTGTGGTGGATGTGATGGAAAGAATTTGACTTTTTTCCCCCTCCCGTGATTTGCCATTGCCTCTTTCCTAGGGCTGAGAGAAAGTGACTGGTAGACCTAGCTGACTTTGTGCCCAAGACAAAACAAAAACTCGTAGACTTCTAGTGATTGGCTCAAAGTCACCCAACCAACTTTCATGTCGGAGATAGGACTAGAACTCACGGTTTCCTGGTGATTGGCCCAAAGTCATCCAGCCAGCTTTCATGCCTAAGGGGGGACTAGAATTCACTGTCTCCTAGTTATTGGTCCAAAGTCACCCAGCCAGCTATCATGTCAGAAATAGGACTAGAATTCACCATCTCCTAGTTATTGGCCCAAAGTCACCCAGCCAGCTTTCATGCCTAAGGGGGGGACTAGAACTCACGGTCTCCGTGTTTTTAGCCTGCTGCCTTAACCACTACACCAAACTGGCTCTCTTGCATCAGAACAGACTCCCCAAATAGGATGTCTTCCAAGAGGTTAAGACTTCCAGATATTGTGAAGAATGAACATGCCACGTCCAGGAAACCTGCCTTTTAACATTGTCCAGATCTAGAAAACTCATACAGTGCAACAAGCCCTAATCCAAGAGAACATTTGGTGATGCCTTTGCTTAAGAAGATGTCTAGATCAGAGGTCCTCAACCTTTTGGGCACCAGGGACCGGTTCCGTGGAGAGAGGTTTTTCCACGGACCGGAGGATGCGTGGTTTTGTGTGCTGCCTGCATCCTGCGGATGAGGCTTTGCTTGTTTGTGTGGACCGGTTGCTGGAATGCCGCGGCCCGGTACTGGTCCACGGATCAGAGGTTTGGGACCCCTGGCCCAGATGATCAGACCAACCTGGTGGAAATGAAACCAGTCAAAGCCCATCAGCCAGAGTCTTCCACCTTCTGCTCAGATCTGGCATCTGGAAATCCTTCAGTCTGTTTTGCCTGCTCCTGCCTCTTGGTACAAACCCGGGACTTGCATTCTCAGAGGTATGGACTGTTGCAAGCACTGTGTATTTGTCACAATCAGGAACGTTGCCGCGATTGACCCAGTCAAGGCTCACGGAGAGGGCTGAATCTGAAGCGGTGCCATCTTTTGATTGTTTTCTGAGAAGCGCAGATGGCTCGCCAGCATGCCATCTTCAGCCGGCCCGCTTGCACCCCTTTGCGTGGGAGCCGGCAATCTTTGTGTTGATGGAAAGAAGTCAGGTGGTTAAGAAAAATAAGGAGCCTCTGATTGGATGCAACCTGGGCTCCATTAATCCAGCATTCTGCTTCCAACAGGGAACAGCCGAACGTCCTGGAAATTCACCTGAGACCAGGGACACACGGATAAGGCTCCTCCGAGGAAGTTTCACCAGGAGCCACAGAAGTTTCCAGAAGCCTTGCAGCTACAGATGGTCCTCAACATATGATCACAACTGAGGCCAAAATTTATGTGGTGAGGTGAGAAATTTGGTAAAAATGGGACAACATTCCCTTAACAACTGCCCGGCTTAGCAATGGAAATTTGAGACTCAGTTGTGGTCGTACGTTGACGACTGCCTGTATTATGCAAAGCTCTTGGGCAAAGATCTAGCTTTCTCGAGAAATCTATAATTCTGGGAAAGGTGGAAGGAAAGAGTGCAACTGAAAATGACCAACAGCAAGGTGGGCATCATTAGAAGACCCGAAGGATGAGATGGAGCACAAAGTATCCAGAGAAAACTCATCTACGGCAGAGGTCCCCAACTTTTTGGGCACCAGGGACCCGTTCTGTGGAGAGAGGTTTTTCCGCAGACCGGAGGGGCCCTGGCTTTGTGTGCTGCCTGCACCCCATGGATGGGGCTTTGCTTGTTTGTGCGGACCGGTTGCTGGCATGCCGTGGCCCAGTACCGGTCCACACACCAGGGGTTGGGCACCCCTGATCTATGGGATCGCTTCTATGAGCCTTGGTGGAGCAGTGGGCTAATGCCTCCTTAAGTAACACCAGCTGCCTGCAATTAGTGCAGGTTCGAGTCCCACCAGGCTCAAGGTTGACTCAGCCTTCCATCCTTCCGAGGTAGGTAAAATGAGGACCCAGATTTTTGGGGGCAATTAAGCTGACTTTGTAATAATGCCGCTTGGGGTGTGTGTGAAAGCCCTAATAAGCAGGCATATACATAGAATGAAGGCTACTGCTAAGCTTGTAAGCCGCCCTGAGTCTTCGGAGAAGGGCGGGATATAAATGGAATTAAAAAAAAATAAAAAAATAAATAAATGTTGACACCAGTTTGATGACACCAAAATCTCTCAATCAACTCTCCCTAAACATTTTAAAGTCATCTTTGATGCCAAGGTATATTTTTAAGCATAGATTTCCTCCCCTCCGCCCTCCCCATACTTGATTCTATTTATATATTGGACAGCAACGAGTTTATTTGATTTCTTTTCCGCTGCCTGCCAAAATCCAAACATCAAAGGCCAATAGATCTTCCAGGCATACTCAAAATCCAAAAATTCACAGGCCACGTAGGATTACGAGGCTGGATTTGCCTGTTTTGTGTTTCGAACGGTCTTGTTTGGAAACTGCCACATGCAGATGAGTTTGGGAAGACACCCGCAGAATTCCTAATTGCCTTTCTGCACAGATAATGGGAGCCGTTCAGCACCACCAATTTGTGCTGCTGGTGTGTATCAGAAGCATCCAAACCTCTTGGGAAGACAGTCAAGTTCACATATAGGTAGTCCCCCGACTTACAACCGTTCATATAGTGACTGTTCAAAGTTACAAGGACACTGACAAAAGCGACTTACGACCATTTTTTTTTCACACCTACAACCGCTGTGGGGCATCCCCGTGGTCAGGTGATCAAAACTCAGAGGCTTGGCAACTGACTCGTATTGCTGACGCTCGCAGTGTCCCAGGGATATCTAATCCCTTTTTGTGGCCTTCCGACGAGCAAAATCAATGGGGGAAGCCAGAGTCACTTAATTTATATTTGTACATTCTATTATTTATGTCACTGTTCACCGCCCTGAGTCCTTAGGGAGAAGGGCGGTATACAAATCAAATCAAATCAAATCAAATAAATAAATAAATAAATAAATAAATAAATAAATAAATAAATAACAACCCTGTTGTTGCTAACTTAACAATGGCAATGATTCACTTGACAATTGTGGCAAGAAAGGTTGTAAAGTGAGTGAGTCGTAAAAAAATGCCTCGCTTAGCAATGTAAATTTTGGGCTCAATTGCGGTTGTGAGTCAAGAGCTACTTGTACTTATTTATATTTTTTGCAGGGGGAATAGAATAGAATAGAATAGAATAGAATAGAATAGAATAGAATAGAATAGAATAGAATAGAATAGAATAGAATAGAATAGAATAGAATAGAATAGAATAGAATAGAATAGAATAGAATAGAATAGAATAGAATAGAATAGAATAGAATAGAATTATAGGGACCTTTACCCTATACCAGGGGTCGGCAACCTCGGCTCTTTTATGACTCGTGGACTTCAACAAGCTATGCTGGCTCAGGAATTCTGGGAGTTGAAGTCCACGAGTCATAAAAGAGCCGAGGTTGCCGACCCCTGCCCTATACTATTTCAGATTACCATTTCAGATTACCATATCAGAATAGAAGAGAATAGAGCTGGAAGGGACCTTTAGAGGTCTTCTAGTCCAGCCCCCTGATCAAGCAGGAGAACCTATATACCATCTCAGACAGGTGACTGTCCCGTCTCCTCTTAAAAATCTCCAGCGATGGAGCGCCCACGATTTCTGAAGGCAAAGTTGTTCCACTGGATGATTGTCCTCACTGTCAGGAAGTTTCTCCTTTTAAATCCAGGTTGCTTCTCTCCTTGATCAGTTTCCAACCATTGTTTCTCGTCCTTCCCTCTGGTGCATTGGTGAATAACGTGGCCCCCTCTGCCTTGTGGCAGCCCCTCAGATATTGGAACACTGCTATCACGTCTCCCCTATTTCTTCTATTCTTTAGACTAGCCAAACCCAAAGCCCGTCGTAAACCATGCACCCACCAAAGTGTATTCCTCTTCCCAGAGGTCCCCTGGGCTGTCCATTCTTGCCTGCTTACCAGTAAAAGCGCGAATGATTGTCGGAATCCCTAAGTATAGGCACAGCTATTCTCTGTTATCCTTGCCATTATTCATTCACTGGCCCAGAGGGAGGAGGAAAAAAAAATCTGAGCAAATAGGCCTTGTTGTAAGGGCAGCAAATTTGGGATGTTAGACCTCAGGCCCCATCAGAAGCCCATTTGTGCCAGCCTCCTGGCATGGGTCCCTGAGATGGGACCTACCTATGCCGGCTGAGGAGTTCTGGGAGTTGAAGGCCAACCAAGTGAAATTGGGGAATTTGGGGAGCTGAAGTTTTGGTCACCACGAGGTAAAGAAGATGTTGAGACTTCTGAAAGAGTGCAGAGAAGAGCAACAAAGATGATCAGGGGACTGGAGGCTAAAACATACAAAAGATGGTTTGCTGGAATTGAGTATGTCCAGTTTAATGTAGAGAAGGACGTGGGGGGACATGATATCAGGGTTCCAATATTTGAGAGACCATCACAGAATAGATCCAGCTGTTGTCCAAAGCCCCTGAAGGCAGGACAAGAAGCAACGGATGGAAACTAGTCAAGGAGAGAAGCAACCTAGAACTAAGGAGAAACTTCCTGACAGTGAGAACAATTAATCAGTGGAACAACCTGCCTCCAGAAGTTGTGAATGCTCTAACCCTGGGAGTTTTTAAGGAGAGACTGGACAACCATTTGTCTGAAATCCTATAGGGTTTCCTGCCTGAGCAAGGGGGCTGGACTAGAAGACCTCCAAGGTCCCTTCCAACTCTATTATTCCATTCTATTGTATGAAATCCACCTCCATGTTGTCCCCCTATCTTCAAATGGCCAGTTTTGAGAAACTCTGCTGAAGGGAGGACAGATTGGAGAAGTGAGACTTTCTCAATCCCTTTGAGCTTTTCCCAGGCTGTCTGGGCTTTCCTTTGCTGCTGATCTGTGGCGCAATCTTGATCCGTGGGCAGCCTCCTTGGGCACCCGGCTCTTGCAAGATATGAAATGAGATTAGGATATATGATAGGCCAACTTATGCCCTTGAGACAGGGCAGGAAATAAAGCTAAACAATCAATCAGCAATAATTACATTGGGATTCCACTGGGCTGTGATTATGAGTTTTTTTGTCCCGAGGACAACAAGTGTTGGCTACATGCTGGATGTAGAAGGTGGGGGGGGGGAGAGAAAAGGAACATCTATTCATTCTTGAGTTTTCCTCCAGAGAAGACCTTATAATAATAATAAGTTGGAAGGGACCTTGGAGGTCATCTAGTCCAACCCCCTGCTCAGGCAGAAAACCCTATACCATTTCAGACAAATGGCTGTCCAGTCTCTTCTTAAAAACTTCCAGTGTTGGAGCATTCACAGTTTCTGGAGGCAGGTTGTTCCACTGGTTAGTTGTTCTCACTGTCAGGAAGTTTCTCCTTAGTTCTAGGTTGCTTCTCTCCTTGATTAGTTTCCATCCGTTGCTTCTTCTCCTGCCTTCAGGTGCTTTGGAGAATAGCTTGCCTCCCTCTTCTTTGGGGCAGCCCCTGAGATATTGGAAGACTGTTATCCTGTCCCCCCTCACCCTTCTCTTCATTAAACTACACATACCCAATTCCAGCAACCGTTCCCGATATGTTTTAGCCTCCAGTCCCCCAATCATCTTGGTTGCTCTTCTCTGTACTCTTTCCAGAGTCTCGACATCTTTCTCGACATCTTTTTTACATCGTGGTGACCAAAACTGGATGCAGTATTCCAGGTGTGGCCTTACCAAAGCATTGTAAAGTGGTATTAGTACTTCACGTGATCTTGATTCTGTCCTTCTGTTAATGCAGCCTAGCACTGTGTTGGCTTTTTTGGCAGCTGCAGCACACGGCTGGCTCCTATTTAAGAGGGTTAATTTTATTTTACTAAAGGGGCCAAAATTTAAACACGGTTTGGACTGAAAAAGGCTGGCAGAGATTTCAGGCCTTGCTACAAATAAGCTCTGATAGACCCGTCTTCTCCTACTGCGCATAGATACACCGTGATCAATCTCTCTTCCCACCCCCCTCTTTTCCACCTCCCCCCCCCCTCATTAAGTACCCATGTAAATCAGCTGTCGCCGCAAAGCTAGCAAATTGTAGTGCTAAATTTAATGAGGATAAACAAAACAGGGACCATCGCTCAAACCCTTCCTGGTATTTACTACTGATACAACACACATACGCAAAGATCCTTTCGGAGCTGATGGATCATTAAGACTTGTCTGTAACTTTAAAGGCAACTAAGCCCTTCATTTATTACTGCAACTTCCTTCCACATCAGATCTAACCTAAACCCTGCCCAGGGAACAAAAAACAAAAAACAATGGTCCATCAATAGCCTCTCCCTCGCCACTCACCCCATCCTTTTCAGCCTTTGGCTCCTGCTATGTAGTCCTTACTAACTTTGTGCAAATAGCAGGAAAGAACCAAACCTTGGTCAGTTCACCACGGCTGGCTGGAGAATTCTGGGAGTTGAAGTCCAGTCATGGTGTCTGGGGGATTCTGGGAGTTGAAGTCCAGTCATGGTGTCTGGAGAATTCTGGGAGTTGCAGTCCAGTCATGGTGTCTGGGGAATTCTGGGAGTTGAAGTCCAGTCATGGTGTCTGGGGAATTCTGGGAGTTGAAGTCCACATATCTTCAGAAGGCCAATTTTGAGAAACTCTGCTGAAAGGAGAACAAATTGTATTTAATTCTCTTTTAACTTTTGTACTTTGTATTTTATATGTGCCCTGTTCACCGCCCTGAGTCCTTCGGGAGAAGGGCGGTATACAAATATAATAAACTATAACTATAAATTGCAGAGTGGGATTTTTTCTCTCTCCTTGTTGCTTCACCAATATCTGAGAAAATATCCTTGGGATATCAGCAAGTTCCAAATGGGAAGGAACAGATCTGGCAGACTGCTGTAACTCAAATCAAAAATTGCTACAGAGTCTTTTCAGGAAATGCTCAGAAGCTAGTTTAAAAGTAAAGGAGCAGCAGATACGAATGTAGATAAGATCGCCGGAAGGTTGGTTCCGTTCGTTCATTCATTCACTCATTCATTCATTCACTCATTCATTTCACAAGACACCCATCTCACCATTCAATTATTGTGCCTTTTGCTGGCCCTACCATTGGGCAAGCCGAGTGAGATACCCTAATCCAGAGGTCGCAATTACAGAGTCACTTTGTTGTCACCCAGAATCACTGTGTGAGATAGGCAGTCATACAAATGTGATAAATGGAATGGAATAGAATCTAGAATAGCATAAATGGAACAGAATAGAACAGAACATTTCAGTCTCTGAACATAACAGTTTTTCAAAAGGGAAGATCAGAATGCAGAATAACAGTGTTGGAAGGGACCTTAGAGGTCTTCTAGTCCAACCCTCTGCTCAAGGGGGAAACCCTTTACCATTCCAGACAAATGGTAGCCCAGTCTCTTCTTGAAAACCTCCAGTGTTGGAGCACCCACAACTTCTGGAGACAAGTTGTTCCATTGGTTAATTGTTCCACCGTTAGGAAATTCCTCCTTAGTTCCTTAGTGCTTCTCTCCTTGACTAGTTTCCATCCGTTGCTTCTTGTCCTGCCTTCGGGTTCTTTGGAGAACAGCTTGACTCCCTCTTCTTTGGGGCAGCCCCTCAAATATTGGAACACTGCTATGTGTCTCACTTGGGAATAAACACGTTTTGCTACCGAGGAAAATTATATCCTCTTTTTCCAAATAGAAGTGGTACAGGATTTGTTGCACGTCCAGCTATGACCATGACTTCTGACTGTAAAAATAAGAAGGGACAATGCAAGTGCTCTGGGCATCACCCTGATAGATTCCCACATGCCAATTTCAGCCTAGGATTCCAAGCAACACTGAGCTTCCGGCTCCATTATCTCCCCCTGCCTGGAAAACCCAGTGCTTAACCCTTCTCTCCTCCACGACTCTTCTCTTGCAAATGTGACTTTTTTCTGTCTCTTCTATATTAAGGCTGGGAATTAATGCCAGTGAGAGAAAACAGCCGGAGGTGGGGATTTTTTTCTGGCTGGGCCATATCAACAGGTACAGCAAAGACAGGGGATATTTCTCTTTGCAAGTGTTTCTTCCCACTTCATAAGAAAAGGCAAGGCAAGGAAGGAAGGAAGGAAGGAAGGAAGGAAGGAAGGAAGGAAGGAAGGAAGGAAGGAAGGAAGGAGAAAGAAGCAAGGAAGGGAGGAGAGGGAGCGAGGGAGGAAGGAAGGAAGGAAGGAAGGAAGGAAGGAAGGAAGGAAGGAAGGAGAGGGAGGGAGGGAGGAAGGAAGGAAGGAAGGAACAAGGAAGGGAGGAGAGGGAGGGAGGAAAGAAGGAAGGAAGGAAAGAAAGGAGAGGGATGGAGGGAAGGAGGAAAGGAAGGGGTCCAAAGCATCAATTTTGGGCCCAAAGCATCAATTTGGACTTTAAATTCTGAAGTAGAAATGTGCCACAACAACCCATAGAACACTTTCTCAACCTTGGGCTCTTGAAGATGTGTGGACTTCAACTCCCAGAATTCCTCAGCCAGCTGGCTGGGGAATTCTGGGAGTTGAAGTCCACACATCTTCAAGGGCCCAAGGTTGAGAAATACTGCCTAGACGTTGAAGGACACTCTTCACTTTCTTCATTTGGCTTCTCCAGTCCCACTGAGATCCTTCCACAAGGGTTTAATCTAGCAGAGTCTCTCCTCTTTCTGGCCTCAGTCCTTTGAAATACGGAACATCACTTCGCAGCTGCCGTTATTCCTTGGCCTTCCTGTTCTCCTGAGGGACAAATGCCCAGCTCCTTCGATGACCTGCAGAGGAGACGTTGTGGGCATCCAGACGACAAAAGCATGGACCTCTCCCCGCTTTCCCGTCAGCCTTCCGAAAGTGCCAGGCTGGTTGTGCAAAGGAACCTGGGTGGCCTTGCACCCGACTTGGCAGGTGGGGTTTTTTTGTTTTGTTTTTTGTTTTGGAGGGGGGAGGGTGTCGAGAAGGTGGGGTTTCCGCCAATTGCGCCAACCTATTTGTATATTCCAAGCTCATGAGATACATTATTCGGGAGAAAATGAATCTTTCATGACTGATTTGTCGCTGCCTCTTCTCCCTCCGTTGTTGTTTAATGTTTCAATTTGGAGGAAGCAAACATTCAATCAGGCGGATTAACTGTTTAATGTGTACCATCACTCAAGCTGTCGGCTGGAGGGCAACGCACAGCGACACCCGGGCAGGCCAGGCCCTGCCACATTTAGGAGAGGAGTCAGCATTGATCCACCAGCTCCTTTGTTAAATGAAACGCCACGGGACAGGAGCAGAAGTAGCACCCTGCCCCAAGAGACTCCGCAGCATGGCGGCGGCGCTGGCTCGCCGGGGCAGGCGAGATACTAGCCAGGTCTACCGTTGCTGGCCTCCAGCGGTCATCTGGATTATTACAACCTGGGTCTGCTTGTCCTATAAGCAGGGGTCCCCAACCCTTGGGCTGTGGACCAGTACCGAGCCGTAGCCTGTTAGGAACCGGGCCACACAGCTGGAGATGAACAGCAGGCAAGCAAAGCTGCACATGCATGGAATGTAGTTTGCACGCTCCTCCCCCCCCCCCCCGCTTCCCCTCTGGGTCCGTGGAAAAGTTATCGACCATAAAACCGGTCCCTGGAGCCAAAAAGGTTGGAGACTGGTACTATAGAGCAGGGGTCTTCAAACCTGGCCCTTTTGTGACTTGTGGACTTCAACTGCCAGAATTCCTCAGCCAGCCATGCTGGCTGAGGAATTCTGGGAGTTGAAGTCCACAAGTCACAAAAGGGCCAAGTTTGAAGACCCCTGCTATAGAGGCTAGATTTGGATCAAGAACTCAGCAGAGATACCTTGCAGATGTGGTTGACCATCGTGGCGATGGAACATCCATGACTGCCCTGGGCCAATGTATCTCAGCCTCCATGACTTGAAGATGAATGGACTTCAACTCCCAGAATTCCCCAGCCAGCGTACGTTGTGTCCCTGAAGCAATGTTTCTCAACCTCAGCATCTTGAAGGTGGGTGGACTTTAATACCCAGCTGTGCTGGCTGGGGAATTCTGGGAACTGAAGTCCAGATGGCTTCAAGCTGCTGAGATTCTGGTCAGCCAAGCAAAGTCAACAAGGGAACCAGGTTCATTTAACAACCGTGTTACGAACTTAGCCACTGCAGTGATTCACTTAACAACTGTGGCAAGGAAGGTCGTACAATGGGGCAAAACTCACTTAACACACACCTCGCTTAGCAACAGAAATTTTGGTTGTGGCCGTAAACCGAGGACTGCCTGTACTTGCCTGTTTCCAATGTGGAGCACAGAGAATTCTGTCTGGAAGCTCCTGTGCAGATTCAGAACAAATTCAAGAAATCAGAATGTGTCTACATCCCGACAACAGCCTTACAGTAATTTCATTGAGGAATTGCTCCCTTTTCAGTCATCCCACAATCTATTAATGCATAAATTAAGCATCGTTTCTGCAACACGTTAAGTTAGAGAAACACAACAGCTAAGGTTACTCTGCTGATCCAGGTCTTAGCATGTTGAGAACCTGCATCTGTTGACCTGGTCAAGAGGGTTTTGGGAATCCGAATCCTGATTACCACCACTAGGTGGCAGTTGAGAAAACCTGCAAACTGTGGCCTTCTTAAGACTGGATTTCTCAAAGTGAGGGTAAATTTAAAAAAAACCACACAAAACCATTTGTTAAGTGGATCCCTACAGTTGTCATGATAGTAACATGGTTGTTAAGTGAATTTGGCTTCCCTGTTGACTTTGTTTGTCAGAAGGTCGCAAAAGGAGATCGCAATGACCCCGGGACGCTGCCACCGTCACAAATACTTTGATTCTATCTATCTATCTATCTATCTATCTATCTATCTATCAATCTATCTATCTATCTATCTATCTATCTATCTATCTATCTATCTATCTATCTATCTATCTATCTATCTATTGGGACGCGGTGGCTCAGTGGGTTAGGACGCTGAGCTTGTTGATCAGAAAGTCGGCAGTTTGGCGGGTCGAATCCCGAGTGCCGCGTAGCAAAGTGAGCGCCTGTTACTCGTCCCAGCTTCTGCCAACCTAGCAGTTCGAAAGCACGTAAAAATGCAAGTAGAAAAATAGGGACCACTACGGTGGGAAGGTAACAGCGTTCCGTGCGCCTTTGGCGTCTAGTCATGCCGGCCACATGACCACGGAGACGGCCTCGGACAAGCGCTGGCTCTTCGGCTTTGAAACGGAGATGCCCCTGGAGTTGGAAACGACTAGCACGCATGTGCGGAGGAACCTTTCCCTTTCCCTTTATATATATATTGACAGCGGCAAGGCTACTTTTCGTACAAAAATGGAAGGATATTTTGATCCCAACAACGGACAAATGGCTACAAAAGTTAATGGAGTTAGCAGAGATGTCTAAATTGACTGCTTTGATTGAAGAAATATATATATATATATATATATATATATATATATATATATATATATATATATATATATATATATATATATATATATGTGTGTGTGTGTGTGTGTGTGTGTGTGTGTGTGTGTGTGTGTGTGTGTGTATATGTGTATATATATGTGTATATATATGTGTATATATATGTGTATATATATGTGTATATATATGTGTATATATATGTGTATATATATATATGTGTATGTGTGTGTGTGTGTGTGTGTGTGTGTGTGTGTGTGTGTGTGTATATATATATGTTTCAAATGTTAACTATTTAGATTACCTTGCTAGGCCCCAAACATGGGGCAAATCCTTATTTCCTGTTTTCAGCCTATCTTGAAGGCTATCGAACAGGCAGTAGTCACACCGGACAATTCATATATTTGTGTAAATTACTAACAAAGAATTAAAGGGAAACTGGGATGCATTTCTGACTCCTTAGTCGTCATCAGCCAGCTATACCCTTCTGAGATTCGAACCAGGGCTGATTGCATATGAGGCAGTGTTATTTGCCTCTAAGCCAGGGCTTAGAGGCAAATAACACTGCCTCATATGCAATCAGCCCTGGTTCGAATCTCAGAAGGGTATAGCTGGCTGATGACGACTAAGGAGTCAGAAATGCATCCCAGTTTCCCTTTAATTCTTTGTTAGTAATTTACACACACACACACACACACACACACACACACACACACACACACACACACACACACACACACATATATATATATATATATATATATATATATATATATATATATATATATATATATATATATATATATATATATATATATATATGTACTTTTGTTTCTACTTGGAAACTGCTTCTGGACCTTGTGCTTAAGGTGGAAAAAAAATATGAAACTTTGATTTTGGGTTTTACTGACTTGACAGATGTGTTGTTATAGAAATGGCTGGTTTACACTATTATGTAAAAGTAAAAAGCTGAGATTTCTACTGCACTAGAGGGAGGGGAAAGTCAGTACCTTTTTTTCCCCCTTCTTTTTTGCACTTCTCCTTTCCCCTTTCTCTCCCTTTCCCCCCCCTTTCCCCCCCCCACCGCTACTATTTGCTTTTCTATTTTTGTATTTCATGTTATATGGAGTCCTAGTGGACAGTCACTTAAATAGGAGCCAGCCGTGTGCTGCAGCTGCCAAAAAAGCCAACACAGTGCTAGGCTGCATTAACGGAGGGACAGAATCAAGATCACGTGCATCCAGTTTGGGTCACCACGATGTAAAAAAGATGTTGAGACTCCAGAAAGAGCGCAGAGAAGAGCAACAAAGATGATTAGGGGACTGGAGGCTAAAACATATAAGGAACGGTTGCTGGAATTGGGTATGTCTAGTCCAGGGGTAGGCAACCTTGGCTCTTTTATGACTTGTGGACTTCAAGTCCCAGAATTCCTGAGCCAGCCATGCTAGCTCAGGAATTCTGGGAGTTGAAGTCCACGAGTCATAAAAGAGCCAAGGTTGCCTACCCCTGGTCTAGTCTAATGAAGAGAAGGATGAGGGGGGACATGATAGCAGTGTTCCAATCTCTCAGGGGCTGCCCCAAAGAAGAGGGAGTCAAGCTATTCTCCAAAGCACCTGAAGGCAGGAGAAGAAGCAACGGATGGAAACTAATCAAGGAGAGAAGCAACCTAGAACTAAGGAGAAATTTCCTGACAGTGAGAACAATTAACCAAGAGAACAACCTGCGTCCAGAATGCTCCAACACTGGAAGTTTTAAAGAATAGACTGGACAGCCATTTGTCTGAAATGGTATAGGGTTTCCTGCCTGAGCAGGGGGTTGGACTAGAGGACCTCCAAGGTCCCTTCCAACTTAGTGTTATTGTTATTAAGCTAATAAAAACTGTAAACACCAATTGCCAAGCATCTGAATTTTGATCAGGTGGCCATGGGGGAGCGCTGCAATGGACGTAAGGGTGAAAAACGGTCATATACCCTTCTTCAATGCTGTTGTAACTGCAGACAGTCATTAAATGAACTGTTGTAAGTTAAGGACTATCTAAACATCCCTGGCTTGATTCTGGGTGTCTGTCTTTAACCTGCCTAGGAAAACAAAAAACTAGCCACTGTATTATCTTTTCGTTCCATTTTTTTTTCCCTCCCCGCCCCCCCCCCCCCATCTTGGAGCCTGTTTGCTTGGTTGGGATTTTATGCTCCTTTACACCTCGGGCAGTTCAACTGCCCAATTGAAAGGCGAGAACGAGACATGTTGGTGGCTAGAATTATGGCACCCAGGAGACAGATTGAAGGAAAGAGGGATTGAGGAGGGGAATCTGAAGAGAAGAAGAAAAAAAAAATAAAAAAATAAAAAAGAGGTGAGGGAAATAGAGCGATATGGAAACAGGGACAGAGAAAGGCAATTGCTGTGTTGATAGCTGAGCTTGATGGCTACAGTGACAGGCAAATAGCCAAGTGATTGCAGTCTGAGATATTACAGGGTCCTCTGACCTCTCAACATAGCCAGTTAAAGGGGGTGTGTGGATGGGGGGGGGTCCTTTGCTTCCAGCTTTCCCTAACGCTCCCTCAACCTTGCAAATGACTCAAAGCCTCCGCACGCTGATGGAGCTGGTAGGGCTGGAAGAAGTCCTTGCCTTTGGGGTCTTCTCTTCCACCCTGCCAGGGGACACTCCTTGAGTTGGCAAAGAGTTA
This sequence comes from Vipera ursinii, assembly GCF_947247035.1. Classification (NCBI taxonomy): domain Eukaryota; kingdom Metazoa; phylum Chordata; class Lepidosauria; order Squamata; family Viperidae; genus Vipera; species Vipera ursinii. The sequence continues at coordinate 21,449,941 of NC_139523.1, forward strand.
CTTGCAGGTGTAAACTGTGTGCTTTAGATGGGCAACACACCAAGAGGGAAATTTAAGGGAAGATATGGAGCAACTCACTTTCAGTTACACCCAACTCGTGGGTGTTGGGTGCTGAGTAATTCTGGGTGAGGGGGAACAAGTCTAAACCTTCCAAGGTCCCTGCTAGAATTTCAGTGGCAGATGTCTAATGGAATAACACAGTTAGAAGGGACCTTGCAGGTCTTCTAGTGTCCAAGCATGAGACCCTATACCATTTCAGACAAGGGACTGTCCAATCTCTTCTTTAAAACCTCCAGTTTCGGAGCACCCACAACTTCGGGAGGCGAGTCGTTCCACTGAGTAATTGTTCTCACCGTCAGAAACATTTTCCTTAGCTCTAGGTTGCTTTTCTCCTTGATTCGTTTCCATCCGTTGCTTCTTGTCCTGCCTTCGGGCACTTCGGAGAATAGGATGACACACACACACACACATCCTCTTCTTTGTGCATTCCCTCAGATATTGCAACATTGCTATCATGTTTCATTAAACTAAGGTAAAAGGTAAAGGTTCCCCCGCACATGCGTGCTAGTCGTTTCCGACTCTAGGGGCCGGTGCTCATCTCCGTTTCATAGCCGAAGAGCCAGCGCTTGTCCGAGGACGTCTCCGTGGTCATGTGGCCGGCATGACTAGATGCCAAAGGCGCACGGAACGCTGTTACCTTCCCACCGGAGTGGTCCCTATTTTTCTACTTGCATTTTTACGTGCTTTCGAACTGCTAGGTTGGCAGAAGCTGGGACGAGTAACAGGCGCTCACTCTGCTACGCGGCACTCGGGATTCGACCCGCCAAACTGCCGACTTTCCGATCGACAAGCTCAGCGTCCTAACTAGGCATCCCCAATTCCTTCGTTCTAAGTTCTTCATAGGATTCCAGTCCCCTAATCATCTTTGTTGCTCTTCTCTGCACTCCTTCTAGAGTCTCAACATCTTTTTTAGATCGATGGATGTTGACTTCAGTTCTCCATGCCCTTCCAGTGACTTCTAGGGTCCCCTTCAATATATCCATTATAGCCAGTTTGGTCTAGTGCAGGGGTAGGCAACCTTGGCTCTTTTATGACTTGTGGACTTCAACTCCCAGAATTCCTGAGTTCAGCATGGCTGGTTCAGGTATTGAAGTCCACAAGTCATAAAAGAGCCAAGGTTGCCTACCCCTGGTCTAGTGGTATATGCACCACGCTAATAACATGGTTGTTAACTGAATTTGGCTTCCTCGTTGACTTTGCTTGTCGGAAGCTTGCGAAGAGTAGCCACATGATGCTGAAACACGGCAGCTGCCTTAAATACACACTAATTGCCAGCATCTAAATTCTGATCCCATGACCCTGGGGTGCTACAACAGACAAGCGTGTGAAAAAGTCACTTTTTTCCCAATGCCATTGTAACTTTGAAGGGTCCCTAAACAATTGGTTGCAAGTCCAGAAGTACCTGTAAGACGTTTTCACTGGTTTGCAATTTAATTGAAATCTGCTGTACTATTTCATTCGTCTCCAATATTTTGCTTATATCTTCTCTGGGATGGAATGGAATCCAGAGAGGTTTTGACCCAGTCGCAGCAGTAATCGTGTTTCCTTCTTAGCTGTCCATTTTCCTTAGAATTATGTGGGGGTGCCAGAAAGAATTAACTCTAATGGGGAAACTCTCTGGTCCTCTTCTCCTTAGCATTGGTGACTCCTTCTGCCAATCGTTGACCCGGCTAGACCCTCCTTAGCAGCTTCAGGTTCAAGTGTGACATTTGACAGAACTGGCAGAGACTTAAACAGCTGGATGCCCTTCTCTATTAAACATCTGCAGGGTGGCCTATTAAACAGATTCCCAAATAATGTGCAAACTAATAAAGGAGAATATTTGTAGCTCGGGGTTGAAATGAAGGGTCTTTGGCGCTCTCTGAGCTTGGTGGTTTTCTTGCAGCTGTTTCATTACCCAAACTAGGTAGCATCATCAATTTTAGAAGGGAGGACTGTTTGTGGAGAGGAGGAGGAGGAGGAGGAGGAGGAGGAGGAGGAGGAGGAGGAGGACTGTGAGGTCCTTGGTGCTCTCTGAGCTTGGTAATTTTGTTGCAGACATTTTATTACCACACTAGGTAACATCATCAGTGCCAGCATGAAACATTTGCAATAAAACCACCAAGCTCGGAGAGACCAAAGACCCCTGTCAATGTGCAAACTCTCCAGTTGCAGAACTAAGTTACAGTCTAGCTCTATAGCCCTGAGCCCATTCTCGATGAGAGAGAGAGAGAGAGAGAGAGAGAGAGAGAGAGAGAGAGAGAGAGAGATTGGATGGATGGATGGATGGATGGATGGATGGATGGATGGATGGATGGAGAGATACAGAGATACACAGAAGTAGGATAGATAGACATACAGACAGAGGTCGGAGGGAGAGAGAAAGAGAGAGAGATACAGAAATACAGAGATACAGAATTGATAAATAGACAGACATCTGCCCCATGGTTAATTGTGTACAAAGATCAGATGCGTCCTAGCCCCACCCCACACCCATCCACCCAGTGGGGTTAAATAGCTTCCCTCCCACTCTGGGACTGGAAAGGTTAGGCGAGAGGCCCTGTCCCCATGATAAATGACTAGGTTTCATATTGTACGCCTGGCTAGCCATAGCTGGCCCTTCCATGCAGAGAAGCTCCTGACCACACTCCCTGTGGATACACACTCACTATCTCCCCTCATGCCCCCTCTGCACATCCGGAGCACACCCTCCCGGCATAGCGGCCTCTTGTGCCACAGCAACTAATAAATAACCAGATTTCATTAATGGTCTTCCTCGAGATCCTCTTATCCACCACCTTCTTCTTTTACCATAAGGAATTCCTTGTTGGCCGAAGCTTAACCAATGCACAGGCATGAGTGTGTGTGCACACACAGTGAGAGAATCCATAATGCGTATGTTCACACCAAGCATAGACATTATATTTGGTGTTCTAGCTCAGTGTTTCTCAACCTTGGCAACTTTAAGGTGTGTAGACTTCAACTCCCAGAATTCCCCAGCCAGCTATGTGTGGACTTCAACTCCCAGAATTCCCCAGCCAGCTATGTGTGGACTTCAGCTCCCAGAATTCCCCAGCCAGCTATGTGTGGACCTCAGCTCCCAGAATTCCCCAGCCAGCTATGTATGGACTCCGGTTCCCAGAATTCCCCAGCCAGCTATCGTATGGACTTCAACTCCCAGAATTCTGAGAGTTGAAGTCCATGCGTCTTAAAGTTGCCGAGATTGAGAAACACTATTTGATCTTCTACTTTCACATATAGAAAATGCTCACTATAAACCTCATGGAGTTGTTTTCTTTCCTCCACATTTGTCTATCTATCTTACTCCATAGTCAAATCACTTTAACTGTAGAAGGACATCATGATAAATGCTGTTTACTAGGTCCTTTTGCGACTCTGATGTGCCACAACATCAGATGGGGCAGAACAAAGCGACTATTTTCAAGTTTCAATACTTTGCGTGAATTTTATCCTTATCTATTTCTACACACATTTCCACTTACTTAGTGCCAAATGAAACACATTCCCGCATCGAGGGCCCAGGAAACTCCTGCAATGCTGTCATTCATTCATTCATTCATTCATTCATTCATTTTCTATAGCCACCCATCTCAGTTAACATCCCTTATAATTCTAAAATATATTTCAATTAAAAAACCACACACACATTTTAAAACAGCAAAAACACACAAAAACACTACATATACGCATACGCAAGATATTTTGTCAGTTAGCAATAAAGTCAGGAAATTTTGCTATCCTCATAAATTCCTACATTATTTTTGGACTCAAGTCCTCAACTTACAACTGACCGTTCAAAGTTACACCAGCACTGAAAAAAGTGACTTATGACCGTTTTTCACACTTATGACAGCATCTCTGTGGTCACGTGATCAGAATTCAAATGCTTGGCAAACTGATTCACATTTATGACGGCTGCAGTGTCCTGAGTCATGTGATCCCCTTTTGCAAACTTCTGACAAGCACAGTCAGTGGGGAAGCCAGATTCACTTAACAACCGTGTGACTAATTTAACAACTGCAATGATTTGCTTAACAACTCTGGCAAGAAAGATTGTAAAATGGGGCAAAACTCACTCCAGTTGTGGTCATAAACTGAGGACTACCTGTAGCTCCCTTTTCTGACTAATCTGTTTTATTAAAAGGCCTGAGCTTTAATAAACCGATTCACTGATACCATAGTCTAACGTATCTCTCCTCCTATAAGGTCTACATCAGAGGTCTTCAAACTTGGCCCAGGCACGCTGGCTGAGGAATTCTGGGAGTTAAAATCCACAAGTCATAAAAGGGCCAAGTTTGAAGACCCCTGGTCTATGCTATCTCTGTTTCCCTCGTGTTAGTTCGGGGCATTTTCTTCCATAACTGTTTAGGAAAAGGCCACCCGTGGCGAAACCGAAAATCCTTTATGATCTTCTGCAGAATTTGGCATGGGCTGGGTTCTCACTTCAGGCTATGTCATTAGAGCCAGTCCACAAGCCGTCGTAGCCACATTCAGACAACACACGGAGCTGAACTCAAGGGAGTCACCTCACATATTTTTATGTGGCATGAACCCAGCCATAAACCCGTCTCCAAATATAACTTCAAACACATTCTTGAACCCTTGCGCTTGGGCGGAAGTCAACTTTAAAAATCTATCACCCACTTCTACAGCTAGTATGATGTCGTCATCAAGGTATTGGTCTAAGACTGGGCAAATGTAGAAGAAGAGACAGACCCTGGGGAAGGGGGGGTGGAGTCAAGAGGGGAATCAACTTGGAATCCTTACATTGCCATAAGGGATCCAAATCCAGGCCTCCTTGAGCTTCATTGACTCTTATCTAGGGCCAATTTAATGCTGACCCTTGTGTGCAGGCATGAGGAATAAATTTTCTCAGCTGGAACTTCAGGTGTGGTCCCGATTCTTCATGCCTGACAGCAAACCTGGGATTAAATTCATCCTCCACAGTGGAAGTGTCTCCCAGGCTGTCTTTGGGAGAATTCATGCTTTTTTTTTTTAGCCAAGATGGAGTATTTTGTTCTGAAAACAAAATGGAGGAAGGGGTACTACCAATGCTCCTGGGACAAAGGTGGAATTAGACATCATCCCATGCTAGGCCCATGGATTTGTGGCTGATTTTCTTGGGATTCACCTTCTGTGAAGAAAGAAAGAAGGCCGCAGCCTCGGCAGGATGTTATGGTGTGGGCTCTGGAGATAAATCTGTAAGGAGATGGAGTTCCCTCTGAGTGGGTGGAAGATCTTGATTGTAGCACAGGTTCCTGCCATCCTGGCCATTGCCCTATTCCTCTCCCCTTTATCTTTGTAGATGCCCAAAGCCCTTTATCTTTCCTTACTTCCCTTTCTACATCTACTGTTTCCTATTTCTTCCAGGAGATACCACCCTTTCATTCATCCAATGTTACCATCCAAAAGCATTTACCCCATTATGTCCCCATCTTCCTAAGCTATAAACTTCACAACATTATTTTCAAGTACACCACAGCCCATCATCCTTTCTTTTTTGCACTTTTGATATTTCCCCATATCACTAATCATTGAATTGGTCAATTCAGACCATCTGTTCTTTCTTTCTTTCTTTCTTTCTTTCTTTCTTTCTTTCTTTCTTTCTTTCTTTCTTTCTTTCTTTCTCTCCCTCCCTCTTTTCTTTCTTTCTTTCTCTCTTTCTTTCCCTCCCCCATTCCATATCTCCCCTTTCTCTTTCCCTTCCTCCTCCTAGCCTTTCTCCCCACCCCACCCTCCTTCTCTTCCTTTGTCTCTCTCTCTCTCTTTTTTTTCTCTCAAGTGTTTTCAATTTTATTCTGAGTGGAATTAACTACCCCTGATGTCAAATTGCCGCCGAAATCGATAATAATATCTTTACAAAAGAGGATATTCTTCTCTCTCGGAACGGCCCCTGAAAAATGGAAAATTTAGTCGAAATTGATTCATTACTTGACACTTTATAGGACGGGCCTGCTATTGATCGGAGCCTGTCATGTCCTATCTGCCTTAATCGAAGTTGAAGTCCAGTGTCGATGGTGGGTATTTTTCATAATTCCAGGAGACCAGACAGATACAAAAACACACACGCGCGCGCACACACACATACACACTGACTCTGCTCTCCACCACCTTCTGCAGGAAAAGAGGGGGGGGGAGAGAGATCTTCCTGAGCCCCCACCCACCCAAACAGACTGCCGTGCAGAAGGAAAGATCTTCCTTGAAATACACAAACCATTCCTTGCACACTCAAATCAGAGGATTTCTCTCACAATTCCCGATTAAAAGGGGTGTGTGTAAATTTCTCTCCCTCACATCTTCTACCTCCCCTAGATCCCCTGTTATTTGAATGGGTGTGAGAGAGAATGTGTGGGTTTTGTGTATTTCAGTGTGTGTGTGTGTGTGCGCGCGCGCGCGTGCACGCACAAGGGAGAGAAGGATGGGACCGTTTTGTTTGTGATCGTGGTTTTCTAGTTTGCGAAAGGAAAGCTATGAAACAGAATGCTTGTGCTAGGTGGAGGCAACAAAACACAACAAGTGTGCAGATAAACAACCAACCCGGGCACCATCATGTGGGCTACTTGCTGTTATTCATGCACTCAAGTCCACTGAGTCCCTTACACAATATTTCACACTCCTCAGCCTGAGCAGACCCCAAGCTCAGGGTCATTCATAAAGATTTATAACAGGTGCTTTTACTCTATTGCAACATGTTGTCACGTTACATTCTCTGTCCGTTTGCACATGACTCACTTACACATAGAGTTGCCCCTCACACACTCACACACACACACAGTTCAGTTATTTCCACCAATTATAATCTCTTCCAAGGAACCTTCTTCACAAGATGGGTTTTATACTGGCCCAAGCGCACACTTCCCCTTCCACAGTGTTAGGCAGGCAAGATCTCTGAGAAACTCCTTAAAAACACCTTTCTGCTCACAGATGCCCCCCCCAGGCACTCCTTACACACTTGCTCCGCTCTTGCACACCCTGCTCCAACGCTCAAATTCACAGTTTCTATTCACCTTTCCACCTTCTCAGGAAGGTATTTTTCTGACACATGTCTCTTTAGTACACCCCAGCAGATTGTGGGTCTCTCTTCACACACACACACACACACACACACACACACACACACAGGCTTCCTTTTGCACAATATTCTCTGTCACATACATGCCTCCTAAAAACACCTCCTTGCTCAAGCCATCTTTACACAACCTGGCTTTTTTCCCCTTGTCTTGTCTTGATACACACAGGTGCAGAGTTTTCTCCTAGGCAGAGTCTTCATTTCCCTCTTTTGTAGCCACCCAGGCCCTTCACACCAACCCTTCTGCACACTCCTCATTTCCCAGCTTCTCCAACTTGGTGCCCTCCAAATACGGTGGCTGACAAGGCCCATGTTTTTCCTTCAGAGGGTGGTTGCTGCCGTTCAGCCACCCTATCCGGGAGGCTGCTTCTCTGGATCTCCTGTGAATTAGGAGGAATAATAATAATAATAATAATAATAATAATAATAATAATAATAATAATAATAATAATAATAATAATAATAATATCATCATCCTTGCTTTCTAGACTCTTTTTCACCAAAAGGCCCTCCTGTCAAGGTTGGTTTTGCCTTTGTTCCTCTATGCGTGTGCGCACGCACACACGCACACACACAAAGGCACCATTCCCGCCTTCACCCTCTCCAAAGGATTTATCCTCTCCTATACCCTTATATTATCCTTCGGCACTTTGATCTCGAAAGAGCCTGCAAATATATTTCCTCTTCTCTCTTCGATTCTCACCAATTGAACCAAGCCCAGATATGTATATAGATATAGATATATATTTAAAAAGAGAGAGAAGGGTTGTAGGTGTGTATACCTATGGGGACACAATCACGCGCACACACACAGACATGCACACCTAGGAAGGCACACTCAGTGTAACAGAAAAATACCTTGGGTGCAGTTGGCAGTTTCTCCAGCACCCTCTGGAGTGAGAAAGCGGTCGATATTTAATTGTTATTGCAAGCAGGGAGTGCAGGAAGAGAGAGAGAGAGAGAGAAAGAGAGAGAGAGAGAGAGAGAGAGAGAGAGAGAGAGAGAGAGAGAGAGAGAGAGAATACCTCCTGTGGACCATTTGTATGTGCATGTTGCAGTTTGTTGGTGCGAAGGTGGGACGTGTGCCACAGCTTGTACACCCACACAGGTCCTGGCCTCCTGAAATTCTAGACTTCTGGTCTGCACAGAACAATAGTGAGACTTACTCTCCTGTAAAGGGGTGCACTTTTGATGTGCAAATTAATACGAGTTCTATCTTATTAGAACATTCAACATTGGCACCTTCGCTCTGATATAATAATAAGAAGCAGGAGGAGGAGGAGGAGGAAGGGACCTTGGAGGTCATCTAGTCCAACCCTCTGCTCAGGCAGGAAACCCTATACCATTTCAGACAAATGGCACACTCAGTGTAACAGAATGGCTGTCCAGTCTCTTCTTAAAAACTTCCAGTGTTGGAGCATTCACCACTTCTGGAGGCAGGTTGTTCCACTGGTTCATTGTATCTAACTGTCAGTAAATTTCTCCTTAGTTCTAGGTTGCTTCTCTCCTTGATCAGTTTCCATCCCTTGCTTCTTGTCCTGCCTTCAGGGGCTTTAGAGAATAGCTTGACTCTCTCTTCATCATCATCATCATTTTAGCCATTGTCTATCCACTGCAGGATGAAGGCCTCTTCCGCGTGTTTCCAACCCATACGGTCCTGGGCTCTCTTTGGACAGTTGGGCCCGCCATGTTTGCTGATGTCATGGCTACCATCTTGCTTTAGGTCTTTAGGTCTTTTGTGGAGGTTTTTGATCAAGTGAGATGCTCTGGCATATATAAGAACCCAACACAGGCGCTGGCTATGCTCACCAAGTGTTGCTTCAAAAACTCAGGGTGTCATCCACCATCCCCTGCATTCTTATTTTGGTTCCCCCAAACTTCCACTTTGGTTCTCCCACTTCCTAAAAAACCAAACGAACAAAAAAAAACCAACCAGCCTAACATTGGACAATCCAGTTTAAAATGTGGGGTTTGGTGGTCCTTTTTTTTATGAAAACAAGAAAATAAAATGGAGAGATTTCAATTTCAAAGAGAGTTCTCTTTCGGCAGCAATGCTAGCGTAGGCCTGATCCTCTTTGGAGGCCCAGTCTAATTTTAGAGTGGTGGGAAGCGAGGCACTCTGTACGTGCTCAGAAACGACCCTTTCCTTCTGGAAAAGGCGAAATCCAAGATCAAAGCCTGTAGGCTGATGGGATTGGGGCGAAGTCCTGCCTCTTACTTCTCTATCCTACAACCTTATGTTCAAAGAGGGCCAGTGGGTGGACTCTCCACTCACATACTACCAAGTGTAGCTATCACTTGGTAGTAAATGGGGGGGGGGGGAAACCCACACACACCTTTCTCCTGTTCCCAAAAGTGGGAGAAGGAATTTTGAGAGTTAAATCTAAGATTTCAAACTCACCAAAGGGGATAAAACTCCAGGCTGTTTTGTTCTCATGGTGCCTCAAGCCATCCATCAAAATTTGAGGGAAAGGGAAGAGAGGGAGGGGGGGGGGTCAGAATTGGAAAAAAAGGGGGGGGAGGTTGACCACACACACTCACACACACACACACACTGACACACACACTGCAGCCTGCACGCATACACACAAATCCCATTTTCTGCAAACAGGTTGGTGGCTCTCCTCTCTCTCTCTCTCTCTCTGTCTAAATGAAATCAGTCATTTTCATCAAGTGCCCAGCCAAATATTATCCACAGTCCATTCAGGAGGATCGAATCTTATTTAGAGTCGCGATTCGACATCTGTTTTCAAATTTGATCAGCTATGAACTTTATTTTCCGAGTTTGAGGAAAATTATATTCCATCGATCCGAAGCACTGGCGTAGCCTACATATATCCGCCTCGGCCCCCCCACCCCACCCACCCCGCCCGCCTCGCCTCTCTCTCTCTCTCCCTCCCCGCTATCGATGGGGAAGGCGCGTTTGCGAGAGCCACAACGAGACACTTCGCAACTCTCCCGGCCGCACGCCCAGATTTCTCTCTCCCCTGCTCGCCTGCCTCCCTTCCCAACACCCCTCCTCTCTCTCCGGTCCGTCCTGGGGCTTCTCCCCCTTGGCAGAGGCGCCCGCGCCCCCTCGCCTTCCCCTCCTCGCCCGCCGCCCGCTCCCCAGCGCCGCTTCTTGCGCCCCAGTTTTCCGCCTGGCTCCTTCGCCCGCCCGGTTGCCTCGCCCGGCGGCCGATCTTTTCGGCTTCCCTTACGCAACACAGCTTCCTTCCTTCCTTCCTTCCTTCCTTCCTTCCTTCCTTCCTTCCTTCCTTCCTTCCTTCCTTCCCTTCCCTTCCCTGATCCTTCCTTCTTTCCTTCCTTCCTTTTCCTTTCTTCCTTCCTTCCTTCCTTCCTTCCTTCCTTCCTTCCTTCCTACCTTCCTCCCTCCCTTCCTTCCCTTCCCTGATCCTTCCTTCTTTCCTTCCTTCCTTTTCCTTTCTTCCTTCCTTCCTTCCTTCCTTCCTTCCCTCCTTCCTTCCTTCCTTCCTTCCTTCCTACCTTCCTCCCTCCCTCCCTCCCTTCCTTCCCTTCCCTGATCCTTCCTTCTTTCCTTCCTTCCTTCCCTAACCTTACCTTTCCTTCTTTCTTTCCTTCCTTCCTTCCCTAACCTTACTCTTCCTTCCTTCCTTCCTTCCTTCCTTCCTTCCTTCCTTCCTTCCTTCCTTCCTTCCTTCCTTCCGGCTGGGGGAAGCTCTTCAAGCTTCCTTCTCAACATTGCCCCCACCTCAATCTCTGAAGACGCCCCCCCCCCCATTTCTCCACCCCCACCCCCGCCCCGCGCGCCCGGACTTCCTCCAAAAACTCCAGCCTCGACACAGCCTGGATGGTGAGAGGCGCAAAGGGTGAGTAGTAAACAGACTTGGGAAAGTTTCTCGAAGTGGGTCGCCCGGAGGGTTGGCGCGCGGGGGGGGGGTGTGGAGGTGAAAAGTTGAGCCACTGGGTTTAATGGGGGCAGCTTCTCTCCTTTCGAGGCGGGGAGGGGGGAACGGTGCTGTTAAGTTTCCATAATGTAGCAAGCTGGGGAGGGGGGCAGGAATGTCTGTGTATTGGGGGGGGTTCCTCTCTCTCTCTCTCTCTCTCTCTCCCCCCACCTTCCAGTTTATTTTACTCTTTCCAGCACTTTACTTGCTTCGACCCTGCCTCTTCTCCTCTGCCCCTCCCTGCCCCCTCCCCCGGCCTCTCTCTCTTCCCCATGCCTTTCCCCCCTCCCTCTCTTCCTCCTCCGTCCTCTTCTCTTTCTCTCTTTCCTTCCTTCCTTCCTTCCTTCCTTCCTTCCTTCCTTCCTTCCTTCCTTCCTTCTTTCCTTCCTTCCTTCCTTCTCTTCCTTCTCTTCCTTCTCTTCCTTCCTCTCCCATCCTTTCCTCTGCTGGCTGCCTGGCGGGCTGGCTCTCTTCTTCCCCCTGTCCTTTCCCATTCCCCGCTCGCTCACTCACCCTCCCCCCCCTCCCCTCCTCCCCAGCTAACTGGAAGCCGGTTTCCGTTTAGATTAAGGCAGGGAACCTAATTCCAGGGCAGGGGATCGAAATTTCTGGCAACAAAGGGAAATAGCGTATTGATCAGAGGCTCCGGAGATTAAGAGACAAGTGTGTGTATCCATCAGCGCTAAACTGCCTGCCTGAGCCTGCGAGGCGGACGGGCTGCGGACGCGCCTGGCATGGCAAACGCGGCGGCGCCCCTCCTGGAGGGCGGGGGCGGGGGCCGCGGGGCCAGCGCGGAGCCCCCCCCCGAAGGGCGCAGGGGGCCAGATCGGGCGACCCCCGGCTAAGGGCGAACCCTCGGGGGAGCAGCTGATCCGAGGGAGCAGGGTTCGAGTCTCGCCTCCGCTGGCAGGAAATCTGGGGGAAGGGGTTAGTGTGCGGACAATGCCCTCGGAGACCACCACCCCCCCCCCCCGCCCTCGACCACCCCGGTTTATGGGACGGTCCTACCATCTGAAGGTCCTTCTTAAGCCTAACCTGGGGGAGGGGGGGATGCGGCGTGGCGGTCCGGGTTCAGATTTCGCAACTGGGTTAGTGTTGGGGTTTTTTTCCCCCTCTCCCCTCAAATGCAGTGAGTGGCGAGGGGACCCGCGTTGGTTACAAGGCTCGTGGGAACAGCGTCTTCCCCAACCCGGTTCTCCCCTTAGAGAGGTTCGATCACAAGTTCCAGAATCCGCAGTCGGTGGGGCCACCCCGTCCCACGCATCTGGAGAGCACAGGTTTGGGCAGAGAGGCTTTTAAAAACAGTCTCCTGGGGCAGCCCCAACCCCACCTCGTCGAGGAAAGTCCCACTGAGATTTAGTCCCACGGAAGTGTACCTGGCGTTACAGTCCGAGCAGGCTTAAGTAGAATTATTCGGGAACATGGCCAAGTGGGACTTTCTTCTGAACAAACGCATATAGGGCTTGGGTTGTTTCTCCCCCACCCCCCAAGGCAGGTTTTTTTTTCACTGACAAAATATTGGGTGTAATAGATGGGGGGGGCTTAAAGAACGGAGAATTATTGGGGGGGATGGGATTATTAGAAGGGGAGGGGGCAAAGACAAAAAGACGCTGGTCTGTTTATTGCATTTATATCTTGCTTTTCTTGGGGTGGGTGTCTGGGATCCGTGAGGGTCCAGTCCAACTTTCTTTCCCCACCCCCGCGAACATCACCCCCCCCCCTTTTGAAGCTAGGAGAGTTGCGATCAGCTCCTGAGAAAAGTCAGGTTTAACTCGCGTGGAAAGAGATCCGTTTGAGGAGAGTAATGTTAGGCTGGCTCCGTCTTTCTCTCCCGAAGACAGAGGGCCTACGGGGAGTGTGGGGCGGTTGCATGCTGTCGGATGGGCTGGGGGGGGGGAGTGAAAGATGTAAGGGCGGGAGGGGGTTGGGAACGACCCGGACAGCGCGTTAAAATCCTTGGGAGGCAAGAAGCGAGAAAGCCGGGCAGCGAATCCACTGGAACACGCGGAGATCTGGTTCCTTATCCTCCAGCTTCAAGCCAGGCCACAAATATATTAGAAGCCAGTCCCCAACCCTTAAATCTTCTCGGTCTTGCCTTCAGCTGTAGTGAAGGTGCTGGGCTAGAAATTAGGAGGCTGTGGGTTCTAATTTAGCCTCAAGCACGAAAACCGGCTGGGTGATTTTGGGCCAATCACCAGGAGACAGTGAGTTCTAGTGCCGCCATAGGCACGAAAGCCGGCTGGGTGCCTCTGGGGCCAGTCCCTTTTCTCTCAGTCCAACCCACCTCACAGGGTTGTTGTTCTGGGGCAAACAGGGAGATGAAAGACTGTTAGGTACGTTCATTATCATTACTGATAAGGTAATAAAGGCGGGATAAAAAAATAAAATAAAATAAAATAAACGCTTTGAATGGGAAACGGGAGGGGAGACAGAGGTGCCCCAAAAGGCAGATGAATATGTTTCCTGTTTTCTAACGTAAAGATGATCACCCCTTACTCTTTTTCCTTCCATTCACACGTATAACGTCAGCAAGCTTTGCACGTGCGGGGAAATCGCCCTGAACTTTCATTATGGGACTTAAATGCTTTGCTAAAGTTTTCCCATCTGAAGGTGAGGGGTAGGGAAAAGCTGGGGGGGGAGGAACCCAGAATCTCCCCAAGACACCCCCAGCGCTTATGGGCTTAAAACAGCATCTTCTCCCCAGTTTTGTCCCGGGCCATTTGGAGAACAGATGCTGGCGGTGGAGGGATCTTTCGGGACCACACAACGGGGAGGGCGCCTCAGTTTCCAGAGCCAAGGCTGGGCCGGAAGAGGAAGGAGATAGTCCCTTCCCCTCTCGATAAATCCCCGGCCTTCCTTCTTCCAATGTACCCCGTAGGATAATCTTCCTCCTTAAGTTAATTCGCGAGCCTTTCCCTCTGGGAATGAAAGGGCGGTTAAATAGGAAGCATATCTCCAGTGGCAGGGAGTTACAACGGCTTGAACCAATCGCCAACTCTTTGAAAGGCAGGGAAAGGGAAGGACAGGCCGGGCCAAAGGCTGGTTGCGAGACGGAGAAAAAATGGGTTTGAAATATCTCTGAAATGGAAGGGCAAACCTTTAGGGTGTGTGGGTGTGGGTGTGTGTTGAATTTAACCCGAAGGACGACGGCGGCGTAAGGATTTCTACCGCTGCGCCAGATCTTGAGACAGCGCAACAGGAGGGCGGGCGGGATTGGTGAGTATAGGCTTCAGAGAAGCTTCACCCAACACGCAACCCCCCCCCCCCTAAGCCGCGGTTCCTTTCCCTGCGTTTTTCCCGGTCGTGCGAATCCGCCTGCGGATTGCAGTTGCTAGATTCGGTTTAGCGCTCGTCCCGATGCCCGGGCTAATCTCGCGTCCCTAACAAACCAGGGTTAAGCGAAGCAGCCCGCGTCGCGCGAGCCCACAGCCTGGCTTTGCAAAGCCGAGCGCCGGCTTCTCTGAGATTATATTTATTTATTTTTTTGGCCTCGGGGAAGGGAAGAGGAAGGAGACCGTCAGAGTCAGCCCCACTCTGGACAAGGGGATCATCCAGACGTTCCCTGTCTCCCTGGCGTGCTCTCTCTTTTATTAGCCTCTTCAGCTAAAAAAAAAGGATCGGGGGGTCTCTCCGGACCCCTTAAGTGACAAGTAGCTAGACCGCCTTTGCTGGCGCAGGTTTTTTCCAGCAGAGCGCAAATCTCCGGTTCTGCAAACCCGGGTTAAGCTCGCCGCGCACCTCTTTTCCTCTGTCCCTTCAAAGGCACACACAACACCCACACGAGTGGGTACACACACACACACACACACACAGAGAGAGAGAGAGAGAGAGAGAGAGAGAGAGAGAGAGAGAGAGAGAGAGAGAGAGAGAGACGACCCGGCTTAAGCCTTAGCCAAGCGTCCCTCGGGGCCGCTCTCATCCCTGGCTAAAGCGAGGGTCGTCTGAAAGTTTGGCCTCGCCGAGTTGATCCTGGACGCCGGGCCTTGGGCTTCGTGGTTTCTGTTCACGCGCGGGGCTGGCGGCAAAGCCAGAAGCCGGGAGGTTTCCCTTCCCCCCCCCCCACCCACCCACCCCGGGAAGGCGGGCGACCGTTGGCTAAGCGGTTCCTCCGGAGCAAGGAGGGAGGATCTGAACCAGGGCCGCCGTCGCCTTGAGCGCCTTGCGCGCCTCTCTCCCGTACGGAATTAGGGGGAGCAATTCGGGAAAGGAAGGGTACCGGTCTCCGGAGCGGGAGAGAATCCGGTTTAATTGTGTGTCGGGTGTTTTTTTTTTTTAAAAAAAATCAGGATCAAGAAGATGCATCTCCTAATCGTATTTAGCACAGTCTGCAAAGCTGCGCAATCTGCAAGTCCAAGGGAGGTTAGGCGACTGCCTGTACCACAAAAAGAGAAAGATTGGGTGGGTGGGATGCGAGGGGGAGGGGGCGCAGGGCAGATTCAACGCCGCCCCCCCCACGACCACCACCCCGGGCTGCCCCTTCAGCGCCGGATTCCTCTTCCCGCCGGTGCAACGGAAGAGGAGTAGGCAAGAGCGGAGGGAAGCGATTCAGGCCGTTGTTGAGGCTTTTCATACTAAAATTACGCCCTTCCCCAAGCCAAGAAAGCAGCGAGAGCCAGTCTGGTCCGGGAGTTAAGGCGCCAGGCTAGAAAGAGGTGAGGCCCTGAGTTCAAAGTGCAGCAGCCTCAGCCGTGAAAGCCGACTGGGTGACTTTTTCCTCTCTCAGCCCAGCCCACCTCACAGGGATGTTGTAGGGAAAATAGGAGGACGAGGCATTGGCAGCCTTGAGTTATTGGTGAAAATAATAAAGGGCAGATACAAATCGATCAGTCAATAAAAGTACCACCAGCAGGGAAAATTCTAGCTTTCTATGTTAGCTTTCTACTTGCAGGGAGTCTTGTTAAAATAAAACAGCAGGCAAAGAGGAAGTCGCCTTTATTTGCCTTATTTTAATACCAGTACCCCAATAGATCAGGTTTTAGCTTTCTGACCAAACTGATGCAAGATTCCCTTCTTTCTTTCTTTCTTTCTTTCTTTCTTTCTTTCTCTTTTCTTTCTTTCTCTCTTTCTTTCTCTCTCTCTTTCTTTCTCTCTCTCTCTTTCTTTCTTTCTTTCTTTCTCTTTTCTTTCTTTCTCTCTTTCTTTCTCTCTTTCTTTTTCTTTCTTTCTTTCTTTCTTTCTTTCTTTCTCTCTCTCTCCCTCTCTCTTTCTTTCCTCTTTCTTTCTTTCTTTCTTTCTTTCTTTTCTTTCTTTTCTTTTTTTTCCTTCCTTCCTCATTTAAAATTGCCTCTGAGGATCTAAGGATGGGGTGGATTCAGGTGATATCTTAGTGGCTAATCATGAGGAGAGGGGTGGGGTTTTTTTGGCACCCCAATATTTTGTTTTCCTGCCTGCTCCAGAGCTTTCAAACAGCCTTTGAAACTTACGCCTGGTTTTTTTCTGTATTCAGATGCCAGCTGAGCGGGCAGGGCAGGTCACCCTGATCCTGGCACTCCCCTTGCAGGGGTTGATGTAAATGTGGTAGGGGGAAAAATGTAATCCATGCTGACATTCAGAAGCACAAATGCACATGGGGAGAGAGAAAGAGACAGAGAGTAAGTATATATACAGAGAGTCACGGCTGATGCAGTTGCCAGGATTTACATACCCTGCAAAGCCCGAACAGGTTTTTGTTGTTGGTGGTTTTGTGTGTTTTTTGCTTAATATGTCAGGTGTGAATCCCGGCTCTTTCTCAATCTTACTCATTCATCCATTGTCTTCTGAAGAGTAATACAGGATGACCTATTTGAGAATAGTACACATTGCTGCATGGACACACTCCTACAGCTAATCCCTGGTCATTTGCCCTTATCACATTCATGAACAGACTTGGAACTGAATCTCAGTCAACCCCCTTGGGGCCTTCCCACCAGGCCTGTGTGACTTTGCTGGCAAATTTCTCAGAACCAAGGAGATTAAGGTGTGGACATGGAAAAATATAAAATGATCTAAATGGAGGGAAACGTGTAATTATGGGCACTTAACTAGGCGGGGGGGGGGGCAGAGGCAAGTGACATCATGCATCTTATTATGTCCTTGCATGCATGATGGAAATGATGTCATTGCCATTCAGAGACGCCATGAGTAGCATTTAAATTTAATCACTAAATAAAATTCTGTACACGGCGCAGAATTTGATTCTAACTATTACAGCTCTGTACCTTTTTGAAAACGTCTAGTTGTGGGTGCTGTATCATTGAAAGTTTTCAAAAAAGAGACGGGACAACCGTTTGGCTCTGACGTTATAAGGTCTCCCGTTTTGAGCAGGGGGTTGGACTAGAAGACCTCCGTGGTCCCTTACACGCCCTGGGATTCTACGTTCTATGTTCTACATCATTGTGGATTGTACCAGAGGCCTACATCTTGATGTTGGCAGAGAAAGCGGGGTGTTGTAATACTAGAGTCCTAGAGATTTTTTTACCTCTGGACTAAGTGTTTTATATGTTCACATAAGCTATTAGACTAGAAAAAAACGTGGTTAGATATTTTGTGGTTCAGAGCATTGTTTAAGCAGGTTGTATGAAGTTGGTCATGACATTAAATCGTTTCATTTCTCCGGGCATAATTTGGGTAGAAAAACACACAGCTTTTAACCCAACATTGGCATGTTGTATGCAACCAGGCACAGATATCCCGGGAAGATATACATATTACTCTACAAATCAAATGTCTTTGCTCACAGGATCATTCTGGGGAAAAAGAGATTGTAATTCTATCTAGACTTTCTAGGGATCAGTCTCACCAAACCCAGTGCGGCTGGCTCAGGCCTGTCTTATCATTACCAGATCCCTCTGCATTTGTCTTGCAAAGCACAGCAGTTTAAGCGCAGAAATCAGCCTTCCAAACAGTGGAATGAAAATTCTGAGCCATTCTCAGATATAGTTTCTGAGCATTTTGTTGTGTCTCCAGCATTGCTGGAGCTCTGCATCCTCACAAACAGGATTTGTCAACATGTTTCCAAGAAATAAATAATCTCAAATAGGGCACCAGAGAATCCAGCTTTAATATTGTGGAAGAAAGCAATGGCCCCCGATTCCTACATTTCTCTTAATCCTTTGATTTCTTTGCACGCTAGCCATAGATTTGCATTTGTTGTTCCCTGAGAATTTTTTTTTTGGGGGGGAGAAATATTTAAATTTCTGTCTACTGGATGATTCTGCTCCTTGCCCATATTGACCACATCCCATCTCAATTTTACCATCCAAGAACAGGATGGAGAATTGAGGGAAGATCTGCTTTTGCTCAGCCCCACCAAAATCATTTTTATCTATTTTGTCTTGTTTAGGTATTTTATCCTGCCTTTATTATTTTCATAAATAACTCAAGGCGGTGAACATATCTAATGTTCCTTCCTTCTCCTATTTTCCCCATAACAACAACCCTGTAAGGAGAGGTGGGTTTAGAGAAAGGCCGAAAGTCACCCAGCCGGCTTTTATGGCTAAGGCAGGATTAGAACTCACAGTCTCCTAGGTATTGCTTCAAAGTTCCAGAGCCAGTTTTCATGCTTAAACCAGGACTAGAACTCACCATCTCCTGGTGATAGGCCCAAAGTCATCCAGCTGTATTTCATGCCTAAGGCAGGACTAGAACTCACTGTCTCCTGGTTTCTAAGTCAATATCTTCACCGGCAGATCAAACTGGCTCTACTTGTAGAGTATAAATATACATCACAGGCAACACATCTAATTTATTATGAGATACTTGTTGCATACCCTTGAGGTAAGAATTCAATGCAAAAAGTCTTTTACTGCAACAATTATTTCAGTCGCTGATTATATATATATATATATATATATATATATATATATATATATATATATATATATATATATATATATATATATATATATATATATATATATATATATGTTTTCTGATATATATATCAGCGACTGAAATAATTGTTGCAGTAATATATATATATATATATATATATATATATATATATATATATGCAAATTATTCAAATTGCTAATAAAGAATTTTGGGAGGCTTTATTAGCAATTTGAATAATTTGCACAAATAATGAGCTGTCATAAGTTGACTATATCCTGTGGATAAGCCTTGAGTCAGGCCAAAACAGGAATGAAAGAGTTAATTAGCAAGGTACATTCAAAAAGCCTTGACAAATACTTAACACACACACACACACACACACACACACACACATATATATATATATATGTAAATTTTTTGGCTTGCTAACAAAGAATAAAGGGAGACCGATTCTTTGTTAGCAAGCTAAAAAATTTACACAAATATGAGCTGCCACTGCTGTGGCTACTGCCTGTAGATGGCCTTGGGCTAGGCTGAAACAGGAAATAAGATTTGTCCCATGTAATTGAAGGAAGCAAAAGAACAGGAAAGCCATGAGGAAAAAAGTCTAGCCCAGAATCTACCGACTGGGGTGGGTTATTAAAAAAAATGGTGAAATAAATAAGGAAATAAACAGAATCTTTCCTGAAATAAAGATCTAGGCTAACGGAAACTGTTTTGTTGAATATGAACAAATCAAGGGAAACTTCACTGAAAAAGTCACAAATCTCCAATAAAGGTAGCTTATTTCTCCCTGAACAAGACGGAGGAATGTTACTTACATTTTGTAAAGCTTTTTAATTCCTCTTCCAGTAACCCCAGGACTAGGCTTCCATAATAGAACATTCTTCAGAACGGTTGGACTACAACTTCCATCATCCTCGAAGCCCGGGGAGGGATCTTCTTTTATATGTTCCTGTTAAAGCACAATTTCTGTTTTTAGCCTCTTGTTAACTGTGGTGCCCTTGAGCAAGTCCTCTTTTCAAGAAGCCCCAAGGGTTTCATCTTTTGTAGCACGTACTACAAAACCCAGCATGATCTTCTTGCTGTGAGCAAGGGTCTTCTTCCAGAATGGAAGTCCGCTTGTCCGCTCAACAGTCCAGCCCGAGGGCTGCACTGCTTGTTAAGATAGATTTTTTTTTAAAAAAATGTTCTTACTATCAGTTGCAGTTCCTCAAAGTCTGGCTTTTCTATTATGGATTTTTTTTAGATGTTAGACCTCCAGATTTACTGTCTATCATGCTCAGCTCCATACGCTCTAATTCTTCTGGAGATGCATTCAGTTCCTCTGTTGTGTGTCAAGATATATTTTAAAGTGTGGATAACACATTGCATCTTGCCTCCCAACCCGCAATTAGATCTTTAACCAAAATTAAAAAAAAAATAAAAAAATAATAAAGACACCACCATCTCTTGGACGAGATGGTTGCAAATATTCTTTGCGCAAACATCTTTAAGACATGGACTTCAGTCAGCTTAGATTTCTTCACGAATGTATTCTACCCCCTTTTAATAGAAAAACAAGATATAAATCCAATAAATTAATCTGTATTACCATTGCTTACATCTGATCTTTCGACCAGCTTTATCCCTACATCGATCTTTAGAATTTAGGCTGGCTAATTATAGCCCTAATAATCCATGGTTTATTTTATTGTAAAGGTTACCACTTGAGCGGGTTCAGATGTTGTGTTAAACTATCCAGGATATTTCTAAGCGGTGGGGGATGAATGCCAACAAAATGCTAAACCAAATTGTCCAGATTATTTTACAGCTTAGTTAGATTAACCGAAGAAAAGAAGGGAATATAAATATTTGGTAGGGTGCTTTTGTCCATAACAGATAAACCCCATAAGTAACAGGAAGTTGGACTTAAAATTTCTAAGATCACGTCATAGAATACAGGTCATGTAGTCCAGTGTTTCTCAAAACCTTGGTCCTTTAAGACAGGTGGACTTCAACTCCCAGAATTCCTCACTAGGCAGGAAATGGGTCTATTGTAGATTTTTTTTCTTCTTCTTAACCCTGGTAATTTAAAGACTTGTGGACTTCAACTCCCAGAATTCCCCAGCCAGGAATTTTGGGAGTTGAAGTTTACAATTCTTAAAAAGTCCCAAAGGACTTCATCACATATATGTAGTCCTCGACTTACGACTGGGCCAAAAATTTCCGTTGTTAAGTGAGACATTTCTTAAGTGAATTTTGCACCATTTCACAACTTTTCTTGTTATAAAGCGAAACGTTGAAGTTGATAAGTTAGTAACTCGGTTGTGAAGTGAATCTGGTGTCCCCATGGATTTTACTTGTCGTAAGGTCGCAAAAGGGGATCCCGTGACCCCGGGACACAGCAACGGTCGTAAATATGAACCAGTGGCCAAGCATCTGTATTTTGATCACACGATCACAGGCTGCCCAGGTTGTAACAGTCGTAAGCCGCATTTTTCAGTGCCATCGTAACTTTGAAGGGTTACTAAATGAGCGGTTGTAAGTCTGAGGACTCCCTGTGTTAAACAAAACAAAAGGAGATCTGTTTTACAGCAGCACCTTCAAGAGTCTCCAAGCTTGGCTTGGGGGAAAAGGAGACTCAGATGTAGTGCTCTGTCTGACTCAGAAACCTGCGCCACTGTCAGCCAAGCTAAGAACTTGTTTGTCTTGCATCTTGACTCAGAGCCAGGGGTAGGCAACCTTGGCTCTTTTAGGACTCGTGGACTTCAACTCCCAGAATTCCTGAGCCAACATGGCTCAGCTTGGAAACCTCTTCTTTTCCCCTCAACACAGCTGGCTCAGGAATTCTGGGAGTTGAGGTCCACGAGTCCTAAAAGAGCCAAGGTTGCCTACCCCTGACTCGGACCCAGCGAATGTCAGCATCTTTCTCCCTTCTTCATCAAGAGACATCCTGGCCTCTTTCACCTTCTGTCCAGAAAGGTCAAGAAGGGAAGGCCACGGGCGCCGGCTGCAAATAAGCAGGGAGAAGAGCTGTGGGCAGTACAGCTCCAATCGGCCAGGATGTTGCTCTTGAGAACCAATCTCCTCCTTGACATGTTCCATCTCTCTTCTTTACAGCTTTCACGGCGGCTGACGCAAGCCGCTGTGATGGAGGGGGGGGCAGGCAGGAACAAGGAAGCTGGTGCAACCTGTCCCCTTTCTGTACGGATCGTTTCTCCCTGTAGTTTTTCTGAAAGCTCCCTGCCCGTGCGCGTCATAATTTTCCTATTTATTTTTGCATGATTTCCCTCCCCCCCACCGCCCCGCCTGCCCACACTGTGTAGAACCACACCGGCATCAACCGGGGGGGGGGGGAGAGAAAAGGAGGAGGAGAGCAATTCCTTAGTTTGAAGGCATTTTCTTTCTTGCACCCTGAAAAGGTCCACAGCATCCCATAGGCCAGGCATGTCCAACCTTAGCAACTTTAAGACAGGTGGACTTCAAATCCCAGAATTCCCTGCTGTAGACCCATCGGAGTGAGACAGGCAAGCAAGAGGGATGTAGCTGAAGGTTTGACGTGCTTGCCGATATTCTGAAAGGCTGGGATCACAACCCATCCCATAAGCAATAGCTTCTGCAGGTAGCCAATTGGGACCAAAATTTATTTCCTTCCTTCCTTCCTTCCTTCCTTCCTTCCTTCCTTCCTTCCTTCCTTCCTTCCTTCCTTCCCTTCCCTTCCCTCCCTCTTTCCTTCTTCTTTCATTACTTCCTCCCTTCCTTCTTTCTCTCCCTCCCTCCGTCCCTTCCTCTTTCTTTCTTTCTTTCTTTCTTTCTTTCTTTCTTTCTTTCTTTCTTTCTTTCTTTCTCTTTCTTTCTTTCTTTCTTTCTTTCTTTCCTTTCTTTCTTTCTCTTTCTTTTTCTTTCTTTCCTTTCCTTCCTTCCTTTTCCTCTTCCTCTTTCTTTCTTTTCGCCATCCATCTCAGCAAATGACTCTGAGCAGCTCATGTAGCTGAGTGAGGCAGTCGTTAAACGAGCCAAAACCAATTTTACAATCTTTTTTTCCCCATGGTTACTAAGCCAGTCGCTACAGTTTTTAAGTGGATCTCACACCGTCATTAAGCAAGTCTAGTTCCCCCCCCCCCGCCCTTGATTGTGCTTGTCGGAAGCAACTGGGAAGGTCGCAAATAGTGGTCGTGTGAGCCCTGGAGATGCCGGTTGCCAAGCGCCCAAATTTTGTTTATGTGATTCTAAAGAGGCTGCAACGGTTCTACGTCCGAGGGTTTTTTTCCCCCAGTGCCATTGTATCTTTGAATGGGCGGCTTTAAGCCGAGGACTACCTATAGCCAATAACGATAGGGTTCTTACAGTATGCTAAGCTCAAACCGAGCAAGCCATATTATGGTTTAATGCAGCCCTGGTCAGCCTTAACTTATCTAATAAACTTCAGAGCAGAGCAAACATTTCAACCGAAATATCTGCTTTGCTATTAGCGGGGGACATAAGCTGTTCTTCCATCGCGCCATTTAGATTATCTCTTGATGGTTTATATTTTGTGCTCGCGGTAAATCAGCATGCATCAGAGTTTGAGACTCAGCTTGGATTCTGGAATTAGGGACGGTACATAATGCAGAAAGAACTCACCGAATCACTTTAAGTCAGTGGCTGGATTCACACAACACACGCAGGCCACGTGGTGGCTTAATGCGGTTTGAAGAGCAAGCCAACTCTTTATCAAGAAACAGTGGGGAAGCAAACTGCCAAATACGCAGCAGGCTGGCATCTTTCGCCTCTCAACTTCATTTTTCTTGCAGAAATTAATTGGCAAGTTCAGGGGCTCCTTAGGGCAGCGTTTCCCAACCTTAGGAACTTGAAGATGCGTGGACTTCAACTCCCAGAATTCCCCAGCCAGCTATGCTGGCTGGGGAATTCTGGGAGTTGAGGTCCACGCATCTTCAAGTTCCTAAGGTTGGGAAATGCTGCCTTAGGGCACAGTTCTTATTTATTTTAAAATTAAAATAAATTCTTATTAAATTTTAAAATTAAATTCAATGTTGGTGCCACCCACCTCCCCTACAAGGCAACTCTGATTTCTTCCTGTCAATTCTACAACCTGGAAGAATTTAAGCTTTTAACAACTGTATTCGCTTTTAGCCCCAAACCTTGGTAATTTTGTACAAGTATATACAATGAAAGGTACATGGAGATAGACAGGCATTTTTATGTAAGTGCTCTAAAACTAAAGAAACAGAGTTTCAGAGTGTAAATCTGCTATTCCAATAACTAAGACCCAAGACAGAAAAAATCTATGCTGTTTTCCAGGTGCCCCTGCAAACTTTCTAACACAGGAATGGAAACATTCTCATCTGCCAAAGGTTTTTAGTACCATCCACTATCAAAGAACTGAAGCAGCACTCCAATAAAACAAAAAAAAATAATTAGACTTTTTAATTTAAAATTAAGGTGACTAAGAAGCGATTTGTTTAGAGTTCATGTAGCAGAGAAAAGAGGTAGATCTCTTGCTTCCAAATTAGATGCTTTAAATTCCAAATAGCTTTTTGTAATACATTAAGAAAAAGTAAGAAGTATCTCTAACCTTTTTCTGGTCTCAGAAGTCATCGCCACACTTTGTTCAAACCATCTCTCCATGAAACGTAGAAATAGGTCTGAGACTCAAGCAGCCATCCAGCCTTCTCTGAGGATTTTCTGATTCGTATGAGATTTAAAAACAAAAAAAGGCTGAATTACTTGTGGAAGCAGTGAGTCAGTTCTCCATCAAGGCCCTTTTTGTTAATTAACTAGAATATTTACAGGTGTTTCAAAAAGATCACTTGGAACTATTCTTGCCTTGGCTTAGAAGCTAAGCAGGGTAAGACCTGGGCAATTTTTGGATGGGAAACTACCACAAATTCTCAAGGTTATAGATTAAACTGGGAAGTAAGAAAGCTGCGTAGATATAGCACAACGATGTCCCAATTCAACTCTAAGGAGTCTAAATTTCTATTTCTACTTTATATGGCTTCAAATGGTGAGACACACCCCCCCCGCTCCCAATCATAAATTACTTGCTTACTTTCTACTTTAGAAAAACTTTCTCTCTTTCCCAGACCTTCCATTCCCTATGTTTGCACACCTGCTTAAGTGATTCATTTAAGCAGTTGCATTTGCAGAAAATACTGTACCGGCTTAATTATTAAACTTGGTTTGGCTTTTTCTTTTTCCAGAGTTAGTATGTTGTCCGGTTGAGAGCTAGTTTGGTGTAACGGTTAAGGCACCAGGCTAGAAATTGGGAGACCGTGAGTTCTAGTTTCATCTTAGGCACGATGCCAGCTGGATAATCCTGGGCCAGGCATTCACTCTCAGCCCTAGGAAGCTGGTAATGGCAAACCCCTTCCAAAATCTTGCCAAGAAAACTGTAGGGCAGGGGTCTGCAACCTTGATAGTTTTAAGACTTGTGGACTTCAGCTCCCAGAATTCTGGGAGCTAAAGTCCACAAGTCTTAAAGTTGCCAAAGTTGGAGGCCCTGGCTGAGGAATTCTGGGAGTTGAAGTCCACAAGTCTTAAAGTTGTCAAGGTTGCAGACCAGACAGTTGCCAGGAGTCCACAATGACTGGAAGGCACACTCAAGTACACCCACCCACCCAATTTGTCCGCTTCGCTTACAATTCTATGTATGGTCCAGCGTCCTCTTCCTCACGGAATAATTCCATAAGCAGTGCAAGATTGTTGTGTGAATCCAACCGAGGATCTGTTGCACCAGGCACACAGGTATCACATGTGGAGTTTGCTGTGCGTGTTTTATTTTTTCCATGGATACAGAGAGCAGTTTGGTTTAGTGGTTAAGGCCCTGGGTTAGAAACCGTGACTTCTAATTGTTGCCTTAGACCAGGGGTGTCAAACTGCCGGTCCGTGAATCGGATGCGTCATGGTGAAACCACACCTACCCCATTGCTGGCAATGGAAAAAAGTCGCAATATGTCGTGACACGTCACGTGACATGGCGAGTTTGACATCCCTGCCTTAGACACAAAGCCAGCTTAGTGGCCTTGGGCCGGTCAGTCTCTCTCAGCCCAAAGAAGAGGGCAATGTCAAGGTTGGCTTGAAGGAAATTAGGACATTAGAGTATGCCCAATCTAGCAGTATCAAGCTCTGTTAAAAAAAAACTGCAGTTCCCATAATTCCTTTGGCTTGGCTGTTGAAAGTTCTAGAAATGGCTGACCAACCTAGCGGGAAAGTCCCGGAAAGATGGTGGCAGGCCTTGGCAATTCTAGCTATATCCAAACAAACACTTGCAATACCAATCTAATCTTATTTTCTCCCCTTGCAATAAAAATATAGGGATGTCCAAGTATAAGAGCTCTCGGGCAGGGAGTGGACTAGAAGACCTCCAAGGTCCCTTATCACCTATGATTCTATAAAACCAGACTCTTTGGAATGATTCACCCTGACCACGTCTAGATTTGAATTTGCCTTAACTTTGGTTCGTAGACTAAGCCCCCTTGGCTGGTTGGGATCACATCTCATTCTGCATCATAAACTGTGGTTTATAGCAGTAAGGCTTATGTAACACTAGGCTAAAACCAAGCAAACAACATTTGGATTTGATGTCTACCAGATCTGGCTAAAAATCATCCAAATTTATACTAGACTTTTACCAAATGGGAGAACTTTATGTGTCAGCCCAGTGTGGGAAAATGCTGGTGCTATGGAATAATTCTGTTCTGCTGATAGGCAGGTAATCCTGACAGTTCATTTAGCGACCGTTTGAAGTTACGACGGTGACCATTTTTCACACTTAATGACCGTTGCAGCATCCCCAGGGTCACATGATCAAAATTCAGACGCTTGCCCAACTGACTCACACTGATGACCAGTGCAGTGTGCCAAGGTCACGACCTTCTGACAAGCAAAGTCAATGGGGCCAGCCAGATTCACTTAACAACGGTGTTGCTAACTTAACAAGGGCAGGGGTTCACTTAACCAGTGGGGCAAAGAAAGATTGTGAAACGGGACAAAACTCACTTTTACAAATGGCTCACTTAGCAACAGAAATTTTTGAGCTCCCTTGTGGTCGTAAGTCGAGGGTTACCTGTAATCACCACACAGGGGAGCAGGGAAGTGTCGTAAGGCAGAGGCCTCCAACCTTTTGGGCACCAGGGACCCCCGGTTCCGTGGAGAGAGGTTTTTCTGCGGACCGGAGGGTGCGTGTTTTTGTATGCTGCCTGCACCTCGTGGATGGGGCTTTGCTTGTTTATGCAGACCAGTTTCTGGCATGACGCGGCCCGGTACTGGTCCACAGACCGGGGGTTGGGGACCCCTTTTGTAAGGGAAGCAGTCAAGTTCTTGGTGAAAAAGAAGCTTTCAAGGGCCAGAATCTGTATGCTCCAGATGTCCGCTAGGGAGAGATCACGCCTGCAGAATTCAGATTTTCTGGAGCATAGAGAGATGGTTATATCAGCCTCTCCAGGTTCCCATTAACAGACAAATCTACACCTTAGCCTATGTCTGAGCACTTAAATTACTCTCTCTTCCTTTTCACGCGCTAGCTGTGTGCAGATGGAGGGGGAAAAGTCCCTGCGCCTGGAAAATAAACGAATTGAGGAAATCTTCATTAAAAAAAAAAAAAACCAGATTCAGTCGTAGCATACATTCTTTGCACGCTGAAATCCCTTGATATTTCCAGGTAGGTCTGGAAGTTTGCCTTTTCAAAAGAAAAAGGAGGAACTCTGCTGGCAAGGTTTACTCCTAGTTGTAAGCGGTGGGTGGCAGAGAGAAGGCCACAATCACATTAGGGCGTGAAGGATCTGGTCTGGTTTTCACTGAGCATGTCAAGTTGGACTTATCAGCATTGCTTAGCTTAGGGCTTGGGGTATATTAGCAGTGGGCTAATGCCTCCTTAAGTAACACCAGCTGCCTGCAATTAGCGCAGGTTCGAGTCCCACCAGGCTCAAGGTTGACTCAGCCTTCCATCCTTCCGAGGTGGGTAAAATGAGGACCCAGATTGTTGGGGGCAATAAGCTGACTTTGTAATAATGCCGCTTGGGGGTGGGGAAAGCCCTAATAAGCAGGCATAGACATAGAATGATGGCTACTGCTAAGCTTGTAAGCCGCCCTGAGTCTTCGGAGAAGGGCGGGATATAAATGGAATTAAAATAAATAAATAAATAAATAAATAAATAAATAAATAAATAAATAAATAAATAAATAAATAAATAAATCATATCACATGAGCCTAGCTAATGGTGGTTTATTCAATAAACCACGGTTAAGGAAACCACGGGAGTGTGAGTTGTGCATTTGTGAACCATTCTATGCTATAAATCAGGGGTGTTCCAACCTGGGCAACTTTTAAGACCTGTGGACTTCAGCTCCCAGAATTCCTCAGGCAGCCATGCTTAAAGTCCACAGGTCTTACAAGTTCTCGAGGTGGGAACACGCCCGCTGTAAATAAATTGTAGTTGGCCAAGTGAAGTGCACGATTTCACACACAATCCTAGCCTAATCAGAGAAAACACATTATGGTTTGCAGCGTTGAATGAAGGGAGAGGACACTAATTTTGCAGGTTCTGGTTCTGTCTGCTGATTAGGCCTGTCAATATAACCTGCAAAACACACACACACACACATCTAGCTCCTACTTTTTTTGGGGGGGGGACTCTTTTTTGCCTTTGTAGATTTGGCTGTCACTGCCACACAGATTGTCATCACTGGACACTCTTTTAAAGCAGGGATCCCCAACCACGGTGCAGCTCCACTGGCATAAGAGCGGCACCCCAAAGGATTCTCTCTTGCACGAGTGGAGCTGCGTGTGCAGCTCACGTGGCCCGGTTCCACTATCCCTGCCCCAGCCGGGCCACCAAGCCGCAAAGATTGGGGACCCCCGTTTTAAAGGCTCGGGGTGCCAGAGAAGGCGGCGGAGCAGGGACAGAGCCAGGAAAGAAAGAAAAAGGCTGTTTCCAGAACAGAGACTTCCAGCCCAAGAGTTGCAAAGATCCCACCAAGAAGGGCCTCCCCCCCCAAAGAGGGCCTAGGTTTAAGCAGTGCAGGGAGGGGGGGGAGAGAAACCGGGATCCCATGCACAAGTCAAGAAACAAGCATTGGGACAATATTGGAAGAAGGATAGTTTGCCTACTATAGAAGAATGGGTGTTTAAAGTTTCGAATCTTGCAGAAATGTCTAAGATTTCTGCTTACTTGAAAGATCATTCACAGGAAAGATATATTTCAGTTTGGAGGAGATGGATAGATTATATTCAGAACAAATATGGGACTAACAAGTTCCATTTAGCTTATGAGTAGATTTTAGAGGGATATTGTTATTGATCTTAGTGTTGGTACTTTGTATGTTAAAGGGGAGTTAAAGCACATGATGAATTTGGTTAATTGTATATTATGCATAATTTTTATTTAGAATATGATTATTATAACTATAATCCTGTATTTAGCTCTGGGAAGTGGGGGGGAGTGGGCGGGTTTGGAGTGGGGGGGATTTGGGGATATATTGTAAAATCTTGTTTTTGTAAAACTCTTTAATAAAAAGAAAGAAACAAGCATTGGGATGAGAACCCAATTAGAACGCAATTAAAGAGGAAAAGTGTGTGTGGGGGGGTTGGTGATCTAGCAGCCCCCCCCCCAGGGAGACCTCAGCAGCCGGGCCCTTTAAGAGAGGGCAGAAAGTGGGTGCAGAAGCCAAGCAGAAAAAGTGGGGCGCATGCAAGCTTGAGGGGGGGGGGACCAGCCGGTCTGCCTTGGCACTTTCCCCCGGGAGGCCAAATCCAGCCGCCTGCCGCCCTCCCCGAGCCTCTGATCGGGGCAGGGAGGAAGGGAAGACCCCGGCCGGCCGGGGGAAGCGCGGGTGCAGGGCGCCGCCCAGAGGGCTTGCTGGACGCCGGTGGCTGCCGGAGCCGAGCCGAGCCGGGCCGCCTGGATCGATGGCGGCAGAGGCGCCGGCCGCCAGGATTGCATCTTGTCACAATAATTTATTGCTCTCATCCCCGCCTGATCGATGGGTTGAATTAGCGAAGCGCCCGGCTTTAATATTTACCCTCCGCGCGGATCCTCCAATCTCGGCTCTAATTGATTCGGACACCGGCAAGCGCTGGGCTGGGCTGGGCTGCGGGGAGGCGGGGGGGGGGCAAGGAGAGGGTTTGGGGAGGGGGCCGGGCGGGGCCGGGGGGAGCACCGGGGACTCACGGGGGTTTTCCGTGGGTTGGGTGGAGGAGAGGCATCCGGTGCAGTGTGTGTGTGTGTGTGTGTGTGTGTGTGTGTGTATTTTGGGGGGAGAGGACTTTGAAGGTGATGCAAGCAGTCCAAAAGCTAAGCAACATATAAGCAGGCATATACATAGAATGAAGGCTACTGCTAAGCTTGTAAGCCGCCCTGAGTCTTCGGAGAAGGGCGGGATATAAATGGAATTAAAATAAATAAAAATAAATAAAACAACTTTTAGGGAATGTTGCAGGAACATCGGAGTGCAGGAAAAAAATAGGAGTGGGGGGGGGAGGGAGAGACCTGGAATTTTTGGGGTGGTGGTGGTGGTTTGGCATGAAAAGACCCCACCTTCCAAAGGGGCACCAGGCCACAGTCTCAGTTCCTCTTGAAATTGGTCCTTCGAAAGACAAGTAAGGGGTGAGAATTCAGCCGAAAATCAACGCACCGCCGGAAATTTTTATAAAGAAAGAAAGGTGCCCAGATTTGCCAACTATTCATTTAATGGCCGTTCAAAGTTACAACGGCGCTGAATAAGGGACCCGTGACCGTTTGTCGCACTTACAAGCATTTTTAGCATCCCCATGGTCACGTGACGAAAATTCGGACACTCGGCAACTGGCGGGTGCTTATGACGGTTGCACGGTGTCCCGGGGTCACGTGATTCCCCTTTCGGGAGCTTCGGACAAGCACAGTCAATGGGGAAGTTAGATTGACTTAACAGCCCTGTTACTAGCATAACGAATGCAGTGATTCACTTAACTCACAAAGCGGGGCAAAACCTGACAACTCTCTTCCTTATTGGACCCAGTTGTGGTGGTGAAGTTGAGGATTACCTGCGTTTTTCCTAAAAGGTTTGAGTTTGCTAAAGACAGTGCATCTTTGTTCACAGGCCCACAACAGGGTGCACACACAAACACACTAATGCTGCATGCACACAAAGGCACAAACATTTTGCACTTTTGTGTCTGAAGCTTCTTTTCCAAGTTGCAGGCCAAAGGGATGTTACAGATGTCTGTCCATTATATGATCTTCTGGGCTGTCTTTTAATAGGTAGGGGCAATTTTTAGACATATTGTACTGAATTCTCATTTCCTCCAAGAGATTTTCAGCCAGCCTGGGCTATTTGACAAGGCCTTCAGGTCACTAGGATTTACTTCCTTGTGTCTTTCCAGGCCCTCAGCAAAGATTAGCGAAGGACCTTGAGTTGGCCACAGATTTTTAAGACCTCCAATAATTTGTTTCTCAGATTATCCTGGAAGATAATTTCTACTTGAGGTAAAATTCATGTACGTCTTGAGTTATTGCTGAAAATTGTTCGGGGAATTCAAGACCCAGAAGCGTATATTTGGGTTGATTTGTTAATGTCTATTTAAAAATGTCAGTTTAGGAAGTGACTTTGAATTCAGATCTTGCCCATTCACAGGATCCATGGAATATTTGCCCCAAATAGTCTTAAGTAGGCAATAATTTTACCCCGTAAATATGCGCTGCGCTAGTGCAAAATGCAAATGAATAGGAGTAGAATCCTTACACGGGGGAAAAGCACGTGATATGATATATTATGCTTGAATATTTTTCTCTGATGCCCAATTTTCCACAGGCAAATGAGTCAGTTTCCAAGTGTCCCTTTTTTCACTGCTGTTTTATCTTCGAATAGTCACTAAATGAGCTGTTGTAAGTTGAGGACTACCTGTACAAGCCTGTTTGAATTAATCTTCTGATAATAATACTGTAAACCAGGGGTCCCCAACCTTTTGGGCACCAGGGACCGGTTCCGTGGAGAGAAGTTTTTCCGCGGCCTGGAGGGTGTGTGGTTTTGTGTGCTGCCTGCATCTTGCAGTTGGCTGGCATGCTGCGGCCCAGTACCGGTCCACAGACCAGGAGATTGGGGACCCCTGCTGTAAACCATTCAAGAAACGGATTGGCATTTAAATTGCAGCAATTACATAAACAAAGATCTGTGGCTACAGTCAGCCTTCGACTTATTGGCATCAGAAATTTCCGTTGTTATGCAAGTCGGTTGTTAACTGGGTCATGCCCAATTTTGTGGCACGGTAAGCAAATCACCGCAGTTCCTAAGTGAATCGTGCGGTCGTTAAACAATTCAGCTTCCCCCCTTTGACTTTGCTTGTCGGAAGCCGGCTGGGAAGCGTCAGGATTTTGATCATGTGACGGTGAGGAGGCTGCGACAGTCGTAAGTGTGAGTCAAGCCGTCAGTCACTTTTTCCGGTGCCACTGTAACTTCGATTGGTCACTAAACGAATGGTTATGATTTGAGGACTACCTGTATAGGATGGGACTCTATGGACTATATTTTTAGATCTGTCCATCTTGTTGTCCTCCTCTAAACTCTTTGGGTTACCGCTCAAAGGGCCGTTTTGCAGGGTGGGGAATTGTTGTCTTTCTGGTGTACAGAATAAGTGGGACCACAGATTGTTTACTGCAATAAGTCACCTGAGTTGAACTCTGCACCCAAGTAAACCATGTTTCTGTGCCTTAGAACGAATCCTCTTGGCTAGGGGATGGTTATCTAACCTCCGTAGTTCTCAACAACATTGTGCCAGGGGTTTGTTCTTCAAGCTTGTTTCAATATAGTTTCTGAACGTTTCCTTACCAAATCCCATCAGCAGGATTTTATCTAGCTTGGTAAGGAAATGGTCAGAACCTATATTGAAAGAAGCTTGGAGAGCAACCCACTGCCGAAATCTCAACAAGATTGTCAGAACATGCATGCTTGCGCGTGTATTCCTCTTCATTTTTCTATATACAAAGCAAGAGAAACACACAAACACACACACACACACACACACACACACACACACACAAAGAGAGGGAGAGAGGGATGGTATTCCCACATCACTGTTAGTTTTTCCAGCTTGGCTTGGTTTAGGAAGGTGAAGCCTTCATAAGATTTAAGCCAGCGAAAAACTAAAAGAATTTAAGATCTGTTAACCTTCTACTGTGTTTTAATTGATTTTTAACAGGATATTTCTATTTGTTTTTCACCTCCTTAGAGCCTTTGGGAGAGAGAAAGCTATAAATCAAAATACTTTAAATATATATATATATCATATTCTCCCATTCTAGCAGTGTGTGCTGAGCTGGTCTATAGATTCTAACAGGTTTTAACCGTCAAGCTTGAAACAGCAACCTTTTAAAAGGTATTCCTGGAAGACCTGAACTGAAAATATGATGTACAGGTAGTCCTCAACTTACGATGTTCATTTAGCGACCATTCAAGGTTACAATACCACTGGGGGAAAAATGATTTATGACCGGTCCTCACACTTACGACTGTCACAGCTTCCCCAGGGACACATGATCAAAATTTGGGTGCTCGACCAGCCAACATACGACAGTTGCGGTCCTCACACATACGACTGTCACGGCATCCCAGGGTCACATGATCACCATTTGCAACCTTCACAGCCAGCTTTGGCAAGCAGAGACAATGAGGGAAGCTGGACTTGCTTAACGACTGCGTGATTCACTTAACAGCTGCACTGTTTGCTTAATAACCGTGGCGCAAAAAAAAAGTCATAAAATGAAGTGCACCTCATTTAACCAGCTGGCTTAGCAACCAAAATTCTGGTCCTAATTGGGGCTGTAAATTGAGGACTAGTTATATTGCCAGTTTGCTGTTCAAAGCTTGTTTTTGCTGGTGTATATCAGCCAAGACTAGAAAAGGGATAGCAATAGCAATAGCCCTTAGACTTATATACCGCTTCACAGTGCTTTATAGCCCTCTTTAAACGGTTTACAGAGTCAGCATATTGCCCCACCCCACCCCCCCACCCCCAACAATCTGGGTCCTCATTTTACCTACCTTGTAAGGATGGAAGGCTGAGTCAACCTTGAGCTGGCAATTTGCAGAATTAGCCTGCAATATTGCAGTCTAGAGGGACGCGGTGGCTCAGTGGGTTAGGACGCTGAGCTTGTCGATCAGAAGGTCGGCAGTTTGGTGGGTCGAATCCCGAGTGCCGCGTAGCAGAGTGAGCGCCTGTTACTCGTCCCAGCTTCTGCCAACCTAGCAGTTCGAAAGCATGTAAAAATGCAAGTAGAAAAGTAGGGACCACTACGGTGGGAAGGTAACAGCGTTCCGTGCGCCTTTGACGTCTAGTCATGCCGGCCACATGACCACGGAGATGTCCTCGGACAAGTGCTGGCTCTTCGGCTTTGAAACGGAGATGAGCACCGGCCCCTTGACTTAAGACTATAACCTGTTGCTCGGCGATATGCGAAGGACAGGCGATAAGTTGAGCGTGGAAGAATGAGGCGAAGACAAGGAGATGTCGGGAACAATATAGAATTCAAACGGGCAAGTCAAGTTTAGCAAAAACGCAGCCTTGGTTGAGAGTATTTATAGCAGGGGGTCTTCAAACTGGGCCCTTTTATGACGTGTGGACTTCAAGTCCCGGAATTCCTCAGCCAGCGTGCCTGACTGAGGAATTCTGGGAGTTGAAGTCCACAAGTCATAAAAGGGCCCAGTTTGAAGACCCCTGATTTATAGCTTAGATTTTTTTCCCCAGGGAAAAAACGGGGGAGAATGGGATACAGCTGTGCCAGACACTGAACCCTTTGGAAATCATTCTTGGGAAGAGAAAGAAAGCAGTGCATTATGCAACACAGTTGTTGCATCTGATGGGTTGAACTCTGGATACAATCCGCTTCCCAGGACTAAGCAGAAATAATTGCCGAGATCACGGGGAATTAAAAGAAAATCTGCAAGTTCGAATGAACTCTGAAAAAGTCCAGCCAATACATCAATTCATTTTTCAATACCTCAAGTCGGGATGTCACTCAGGTGAGACGGAATTCAGAAGTGGAGAAGTAGAATGAACAGAATTTAAAATAGCCCGTTGATACAATGAGTGTAAAACACACGAGAGTAGTAGCAACGTTTCACATTTGGGGGAAAGATCTGACAACTGGCCGTGCTCAAAAACATGAGATGTGTATTTTTGATTCTGAACTTTGTTGTGCTGATCATAAGGGCCAAGTTTTGAAATCAGGGTTTATTTGAACCTTACTACAGGCCAATGTTTCTTTCAGTGACAGCTACTTCTGTGTAACATTTCTGCCCGCAAATGGTCCTAGTGCTAAAAGAAGCCAGCGCTAAGCTATCATTGTCAGAATTGACCGCTGTCTGTTTGTTTTATTTAATAGGGTGTTGATTTAATGGTCAGTATCTTCCTGGTAGTCTCTATCACACAGTCTCTATCACACACACACACACACACACACACACGCCTTTACTTTTAATTCCAAAAATTAGGGCAACCTTTGAGAGGGCTTTTAGTCATCCATTGTAGTTTGATATCCCTTAGGAGTGTAAATAAAATGAGGTTAGTTCAAGTTTTATATCTCTGTAGCCTTGTTGTGCTGTTGTCTTTTAAAGTAAAAGAGGCCAGCCATAATATTTCTGTTTCTGGCATGGGTGTGTTTCCTGCAGTTTTACACAATCTCTCTCTCTCTCTCTCTTTTTTAACCTTTATCATTGCTTTTTTAAAGGATATATACCTTTGCTCCAAAGCAAGAGGGTGGGGTCTTCAAACTTGGCAACTTTAAGACTTGTGGACTTCAACTCCCAGAATTCCTCAGCCAGCCCTGGCTGAGGAAAGCATGTGGTACATTTGCATACAGGTTGCATACATCCAACCTTAATGAAGCTTGACCATCACCATTGTGTGTCACAATGGTCCAGTTTTATGACCTTTTTTGCGATGGTCATTAATTGAACACCACGGCTATTAAGCCTGGTTATTAAGCAAATCAGTGGTTTCCTAAGGGCAGGGTTTATGCCCCAAACCAGACATGGTGGCTTTTGGCAAAACCATCATAAAATGCAGTCAAGTGGGACTGTGGGAACAACTATAAATGTTGCCAAGTGTTGGAAATTTGATGATCTAAGCATTATCTAAGAGGGGGCCCAACTGTCAGAAACTCGGAATTTTATATCAGGCTGTAAATCTGACTTTTCAGGTCCAGCATAACTTCGAACAGTCGCTGAACAATTCAGTTGTAATTCGAGGACATACCTATGCATGAATAAAAGATGTTCTCCTGTTGTACATGTATGTTTTGCTCTGGTTTGTGTGTTTCGTGGACATCCCTGGGGTCCTTGGAGAGACACCAAGAATCCTCGCTTGCTTTCACATCGTGGATGCTTCAAAAGCTTTTGTCTGCAGATACGTGGCCCCTGAAAAGCCAAGGAATGAATGAAATTCATATTTATTTAATCAGTTAATTAAATATGTTTTTAATCCCTCCATCTCCTCTATAACGTGACTCTGATCTTTGCAATAAAAGTCGAGCTTGCAATGGTAGGTTAGCCGGGGTTGATTCTGTTCTATGTGCAAATCACCCCTTCGCCACAGTCCCCCGTCGCGTGGTTCGGAGTGCCATTTTTGCCCTTTTTTGTCCTCCCTGCCTGCAGACATCCCTGGAAGTCTCTTGCAGCAAAAGGTGAACTTTGTGTGGTGTGAACAAACCCTTACAGATGGCGTCTGGGTTCTTCACACTACTGGAAAATCAGGGCTACTTAAAAAGCCATGCATATTGGATGGTTTGCAAATACACAGCTAAATAGTAATATCTTTGCTGAGGTGCATCTCCCTTAGTTGTGCATGTGTGTTTGTGTGTGTGTGGGCATGTGTGTGACATGGCTGAATCTTTTTGCTGCCTCCCAGACATCATATTAAGAATACTAGGAGACGGTGAGTTCTAGTCCCGCCTTACGCATGAAAGCAGCTGGGTGATCTTGGGCCAATCACTCTCTCTCAGCCCAACCCACCTCACAGGGTTGTTGTGGGGCAAATAGGAGGGGGGCGCCCGGAATATTAGAAACGTCGCCCGTCTTCAGTTGTTCATAAAAACAATAAAGGCAAGACATAAGTAAAATAAATAAAAATAAGTAGGCATCAAGAATGAGGAGAAAAGAGACCAGACTCCTGAATTTTAAAAAAAGCATTTGGAGAAACTGAGGCTGTATGCCCAGCAGCCCTCCCCTGGTTTGATTGCAGTTTGTCTTGAACCCCTGATTAGCATTTCAAACCCTTTTCTGGCTGGCTGGCTTCCCTTCCACAAGCCGACTGCAGACCCCCTTCCTGCGCCTCTCCTGGCTCCTGCCCCTGACAAATTGTGTGTGCAGTCGGGAACCCAAAGTTCAATTAGCAAACATACCGAGCAAGCCT
Source organism: Vipera ursinii (assembly GCF_947247035.1). Classification (NCBI taxonomy): domain Eukaryota; kingdom Metazoa; phylum Chordata; class Lepidosauria; order Squamata; family Viperidae; genus Vipera; species Vipera ursinii. Next base: position 21,487,154 of record NC_139523.1, read on the forward strand.
TTGGTGTAAGTGACCTTACAAGTTTAATTAAGGCCCCAGTATTATGAAAGATTGAGATCAAATAACCCGTCACTTTGATAAATTAACGAATAATCATCCCTGGAGTTCTGGTGGGCATCTACTTGGGTTAGTTAAATAGGCAGGAAGGTGGGGGGACGGGGGGGGGGCTTGGGTGTTCTGCTTTTCTCTTCAAAACTCTTTGGGGTTTTCTTTTTCCCCCCGCATAACTTAAATCTCTCTTTCTGCCTTCCTTGTGCAAATGATGAACTCTCTTGCCCTCTTTCCAGGTTTGGTTTCGGTTTGGGTTTTTTTTTTTTTGAAACCCTGACCTGCAAGGGAGATTCGAGAAATCAAATACAACCACTAGGTGGCAGCAAATAAGCACAGAGAAACCTGACTATTTGCTGCCATCTATGGTTAGCGGTGGCTCAGTGGGTTAGGACGCTGAGCTTGTCGATCAGAAGGTCATCAGTTTGGCGGGTCGAATCCCGAGTGCCACGTAACAGAGTGAGCGCCTGTTACTCGTCCCAGCTTCCGCCAACCTAGCAGTTCGAAAGCACGTAAAAAATGCAAGTAGAAAAATAGGAACCACTCCGGTGGGAAGGTAACAACGTTCTGTGCACCTTTGGCGTCTAGTCATGCCGGCCACATGACCACGGAGACGTCCTCGGACAAGCACTGGCTCTTCGGCTTTGAAACGGAGATGAGCACCGGCCCCTAGAGTCAGAAACAACTAGCACGCATGTGTGGGGGAACCTTTACCTTTACCTATGGTTAGCGTGCAGAACTGCTACCTCCAAAGGCCAGGCTGAGGCCTACTTTATTATGAGCTGGATTTGTACAACAGCTAAAGCTATAAAGCGAGACTTACAAAGCTCCCATGGCTGGCTTGAAGAAATTAAATTACTCTTTCCAGTCTCGAGTTAAACGGGGTATTTTCTTGGCAATTAATGGAGATATATGTCTATGGAGATTCTCAGTCCTCCAGATCCTGGTTGTCCCAAAGGTGCTTTTTTCAGGAGGCAACTGGACTTTCTTGTTTTTCTTTGAAGACATTTTGCTTCTTTTCCAAGAAGCTTCTTCAGCTCCGACTGGATGGTAGGGAATGGAAAGATTTATATTCCTTGCAGACGGCTGGTCATATGCATTCTTTTAGAGCAGGGGTGTCAAACTCAATTTCATTGAGGACCGCATCAGCACTGCGGTTGCCCTCAGGGGGCCAGGTGGGTGTGGCCAGGGTGGGCGTGGCCTACTGGGTGGGCGTGGCTAGAGTGCATATGGCCTACTGGGTGGGCGTGGCCAGCTGTACATCGTTCGCATCAAGGGTGCCTATGGGGGCCTGGGCAGGAGTGGGGCAGATCTGAGGGTCTCTGGCAGGAGGAGGGTCTCTGGGCCAGGGCCAAGGCGGTGGGGGCCGTTCCCTCACTGTTTCCAGGATGGCTTCGCGGGCCACATGAAACCACTTCGCGGGCCGGATCTGGCCCCCGGGCCTTGTGTTTGACATGTCTGTTTTAGAGAGTCGTTGAGGCCACATGGAGGTTTGTCTGTGTGCTCAGGGTCACCTGAGTAGTGCAAATATGTGTGGAGCTTTCTGCAACCAAGAAGGCTCCACATATATTTGCACTAAAAGAAAGCAAATGACCGGCTGTCTGCAAGGAGTATAAATCCTTCCATTCCCCACCCTCCAGTCAGAGCTGAAGAAGCTTCTTGGATGAGAAGCCAAAGGTCTTCAAAGAAAAAAAACAAGAAAGTCCAGTTGACTCATGAAAAAAAGCACCTTTGGGATAATGGAGATATATTGGGCGAGGTCACAAAGCTACTGTCTTGAAACAAGTGAATAAACACCAGCACAGAGCACCAAGAGGATCACCAGGAAGCTGGATCAATAATAGGAAATTCGACACCCATAGAAACAGACTGATCTGGACTGGTTGGTTTGGTGGTTTGAGCTTCTTACCTTTTCTAAACTTGTACAGAGTCCCCGACCTACAGCTTATGTTTAGAAGTGACAAAGTCAGTGAAAAAAGTGAGTTGCAACCGGTTCTCAACTGAAGCAGCATACCCAGAGTCCTATGATGAGAAGAGAAGAGAAGAGAAGAGAAGAGAAGAGAAGAGAAGAGAAGAGAAGAGAAGAGAAGAGAAGAGAAGAGAATAATAGAATGAAGAATAGGATAGAATATAGAATATAGAATATAGAATATAGAATATAGAATAGAATAGAATAGAATAGAATAGAATAGAATAGAATAGAATAGAATAAGAGAAGAGAAGAGAAGAGAAGAGAAGAGAAGAGAAGAGAAGAGAAGAGAAGAGAAGAGAAGAGAAGAGAAGAGAAGAGAGAAGAATAGGATAGGATAGATAGAATAGAATAGAATAGAATAGAATAGAATAGAATAGAATAGAATAGAATAGAATAGAATAGAATAGAATAGAATAGAATAGAATAGAATAGAATAGAATCTGGAAGGGACTTTGGAGGTCTTCTAATCCAGCCCCCAGCTCAAGCAGGAGGACCTATCCTGCAACCATCTCAGACAGGTGATTGTCCAGTCTCTTTTTAAAAACTTCCAGACTGGCATGTATTTACGATGGTTAGCAGCATCCCGGGATTATGGGAGCCCCGTTAGTGACCTTCCCAGCTGGCTTCCAACAAGCAGAGTCAATGGGCAGGCAGATTCACTTAACAACTGTGTGATTCACTTAACAACTGCAGCGATTCACTTAATCACCATAGCAAAAAAAAAATCATCATCATCATCATCCTCAAATCAAGCATGACTCGCTTAGCAATGGAAATTCTGGTCCCGACTGTGGTCTGTAATGGCACGTCCAGCATCAGGTTGCCCTGATGTTGAACTCACAGAGCTGCTAGGACTGGCCAAACGTCCTCTGGACAGCATGCAGCAGAGTGAGATGTTATTGCACTTACAATCTTGGATATGGGGAAGATGGAATGACAGGGTGTGTAAACTCCGGCAACTTTAAGACTTCTGGACTACAACTTCCAGAATTGACCAACCAGCCAAAGAATTTTTTTTTCAATCAATCAGAATAGAGCTGGAAGGGACCCTGTAGGTCATCTAATCCAACCCCCTGCTCAAGCAGGAGACCCTATCCCATTTCAGACAAGTGGCTGTCCAGTCTCTTCTTAAAAAACCTCCAGTGATGGAGCGGCCACAACTTCTGTTCCACTGGTGAACTATTCTCATTGTTAGGAAGTTTCTCCTTAATTCCAGGTTGCTTCTCTCCTTGATTAGTTTCCATCCATGATTTCTTGTCTTGCCTTCTGGTGCTTTGGAAAATAAGTTGACACCCCCGCTTTCTTTGTGGCAGTCCCTCAAATACTGGAATATTGCTATAATGTCTCCCCTAGTTCTTCTTTTCTCCAGACTGGCCATACCCAATTCCTGCAATTGTTCTTTAGATGGGTTTTTTGTGGTTTGTTTTTTTTGTCTCCAGGCCTTTAACCATCTTAGTTGCTTTTCTTGGTACTTTTTCCAGAGTCCCAGCATCTTTTTTTGTAATGTGGTGACCGAAATTAATCCATTAAAATAGTGCCCCCCCCCCAACCTTTTGGGCACCAGGGACCGGTTCCACGGAGAGAGGTTTTTCCACGGAGCTGGAGGGATGTTGTTTCACATGCTTCTTGCATCCCACGGGTGGGGCTTCCTTTGTTTGCGTGGCCCCGTTTTTGGCATGGCGCAGACTGGTGCCTGTCTACAGACTGGGAGTTGGGGGCCCCTGCATTAAAACATACTTGCTGGAGAATTTTGGGAGTTGAAGTCCACAAGTCTTAAAAGTTGCCCAGGTTGGATGCCCCTGTTCTTGAGCCTTCAATAACATTGTTCCCTGGGATTTAAAAAAAAGCAGATAAAAACATACAGGTCAACCAGACGGTTGCGTCTCTCAAACTTTCACAGCTGCTGAGTGGTCCCATCTCCACCCCACCGACATAATAACTAGGTCTACTCAATATTTAGCCACTATATTTGCCCCACCAGCTAAGCTACTTTACCGTTAAACTTGGTGAGGTATTCTGAGGATGAGTTGTTTGCATAAGCCCAGCCGGTTTGGGGAAGCTGAGGGTCCCTGGGACAAACCCAGAAGGCAAGTTGATGTTTCCTGAACAAACTTAGGTAGCTGAAATAGGCGTGAAACGAGTTTGTCCAATGCGTGGGGCGTTTTTATCTTTTGTTTTTTGCTGAGAACTTGGGTCAGCGCCAGTCCTCTGCTTGAGGTCGATGCTCCTCCGCTGCACCCAGGCTGGGGGCGGCCCAACAGACCCCTCCCCACTGGGGACCCTGCTTGTTTTTCAGCCCTCCAGCTCCAGGCCAATCCATACGTATCCCTCCTTTCCCCCCAACGCATCTCCGGCTTCCGCAGGCTTCCTTTGGGATCCGCATCAGCTCAAACAACCCGCAGCCGCCTGGCTGCGCATGAAAAGCGGCGGAGGGGGGAAGGGGGGGGGAGAGAGAGAAAGGAAGGAAGGAAGGAAGGAAGGAAGGAAGGAAGGAAGGGAGGGAGGAAGGGAGGGAGGGAGGGAGAAACGGAAAGAAAGAATGAAAGGGAGGGAGGGGGAAGGGAGGAGGGGAAGGAAAGAAAAGGAAAGAGAGGGGGAAGGGAGGGGGAGAGAGAGAGAGAAAGGAAGGAAAGAAAAGGAAGGAGAGAGAGGGAGGGAGAAAGAGGATGGAAAGGAAAAGAGAGAGGGAGGGAGGGAGGGAGAGAGAGAGAGAGAAGGCGAAACCAACCAAGCTCGTAGTGAGCTGAGAAGGGGGAAGGCAAGGAAAATTTATGCTGTTAAGGGGACGGTTTGAATTTGGGCAGCCGGAAGGCTCCTGGATTGTGTGTGTGTGTGTGTGTGTGTGTGTGTGTGTGTGTGTGTTTCATTCTCATATGTGGGGGGGCGGGGGCGGAAAGGGGTCTCGAGTCAGATCAGGGGAGACTCGGAGTTAGAACGCGATTTGCCTTGGGGAAATTCTCCTGGGGCGGCGCCGGTTGGGGGTCAGATGCGGTTTCGCTTTGATGTTGCTAAAGGTTTTCCAGCTCTTCTTCCCCGCTCTTGCCCCCCCCGCCCCCCCCCGCCCCAGTTCGCGTCCTTGCCACAAATTGGCGCGTATTAGAGCGACCTAATTGCAAATCGATGCGGTTGGCAAACCCCCGGGGGAGGGCTGGTACCCTTCCCCCCCCTCCCCTTAGATGCCGTTCGTCCTTGTCCGGCTTCTCCTGACCGGTGAAGCTGAACGTGTGTGTGTGTCTGTTTCTCTCTGTGTGTGTGTGTGTGTGTCTGTGCGTTGGAATTGTCTTCCCAAAGGGAAGGCTAGCTCGTCTTTTATCGCCCCTCCCAGTTTTCCCGAGAACTAGTTTTGCAACTCTTTCCTCCAAAGGAGATCGAATCCGAAGCCCGCAGGACTGGAAGCGCCCTCCTTTTCCAATTCGAATTAAAGAGTCTAAAAACCAAGGGTGTCCGACCTTGGCAATTTTAAGACTTGTGGGCTTCAACTCCCGGAATTTCCTCAACCAGCATGGCCCGTGGCCTAAGCCATTTGGGCGAAAGGGGGCACTTTCTCGCGCGCGATCCTATAACTATGTCCCTGGTCATAAATTCCAGGCAACTCTTTCGGACAAATTCCTAAAGACAAATTCGGGAGCAGATTTAGCCCCCACAACTTCGGTCCCTAATCTTCTTCCATTGACCGCCCACCGAGTAATTTAACCGATTCCTATTAAACGACCCGTATGAATTATTGGACGCAGATTCACACGTCACGCGTAGCCACTGGCATCGGATGCCCGACCCAGGCGTAAGTGACGTCAGGCTACACGAGGAACTTTTGGTGTCCCCCTAACCTCCCCAACAATGAGGGGGGGGGCGAGGTGCTCTCTGAGCTGGGTGGTTTTCTTGCAGACGTTTCATTACCCAAACTAGGTAACACCAACAGTGCTAGATCCCATTCCGTTTAAGTGCTGATGAGGTTACCTAGCTGGGCCACGAAACGTCTGCAAGGAAACAACCCAGCTCAGAGAGCACCAAGGACCCCAGAGTCCTCCCCCTCCCCCCCCTCCTCTTCCTCCTCCCCACAAACCCCACTCCCTTCTAGCACTGATGATGTCACCTAGTTGGGTAATGAAAGGTCTGCAAGGAAACCACCCAGCTCAGAGAGCACCAAGGACCACTCCTTTTAACCCTGAGCTACCAATCTTCTCCTTTATCGGCTCCCCAACAGTTCCAGGACTTTTCCGCGAGTGGAGCAGTTCACACTGCCTTGCACGGGGGACTCGCCAGCCAGCTTGCAGAGAGCGGGGCAGAGAGAGCCGCAGACCCACCCCCGCCCCTTCCCGGACCCTCTGGACCCCCTACCGCCTGGTTTTTCCTCCTGGTTGTTGGAAAGCTTCAGGGAGAGCCAAGCTTGGCCTTCGCCGCCCGCCTCGCCTCCCGCGCGTTTCACGGGCGGGCTGCCCAAGCAAAGGCGCCCACGGGTGGGAGGCAGCGGCTGCTCTCTGGCGCCCTCTAGCGCTTGAAGCCACTTCTTCCAGAAGCGCAGCGGCTTCGCGGCGCTTAAGGAGCGGCGGGGGTCTCCTTTGCGACCCCTGCCCGCCACGACCGCCTCTCTGGCGGTTTCCTTGCGGAGCCGCCTGGGGCCGAACCTGCCAAGTTTCGCCCAGTTTGCAGGCCAGCGGAGGGGAGAGGGAGAGAGAAGAGAGAGAAAGAGGAGGGGGCAAGCGAGGGGGGGCCCGGCGCCCTCCCCCCCTTCCCGCGCATTCGGGGTGTGAGGGCGGTGCGCGCACCCATTCAGGTGTTCTGGGAAATGTTCGTTCACACGGAGACTTCAAAGGAAAGCAAGTAGCCGGCAGGGATTTTTATTTTATTTATTTATTTTGAGGAAGGAGAAATTGAGTAGGGGGGGGGAGAATAGGTGAGTCGGGCGTGGGGGGGGAGGGGGCGGGCGTTTGAACTCTACCAGCGTTTCAAGCGTTGCTGGTTTCTTCTGGACCCGCTGAAATCCAGCTACTCAAGAGCGTGTATTCTGGCTTCTTCGTCCCCGGAATTCCTGTTTTTGTGTGTTTGTGAGCCTGGCTTGACACAAACCCGCACACACACACACCCACACCCGCTCCCCCTTTCCCCCTTTCCTAATCCCCCGATTCCGGGTCGACTCATATCTCGCCTTTCTTGGTCTGGTTTTTTTTTGGGGGGGGGGGGTTGCGCCCTTAACTTTCCTCTCCCCCCTCCCGCGGAGAAAGTAAATTCCTTTATTCAGTTCCGTCTCCTTCCTTCCGCTTCCCTTGAAGGTTGAAGGATCCAACTCAGTAAATGGGCCGCTCTTTCTCCTCTTGGTTCCTGGGGGGGGGCCCTCTTTCCTTGCCCTTGTCCCGAAGAAGGTTGGAGGGGATCCGGGCGGGGGGGGGAATCACAATTAAATAGAGAGGAGGTAAAAAAGGGGGGAATTAGGGTGAGAAAAAGGTGGTCTGACAGACGTCCGGGAAGGTGGGCTGCGAAGTAATACTCTGGTCGGGAGGGGCAACGTTTTAAAGAGTTGAAATTAAATTGTGATTAGATTTTCTTTCTTTCTTTACTCGAGCCTACTTTTAACGCGGTAGAGAAGAGCGCGGAAAACACAGGGCGAAATAGCAAAATTGCAGCCGTGTCTGAAGAAAACAGTGCAGAGTTTTCACCTTTTTACAATTCCTTTTTTCCCCCTCTTTTGGCAAAGCAGAGATGGCTTCAGACACGCCGAGCCTCTCTCTCTCTCTCCCACTTCGACCAGAAAAATCTCGTTCCAGATTTCTGGAAATTAATTAAAACTTTCAGGGCTCTTGTTCAATGGACCTTCCCCTTTCTCTCTCTCCCAGTCAGTGACCGAGTGACATTTGTTTGGGTCCTCTTATTTCAACTCGTTCTCTTTTGCGGTAAGATCAGGGAGGGGAGAAAAATATGATTTTTTTTAAAGAGGAAAAAAAATCAATTTTAATTTCAGTTTAGAAGATGGTGTTAACGGGGGAGCTAGATGAGTCTGGCTCTCTGGAGCTTCTTCTCTCTAGCCTTTCCCTTCTCGATTCCCCCCCCCCTTTCCCATTGTTCGGACTTTTCAGAACAAAGATTTTATTTTTTTCTCTTCCCCCTCCCCCCCCCACGCCTCCTTCAGTCTTGCTACTCAGCTGACATTCGCTGGGCTCCGGGACTCAAAAATAAGTCTAATTTTCCTGGCCTGTTTAGAAGTGGGAAGATGGCTGTTTGTCTTGGAGACGCTTGGCACAGTCTACCTATCGAGAGATGCTATTTATCCATTTAGTGGGGTCCGACTCTAAGCGATTGTTTGGGCCAGGTCTCTCCATATCTTCCGATTTTGCACTATTTTTTCCGAGTTGTTCTGTATTTCACGCCGAATTTCCTCTTCTCTCCCCGTTCAAACCAAAGCAAGGATATTCAGCCTTACTTTGCAAGGTGGGAGAATCCAGGAGCGGAGGCCACGCTGGTTGGGAGTTTCTCCTTGTTGTAAGATACAAGGTGGGGGAGGGCTGCTAGCGACAGATCCAGACAGGGTGACTTTCCATGGCCAGGTGGAAGATACCTGCGGCTGCTTATGGGCAAAGTAGGAATGCCCCTGAGACATTTCCCCCAGAGTAGCACCCACACCAGCTGACTCAAGAAAGCAAGCCAAGCTGTATGCTGCCAGCAGAACTTGCTTTCTGTTGATCTGCATGGTTTTGGATAATTCTCGTCTCTCTCTATGAAGGTGTCTGTATCATTCACGAATGGGATCCTATGAAAAGCCAATACAGTCCTGGGCTGCATTAACAGAGGGACAGAATCAAGATCACGTGAAGTGTTAATAACACTTTACAAGGCCTTGGTAAGGCCACCCTTGGAATACTGCATCAAGTTTTGGTCGGCACGATGTAAAAAAGAGGTTGGGAGTCTAGAAAGAGTGCAGAGAAGAGCAACAAAGATGATCAGGGGATGGAGGCTAAAGCATACGAAGAACGGTTGCTGGAATTGGGTATGTCTAGTTTAATGAAGAGAAGGACGTGGGGGGGACATGATAGCAGTGTTCCAATATCTCAGGGGCTGCCCCAAAGAAGAGGAAGTCAAGCTATTCTCCAAAGCACCTGAGGGTAGGACAGGTGGAAACTAATCAAGAGAACCGACGTAGAACTAAGGAGAAATTTTTCTGACAGTTAGGACAATTAATTAGTGGAACAACTTGCCTCTAAAAGTTATGGATGCTCCAACACTGGAAGTTTTAAAGAATAGATTGGACAACCATTTATCTGAATTGGTATAGGGTTTTCTACCTGAGCAGGGGGTTGGACTAGATGACCTCCAAGGTCCCTTCCCGCTCGGTTATTCTGTGAAAAAGCAGAGAGCCACTAGTGTTTGACTTTTTGGAGCCCAGATTTCGAAGCCTCAAAAACAGTCAGTTTGAGAAAATAATTGTCTCTTTCCCTCTACGTCAGTATTTCTCAACCTGGGGGTGGGTGGGTGGGGTGGCTTAAGATGGGAAGCCTTCAACTCCCAGAATTCCCCAGCTAGCAGGGGAGGGGGGGGGAAAGTGCACCCACATTAAAGTCTCCTAGGTTGGGGAAACATTGCTCTGTGCATTATATAATAACAGTCCTTGGCTGCTTTTCAGCCAGTTCGGCCTCTCCTTTGCAAGGCTGGCCCGACCCGAGACATTCCCATGCTTCCGATGTTACTATCCCTCCCTTCCCTTCGTCTCTGCTGCTACTTCTAGTCGTGGTTTCCCACCCTACCCCACCCCACCCCACCCGCCCCGGGTTGGCGCATTCTTCGGCACCACGAGTCTCTTTCCTACGCTTTCCGCTCATCCCTCCGCCTTAGCAAGTTCAAAAGGCCCCCGCGTCTCGCATAAGCAGGGCTGAAAAGTGATTAAAAAGAAAAGAGAAAGAGAAAGAGAGAAAGAAAAAAAATCCAACACGCTCAAAGCTTTAGATGTGAGATTGTCGGAAGTTCCCCCGGAGCACCGAGAGATCGGCTTGCAGAAGTCCCAGGTTGAGCTCGTGTCTTGGAAATCCGCGGAGCTTTTTTTTATTCCCTTCCCCTTCCTTCCTTGTTTGTTCTTTCCTCTGTCCGGTTGCTTTGAACTCAACTGCTTCCTTTCGCTGGCAGGGTTTACAGCGCAGGAGAAGACATAAACTGCAGACTTTCGTGCAGTGCTTGGATTTTTTTTCAACCAGGCTCTCTTGGTCGTCTCCTTGAATTTCCGCTCGGAGGGAAGAGGGAGACTTTCAGTCCAGCCAAGATATACACGAATATTTGGGTTTTAAAATCACGTAGGGCATCCACCTGGCTGAGTATCCAGACAATCCCATATTCCCCAGTCCCACAGCTTGACAATAAAGGACTCCTGGAATCTGGGTAACACCCAACCATCCCTTTTGCCCATGTCGGAAGCTAAGGAGAATCAGTCTGGGTGATACAAAAGAGCTTTGGTGGAGCAGTGGGCTAATGCCTCCTTAAGTAACACCAGCTGCCTGCAATTAGTGCAGGTTCGAGTCCCACCAGGCTCAAGGTTGACTCAGCCTTCCATCCTTCCGAGGGAGGTAAAATGAGGACCCAGATTGTTGGGGGCAATAAGCTGACTTTGTAATAAGGCCGCTTGGGGTGTGTGTGAAAGCCCTAATAAGCAGGCATATACATAGAATGAAGGCTACTGCTAAGCTTGTAAGCCGCCCTGAGTCTTCGGAGAAGGGCGGGATATAAATGGAATAAAAATAAAAATAAATAAAAAATAAAAATACAAGGATGGGGCACCACCAGGAAGCCCCAAGACTAGCCTACAACATTGGGCAGCTGAAGTTGGGGTGGGCGGAGAATCCAAAAGACAATTCCAAACACACGTAATGCTTAATGCTGCTGGAAAATTATAGATCAGTAGCAACAAGTTGTAAAGGGGCTGGGCTCCCATTGAAAAACAGGCAAATCTTTCCAGAAAAGTAATAAATACACCGGGGTTTGGCAGAAATGCTATTTTGTTATATGCTTAATTGTATACAGTACTTGTAAGTATCTGAGTAACAAAAAACAAAGGCCAAATAAAAAAACCGGTCCCAGAACTTTTTTTTTGATGTGGGCAAGGACCAAGCCATTAAAATTAGATTGGGGATACCTGCAAGATTCCCATCTCATTCCTTGGAAGTCATGGTATGATTAACCTGGCATGGTCATCGCCTGAGATATTTTCAGAAAGGGATACAGGCGATTAGATTTAGATTCATCGGGATCTAAAGAGCGTCACCCACTTTTTTCTATTGGATATTATTGGGGAGAGATGGGGGCGCACCGGAGGGTCTCTAATTCGCCGGACATAAAAATGAAGAAACAAACAAGGGACCATGTGGAGGGCTTCGAAGCCCATTAACGGTAATGAGACGAGGCAGCGGAAGGTGGGAGCGGAGGGTGAAGCCTCTATTAGGCTGTTAAAAATAATTATTAATTACTTTACTTAATAAATTGCTTGCTCGCTTTTCTGGACGAGCTTGCTGCCTAGGAGTGCCGGAAACGTGGACGGGGTGTTAAATCCTGACTTTCTCCCTGCCTCGTATCTTGTGCCTCCCTCCCGGCGTGCCACCCCCTTCCTCTCGCCTTCTTCCAGCGCGCCGCAACATTTGCCCTCCTGCCTCTCATACCCATGGGCGACGTTGTCGCCCCCCCAACCCCCCACCCAATATATTAAGCCCAGCCGTTTAAAGAGTCAGCCCTTTCCTTCCTTCCTTCCTTCCTTCCTTCCTTCCTTCCTTCCTTCCTTCCTTCCTTCCTTCCTTCCTTCCTTCCCTCCCTCCCTCCCTGCCCCCGTTTTGTTCTGCCACGGAACTCGGAGGAAATCCTTCTTTCCTCAACCTGGATGTTGAAATATTTGTCTGGCATTAAAACTCGCCCCCTGCCCGTTTTTCTTCGCCCTCCAACCGCCTCCCCCCTCTCCCCCCCCCCCGCCAGGACTGCCTCCTCTCGCCTTGTTAGAAGCCGGGTATTTGAGTTCTGAGCTGAGATTTAAGATCAAAGGAGCTTCGCTGGCTATTAGTTTCATGCCTGAGCATTGATCCCCCATTGATCGCGCGGAGTTTGCCCCAACGTGTGTGTGTATCGGGGCTGCTTTAGAACAGCCTCGGTGGAAAGGGAGGGAGGGGGCAGGGGGGGGGGAGAAACTTCCACCTCTGCCTTTTTTTTTTCCGCCGGAGGTTATAGAACAATGAGGAGAGAAGGAAGAATCCCTTTTCATCCTCCAAACGCCGACGCCAGATAGCCAAATCGATAACTAATGACAATGAATAATTTACGGCATTGATTTCTCCCCTCCCCCCCCCAAAAAAAGAGGGGAGATGTTGGCAAACATACCCTTCAAGATTGAGAAGGAAGCAAAGGAAATTTGTACAAGCGCTCCGTTCCCACCCCTGCCCGTTTCCCCCAATTCAAAAGGGAACGTCCCTGGTGCGTGTGTGTGTGTGTGTGTGTGTGTGTTTTGTTTTTTCTTTTCTTTTGGCAAGGGGGAAGAGTTAAGATGCAATTAGTTATTTCTTACCCAAAGACGGGAGCGAGTCTGCGTCTGTTTGTTTTTCCTCCCGAGATGTTTGTGCAGGTTTCTGGAGGGGTGGGGGGTTTACAACTTGGCATAACAACCGTCTTCTCTCCCAGTAAAGGTTTGTGAAGAATCGGTGGGAACTCTCACACGCTAAGGCATAAACTTTCACTGGCCAGACGTGGGTGGTGGCTTAATTAGCTTGGTGCTTTAGTTGAGTCGTCGGCAGACAAAACGGAGAATCTGTGGACGCAAGTTAAGAACAACCTCGGTTTAATTTTTAGGCCACCAATGAAGGTGGCCTAAATTGGTAGCTCAGGGTTGACATGAAGGCGTCCTTGGCGCTCTTCTGAGCTGGGTTGTTTTCTTGCAGACGTTTCACGACCCTAACTAGGTAACATCATCTAGCACATACCTAGTTTGGGTCATGAAACGTCCGCAAGAAAACAAGCTCAGAGAGCACCAAGGACCCCCCCCCCCCACCCAACCAACATTTAGCCTGTTGCTTCCCTCTGTATGGTGGGTGGGTGGAGAAATGGGTGGGTGGGTGGAGAAATGAGGATAAAGTGGCAGTTTTAAGTTTCTTTTTCTTTAATGCCAAGACACACACCCCTCTCAGAATCTGTAAATCATTTTTTTATTAGCTTTAGGGTTTAAAAGGCAGGTTAAGTGTTAACCAGACATTATTTAATCAGAACGCAGGTTCCACCACAGCAATCTAATTTCCGTTACCTATTTGGGATCAGTTTTCAATTCCTTTTTTTTTTTGTATCTTTCAAACTATGGTCTTTAAACTTAGGTAACTCGGAGCCTCAGCAGAAGGCGCGAGTGAACGAGTGAATGGCTTCCCCCACGGAGGAGGAAGGTAGATAGTAGTTTCTGCAGCTTTCTAGCTTAAGGTAGGCTAAGGAATGCGAACTCGGACAACGGGGTTGAAAGCAAGGCTGGAAATTCTGCGGAGCCGAAGCAGAATGGCCTATTAGTATAGCCACCTGTAGTTGCAATAGGGCAGGGTGTACGGGTCTCCCCGCCCCACTTCTCCCCTTAATAAAGTTGATGTCTTGATTGTAGGTTGTTTTTTAAAAAAATAATAATAATTAAAGAGGCGTTCAGAGAACACGACCTCTCTCCTAACGAGGAGGAAGACGTGGGAAATATGGGAGTGGAAACAAGCCAGGCGAGAAAGAACCGGCATAGGGTGTATCTGTGTGTGTGGGGGGGGAGCAGTGGATACGGAGTGCCTTGTCCCCCCCTTTCTCTCGACCTCTCTCTTTCCAGATCGGGGTTCTGCGGCTCTCCTCTCGGCTTTAGGAATATGCAGAGATGAGAGGAGGCGAGAAGGCGAAAGAGGGGGGGAGAGCGGGAGAGGGAGGGAGGGGGAGGGGGAGGTGGAGGTGGGGGGGGGGAGAGAAGCAAAGAAAGAAAATTCCCTCGGCTACTTGTTATAACATTTCTCCAGGAGGTTGGAGGGAAGTTGAAAGTCTGATAACCGAAATCAAAACTAACAAGGAAATGATCTGCGCCTCTCATCTGGGGGCCCCAGCTCCTGGGGGCCTGGAGGGGGAATCCGCCGGCTTCCTCTTTGATTTGTAAAAAATGCATTACCTCCCAAATCAAACGGAAAATTACTGCAAGCAAGGAGGGGCGGGCGAGAAGGAGGGGAGGGGGAGAGGGGGAGAGGGGAGGGCTGGGCCTTTGGGGACACCCGAGTAGCACGCACCGGGCTGGCGGGGGTGGGGGGGTGGGGGGTGGGGGGAGTGGTACAGGATAGGAGTTTTTGTGGGGAAGGAAAAGGGGGGGCGAATTGAAAACTGGGTGGAGCGCGAAGGTGGGGGCGCTCAGAAGGAGCGGCCGGAGCTGTCCCTGGTGCTGAAATCCGCCACCGGCAGCCGTGGGGGGGTGGGGGGGGGGGAAACCTGCCAGGGCTTGTGTTGGTATTTGGCGCTCTCCAGCTACCCGTTTCCAATAACTAATCCAGTTAGTTAAACCAAGGCTTTCCGGTCTGATTTTTCTAAATCACCTGGCTTCCAAATTTCACCTCTAAAGACACAGGACCGAGTTTTTTTTTTTTGCTTTTTTTGTTGTTGAAATCCTTGTTTGGTTTCTCCTGTTCCTGTCTTTGACCCATTCCACTTCCACGGGGGGGGTGGGGTGGAAGTGGGGGGTTTGGGTTTTGTTATGCTCCCTGGCCCGCGTTCACACAACACAATAAATAATAGAGGTACAGTTATTCAAGCGGAGTGCTAATCAAACAGGCTATTGAGTCTTTGCTTGAGGTGGGTAGATGTGTTGTGTGAACACGTTCAGGAGTGACCTTTCTAGGGGACAGGCGGGGGTGGGGTTGAAGGCTATTTTAATGTCTATTTTAAGGGTAGAAAAATAAGAACCCTTTTTGTTTCCCCCGCGCACCGTCCAGTCTAGATTCCCCTATTTTAGTTCAGATTAACCATTTGGTGGCCTGTTCTTCGATGGCTTAGAATAGATCAGGGTTTGGGGGTACTTGCGACCCCCACCCCCACCTGTAATGCTAATCTTGACTTAGTGACAGGTCACGGGGTGGAAATCTACCAGCTTAATCGCGAACTGAGGGGCAAGCAAGCTTCTCTGGTTAAGGCCGGATCCGCTCCTGTTTGAGCTGCTCTCTTGATTCGCATTGCCGGGAGCGAAACTTCGCTCTTCCCATCCCGCAACTAACGCTGGCGGCGGGAAAGTAAAACCATGAAAAACCAAGAGGGGGAAATCAACTTTCTAGTCTACCGTCCCTTTTCAACTGCCCCTGTCCCCCAGGAACCGCTCCGCGGGATGCTCCTGGGGCATCGGGACCGCATCCTCACCCGCTCCGCCGTTCCCCCGTGGTTTCTAGAGTGCCTGGGGAAGTAGAGGCGGAGGGCGGAGGAGAGGAAAGGGGGGGGAGGGAAAGGGGGGGAGAGTCGGCATGGAAATTGGTAGAAGGGAATAGGGCAGGGGGTCTTCAAACTTGGCCCTTTTATGACTTGTGGACTTCAACTCCCAGAATTCCTCAATCAGGCATGCTGGCTGAGGAATTCTGGGAGTTGAAGTCCACAAGTCATAAAAGGGCCAAGTTTGAAGACCCCTGGAATAGGGGAAGAAACCTTCCGGAGAGGTGCACGGAGGAGGGCCAGAAAAAGGGGGAGGGAGCGAAAAAAGGCAAAGCAGGAGAGGAGCAGGGATCCGGAGGGAGAAGGAAAGAACGGGCTGCAGAGATTCGGACGGAGGGGAAGGTGGCATCCCAGGGCCTCATCCGGAAGGTGAATCGAGAAAGGGGGCGCTCTCTTTGGTCTGGCGTCCCCGCGAAAGCCTCGTGGAGCTCCGCTTCCGTCCGGCCCGGTCCACGGGTTGGCTTTAAGAGGACCAGGCCGCCGGAGCGGGAACTTTGAAGGACGAAGCTGGCAAGAAATCACAATCTCCTCCTTCCCCCCCCCCCCACCGCCCCGGCTTTTGGGGTCAAAATGATTCTCAGGGTTGGAAGACTGCGCAGAGAGGGACGGGAGAGCTGAAAAATTAATGCCAGGCGAAAACTTGGGGAGAAATCCCTGGAAGAAATTAAGGGAAATCCACCACCACCCCCCCAAAAAAGGGGAGGGGGTTGGAGGTGAAAAAAGGCTTAGGTAGGAGAATGAGGGAACAAGACCGCGAAATAGAATAAAGCTTCCCAGAATGAGGAGACCCCAGAATTGGGAGGCGATACCAAGACCCTCTCGTTTCCTTCCTCTTTTATTTAAGCCCAGGCTGCAAGACCCCCTTCCCTCCCTCCCCCTTCCCCCTCCCCCCCGCGCACAGAGAAGCCTTCCATGTTCAACTTCTTTGGTTTCTACTCTTAAAGTAGAAGTAGAGCTAAAGAAATGGAGCTAAAGAAGGAAGGGTTGCTTTGGGTGGGTGGGTGGGGCGGAAGGCGTGGTGGAGAGCTGCTGGGGTCGCCTCTAAGGTTGTCTTTCCATCTCGGGCCCCAGTCCCGGGTTACATTCACACCGCATAACAGAGTGGGGAAGGGACCTTAGAGGTCTTCTAGTCCAACCCCTCCTTCAAGCAGGAGACCCTCCAGAACAGACAAATGGGTATCTTTTGTTCGCCACGGGGGAAGAGCGGAGGATGTCAGGGTATTTCGTAGCAGAGAGCACTCTGGGGGGGGTGCGGGGGGGCGCGAAGGAGGGGAAGGGTTGCAGGGCTTCTTTCCGTGCCAAATCAGTTGCACCCATCTCCTTTTTTGCCAGCTCGTCGGGACTTGTATGCTGTAAGGCAGCGTTTCCCAACCTTAGGAACTTGAAGATGCGTGGACTTCAACTCCCAGAATTCCCCAGCCAGCATAGCTGGCTGGGGAATTCTGGGAGTTGAAGTCCACGCATCTTCAAGTTCCTAAAGGTTGGGAAACGCTGCTGTAAGGCTCCATTATCCACAGCCAGTTCCACACACACACACACACACCCGGAGGGCCGATTTGGTGGGATTGCAGCTCTGCTTCTCACCCCCCCCCACACACACACACTTTCCATATCTGAGTTTTAAGAGATTGGGGACCGTGATCTTGGTGTGTGTGTGTGTGGGGGGTGTTGTCTCCCGAGTCCTCTTCCGGTATGGTGTTTTTTTCTTCTTTTCCTGGCAATGATGAGCAAAACGGGAGCTGGCCGTTATAAAACAGCACCTCCACGCAGCTTTGCGGCGGTGGGCTTTGCGGAGGCCGGTTCTAATCCCGCCATTTCCAGACCCGTGAATTATAGCGCCGTCTGAGCATCGCTGGGCCGATCTGTCAGTAATGAAGGCGGCTTTAGATTGTCGGGATAACTGATAGCCGGGTGTCGGTGGAAAACATTTATGGCCGGAATGTTTGAAAAGATCGAGATCAATTTTTCACCAGTGATTTAGAGAGCCTTCTACTAACGCTCAGCCCCGTTTGGGCGCAACCAAGTCTGCCTTTAACACGGGTTGGGTTGCTGTTGTTGTTGTGTGTTTTTTCCTTGACACACAGCAGGGATTGGATGGCGACGCTGGAAACCTCTCGTGTGGAAGCAGCTGGAAAAAAATGTGGCTTACACTGAAATACACGCGCTGGAAACTGACTGAACGAAGCGTGCTCGCACGTGGTTTTTTTTTTTAATTATTACACTTACTGACCACGTTTTCGCCCACCCACACTCACACCGAGTTTCCTCATGCAAACACGCGACAGAGAAGAGCTTTGAATTAGAGAGCCAAACGCAGCTAACCCGACAGGACTCGGGGGGGGGAGGAGGAGAAACAAAAAAAAAAACCCGCCACAAAACGACTGAATTTATTTAGGAGCCGCTTGGAGAGTCGATCGGCGCCTTCAAGAGCGCAGGCTGAGATTTGCGCGGAATCCTGATCGTTCTGACAGGCGCGAACGCGGGTTGAAAGGGGCCGCCTTTCTCACGTTCTTAAGCAGAAGGAGGCTGGCGAAGGTTTCAACTGTAAGGGGAGAGTCGCTTCCAAAATGAGCTGCGCTCGGCGGGGTCCCGTCTTGGGGGGGGGGTGTCGTCTTTCACCTGGCTCAGGGAGTGGGGCCGGCAAGCGGCAGCCCCCAACCCTTCTCCCACTCCCTCCAAAAACAGCCGCAAGAAGCAAAAAGCCGCACAGATGCTTTTTGGCTTTTAGGCGTGGGTTTGCCTCCCTCCCCTTCCCCCCCCTCCGCTCCCAAGGCACAGAAGGTCCCGAGTGGGCTCTTCCCAGCCGCCAGACTGCGCGGCAGGACCTTTTGCGTGGAAGCCTCGGGTCCAACTCCTCCGGGCCAGGACTGAAGCTCCAGTTGGGGGCCTCCCTCCCTCCCACTCCCCCCACCCACCCACCCCCGCCAACTCAGCCATCTCTCCCAGACTCTCTTCCCCGCCACTGGGGAAGAAACACAGGAAAAAAACCCCACCCACCCACCCCCCATCCCACGAAATCCGCAGCGCCTTCTCTTCCGCGCCCATCCCAAGCAGGTCGCGGGGGGGGGGCGCATTCACACCGCTTTTTCCTTTCCTTTTTTTCTTCTTGTGTGTAATATCTCGCCGCAGGAGACCCTTCCTCAATGCGCTTTCTCTCTTTCTTTCTCTCTCTCTCCTGCGCCCCCCCCCCCCCGCCCTCCCCTTCCTGCAGATAGAAGCCTTCCTCGCTATGGACTGTAATTGCGTCTCCGATCTGCTCCTCACCTCTCCGGTGCCGGCTCTGTGGACACCAGGTAATCCTAATCTGGACCCTGGGGAGATATGACCGAAGCCCCCCCCACCTCTCCCGTCCCCGACCCTGCACGACTGTGGGTTAATCCGTGAGCCAAGGACGCCGCTGCGGTGGGTAGTGGACGCTTGTGCCAGGCATCACCTGGGTGTTCAAGCTGCTTGGCCTCTGCCTAGCTGCGCCTGGCGTACTGGTGGGTTAGTAAACTGCCTTTCCTGATGGAGGGCTAGGCACCTTCCAACACAGCCTGGCTGTCTTCACACAGCAGCTTGACCTGTTTACTGAATTAACTCCAAATCTGGGCCTGCGCAAGACTTTCAGCCAGGAACCAAAAGGCTTGGGTTCACAAACTGCTAAGCCATGGCTCTTAAAAGCTAACCTGGTTCAAAGTGACCACGGTTAGAATGGCCCAGCGAGGGCAACTCCATTTGGTTAAGATGCGGCCAGAACCCATGTGAGACTGTCAGGGGTAGGCAACCTTGGCTCTTTTTATGACTCGTGGACTTCAACTCCCAGAATTCCCGAGTCAGCCATGCAGAGGTGAAAGGGAAAGGTTTCCAAGCTGGGCCATGCTGGCTCAGGAATTCTGGGAGTTGAAGTGGTTCATGCCATTAAGTGTCAGCTTGCTTGGCTATGAAATTTGGCTTGGCTTGGTTTTCCTCCTATGCTACACCATAAGCCATAAGTTGCAAACTGCAATTTATGCTTTTTGTGTGTGACGCATGTGCAAACCTAGAGTAGATAAGCAGAGCTTTCACCTGGTTTTAGTCATTTTACATGTCAGGCTTTCAGTCCCGAAAAGATAAACTTGCAAGCATTCCTTAGCAAGGGAGAACATCTCCCAGGCAGAAAATTGAGGGTTTTTCCTGATCTGGACATCTTAAGACTTCTCTCTTTCTCCCTGGGTTCACTCAGTTAACCCATGGTTGATTTAATCGTGGTTTACAATACTCAATTAACCCTCTTTTTCTGAGTTTGCATGGCATTGCACACTGGCTGATTATGACAACACGTTCAATGAGCAACAGGAGTTTTAACTGATCTGGTTATACGTGTTGCCTGAATCTCCCACAGGCACAGAAAACTTACCAGATCTGGGGTTTTGATGCACTTGTCTATCTAGTGCAGTGTTAAACTGGTTGAAATATATTGTTATTATGAATAATAATACAACTGAAAGATACACTCGGATATTTTTGAATTGTCATCCTGAAATTGAGAATGCAAAATTGCCTTTTTGAGATTTCAGGTTTGAATATTGAAAAGAACTATTATCTGAATATAAAATCTATTTTATTACTATATATTCCTACAGGCAAACACACACACTTTTGAACACTTGGCATATCTTAATATTTTTAGGGATGAAATATGAAACCAAGCCAACTATCTGTTTTGTCCGAAACACCCAAAGCTGTAATGCCATCCCAGGCCAACTCTTCAAATGCCACTCTTTTTGAACATCAGTATTTGAAAACAGCAAATACAAAATAGATGCATAAAGTCCTGTTGTTTTCAAGGATCAGCTTGTATAACTAAATGCATAACTAAACCTAAATCCCATCCTGCACTTTTTATTTAATAATTTAGTGATTTAAAAGACAGGCCTCACTTTTCTTCACCAAAATTAAAGCCTTTCCAGGAAAAGGTGGCACTTAAACCAATATAATTAATAAGAAAAAGTCAGCAGACACACTTAGAAAAATATTACTTCTTTTTCTAATGCAGCAAAATAAAGCCATCTCTTTCCCCCAAATTATCTAAAACATTATGATTTTAGTAAGCATAGGGGAAAAAAATAAGTTTTCAAGGGGAAAACCTGGTATCGTATCCGGAGCATAATCTCTCCCGCATTGGAGGAAACCCAGCCATGGTGACATTTTAAAAATTGGATTGGAGTGAAGGAGAAGAGAAAAAAAAATTACAAATTTGGCACCCAGATGGCTGTTGAATGGATGCCGGCTGCTAAGAGTTATTTCTTTAAAATATTTCTCTGCCACATTTTGCTTCTCAGGCTTGATGTCAAAGGCACGCATCAAATATCTACTGGCTCTTTAGCATCAAAAAATATTTCAACCGCCTGGGAACATTTAGCAAATGGAAAACTGTGCGGAAGATTCCAGAGCCCTTGCCTATCAATAAATACATAAATAAAATCGGCAAGTCTATCCTGGTGCTGATAAGAGAAGAGACGGCTGCAGAGATCGCAACTGGAGTGACTTGCTAGCAAGTGCCAGGCTGCTCTAGCCGATTGTGCAGTTTGCCTTCTGCCAGTTAGCAATAGACAAACATTTCCCACCCCCTCGTTCCAAACAGCGATTAATTGCACCCTTTCCCTCCAAGCGGTGGCTCCCCTAGGAACCCAGAGAGCTGTGAAGTTGATAGCTCCCAGCTGAAGGCTGGGGGCAATTGCGACAATCAAAGGGAACTGTTTTTAACCTCCGGGCTGCCTTTCCCTCACTTGGCCTCTGAGGAGCGAATCCTGTATGTTTCATTAGCCAGCTGCTTCAATCTTTCTTTTTTCTTTTTTCTTCTCCCCCCCCCCCCCGCCACCCTCGCAAAGACTGGAATAATAGCAGGGTAGTCAAAAGAAGACTCTTCGCAGTCTGGGTTGGAATAGGAAGGGAGACAAGGCTTCATTTGGTTGCCTTGGGCTGAGGATGTCTGCTAAAAGGGGGGGGGTTCGAGAGAATCAAAATGGCAGCCACAGAAGCCCTGCCTGTCAGGATCAGGACCACGTGTTAAGTGGCAGTTCAGAAGATTTGTTGCTCTAGCCTTTATACAAGAATCTAGTCGACTAAGGTTCAATACTAAACTGGCGCCAGATAAGGGGCTGCGGAATTCAGGAGAGGTTGGAGTTGTTTGTGGCAACATAAGGACTCTAGGCTCATGACTTACTTAACTCCATCACCAGTTCTATCTGCTCTTCTCCTACACTGTCCCCCACGTAAAAAGCTTTGATCCCATAATTTTCACCGCCATCTTGACTTTTTTCAAAAAAAAAAACAAAAACCTGACACTCCTTAGCACGGTATTTAACATTCTAGAATTGGAAGTAAAGAACATCTTTCTCTTGTTTATGCATTTCTGGGTTGTTCACGCACCTCCCAGTAATTCTGGGTTGTTTATCATACTATTGTAATAGTTACAACAACCCTGAAGAAATGACTTACAACCAATCCTTGCACTTACAGCTGTCGCATGTCACGTGATTAAGATTTGGGCACCTGACAACCAGAAGAATAGAATAGAATAGAATAGAATAGAATAGAATGGAATGGAATGGAATGGAATGGAATAGAATAGAATAGAATAGAATAGAATAGAATAGAATAGAATAGAATAGAATAGAATAGAATAGAATAGAATAGAATAGAATAGAATAGAATAGAATAGAATAGAAAATGGGAATGGGAATAGAATAAAATAGAATGGAATGGAATGGAATGGAATGGAATAGAATAGAATAGAATAGAATAGAATAGAATAGAATAGAATAGAATAGAATAGAATAGAATAGAATAGAATAGAATAGAATAAACTTTATCATCACTTTTAAATGTACACTAATCAGCATAATGTAAATTAAAATGAAATTTCGCTGCATTCAGCTCTCAAAGGGTCACCATCATACATTTATGATGTTGCAGCATGCCACAGTTTTATGATCGCCATTTGT
Organism: Vipera ursinii; assembly: GCF_947247035.1. Lineage (NCBI taxonomy): Eukaryota > Metazoa > Chordata > Lepidosauria > Squamata > Viperidae > Vipera > Vipera ursinii. Next base: position 21,509,558 of record NC_139523.1, read on the forward strand.
GACAATCCCAGCTGGCTTCCAACAAGCAAAATCAGTTGGGGGGGGGTGTGGGTGGTTAAAGCTGGATTCACCTAATGACAGCGTGATCCACTTAACAACTGTAGTGCTATACTTAAGAACTGTGAGAAAAAGGAATTTTAAAATCAGTCACTTAATAACCACCTTGCTTAGCGACAGAAATTCTGGTCCCACTTGTCACAAGTTGAAGACTCTCTGCATATTACTGGCTCCCCTTTGCAAATTGTAAGTCTAGACGCATAAGTGCTTGCACCTACATGCTACGTTTCCTTGAAGCATCTGCTCTGCTGTTCCATGGGGCATGCAGGTAGCCCTCAACTTACAGCGGTTCCTTTAGTGATCATTTGAAGATGCAACGGCACTTGAAAAAAGCGAATTATGACTGTTTTTCACACTTATGACCATTGCAGCATTCCCCGTGGTCACATGATCAAAGTTGACTCATATTTATGACGGTTGCAGTGTCCTGGAGTCACGCGATCCCTTTTTGTGACTTTCTGACAAGCAGAATCAATGGGGAAACCCGATTCATTTAACGACGGTGTTACTACACAACTGCAGTGATTCACTTGAAGAGAAAGGTCATAAAAGGGGGCAAAACTCACTTAAGAACAAAGACATTTGGGGCTCTATTGGGGTGGCAAGGTGAGGACTAGCCGTATTGGTTCTGCTTGCTGCTTGAGTTGCAAAAGTGGATTACTTGACATCAAATTTAAATCAAGGCCGGCTTTGGGTTTAACAGACCCAAACAGCTGGTGTGCAAATTAGTTCTTGTTAAAGCCAACGGATCTAGATAGTTATGGTTAATTAAGACAAAACCTAAATGAAATCAAGAGTGATTAACAGGGGAAAGCAGGGTTTCTCAGCCTGAGCAACTTTTAAGATGGGTGAACGTCAATTCCCAGAATTCCCATTCAGACGTTTACAAAGAACGCCCTGCCTGTTGGAGTCAGCCCTTGAATTTTGATCGTGCGACCACGGAATAGATGTTCAGTGCACTTCCAAGAAAACTAAGGGACCTATTGATAAAGATTCCAGTGTTGGGCTATACTAGAGTAGGTGTGATTTGTGTGGAGGCAAAAATCCAAATTTTTGCGGCGTGTTGATGGGAAATGGAAGAAAGAGTATCTCAGAGCTTAATTAAAACCATTTACACATCATACAGCAGCTGTAGAAAAAGTGGATTTCCCCCCTCAGGCATCATTTGGAAAGAAGCCCCAAATAAAACAGCTGATATCATCAAGTTTTTAATGCAAGACTAGAGCTAGAATTGGAGCATTGCTACAGATCTGCTCAAGTAGGTTGGCTTAGGGCAGGGGTAGGCAACCTCGGCTCTTTTATGACTCATGGACTTCAACTCCCAGAATTCCTGAGCCAGCCTGGCTCAGCTTGGAAACCTCTCCCTTTCCCCTCAGCATGGCTGGCTCAGGAATTCTGGGAGTTGAAGTCCACCAGTCATAAAGCGGCCTAGGCCTTGGTCAGGGGTAGACAACCTTGGCCCTTTTATGACTGGTGGACTTCAACTCCCAGAATTCCTGAGCCAACATGGATCAGCTTGGAAACCTCTCCCTTTCCCCTCAGCATGGCTGGCTCATGAGTCATAAAAGAGCCGAGGTTGCCTACCCCTGGCTTAGGGTTAGAAAAAGTGTTCAAGGCAATGAAAATGTGTGGGATCTTAGGTCAGCGGCCCAAGGAAAAGTTACGATATTTGGTGTAGTAGTTAATGGCGCCATGGCTCAGCGGTTAAAGATGCTGAGCTTGTCAGCTGGAGAGCTGACAGCCCAGGTTTGAGATCCGAGTGCCACGTGACAGGCTGAGCTCCTGTTATTCGCTCAGTACCTATCCACCTAGCAGTTTGAAAGCATGCAACCGCAAGTAGATAAATAGGTACCATTTGGGTGGGAAGGTAACAGCAGTCCCTGCATCTCAGTGTATACAGGTAGTCCTCAGCTTACAACAGTTTATTTAGTGACCAGTGAAAGTTACAACGGCACTGAAGAAAGTGACTTATGACCACAAAGAAGATGGGGTCAAGCTATTCTCCAAAGCGCCTGAAGGCAGGACAAGAAGCAACGGATGGAAACTAATCAAGGAGAGAAGCAACCTGGAACTAAGGAGAAATTTCCTGACACTTAGAACAATTAACCCGTGGAAGAGCCTGCCTCTAGAAGCGGTGAATGCTCCAACACTGGACGTTTTTAAGAAGAGACTGGACAGCCATTTGTCTGAAATGGTATAGGGTTTCCTGCCTGAGCAGGGGGTTGGACTAATGACCTCCAAGGTCCCTTCCAACTTTATTATTATTAGTATTATTGAAACTCACTGAACAAAGGTCTCACTTAACCACAGAAACCTTTGGGCTCCATTGCGTCGCACGTCGAGCACTGTGTATTGCTGTTCTACCCGCAGAGCCTCTGATGCCTGAGCTAGGCATAAAAGCCCAAACAAGGGAGGGATTGGGATTTTCCAAATAGCAAGATACCTCTCTGGAGAAAGACTCATCTGACACTTGGCGAGCCATGGCATTTGCGTGATGTATAGGGAGGCCTTGGGGAAGGTGAATGTAATTTACTGCAGGGGTGCCAAAGGTGCAGTGTGTAACTGAAAAATCAAGGCATCGATCAGCAGTTCATTAGGCCTGCTAATGACAGATTCCTAGATAGAGGCACAGATCGGAGGAGGCTGGCTTGACCTAGCCCTAGAAAGAGATGGGGCACCTTCTGCCTTGAAAGTCCGAGCTGGAGCCGTGATTAATTGGGATGGAGGGTGGAAGTGGAGGTGGCTGAATTGGACAGCCCAAGACTGGGTCGGTCGGTTTATTAAAGCCCAGGGCAGAATTAAGATCTGAACGTGGAAATAACCGCAAGGAGGAGAACATCTCAACTTCTGGGGAATGTCTCCAAGGATTTGGGGGGGGGGGCATTTTCAAAGCACGTGGAGAAGAGGTCTTTGAAGGATGTCTGCCACCGGTCACGCGCGATGCCGAGCAATGCAGGAAGTCCTCGACTTACGACCGCAATTGAGCCTAAAATTTCTTTGGTTGAGTTGAGTATGGCTTCGTTTTCTTGCCACACTTGTCAGGTGAATCGTCACCATTGTTAGGTGAATCGTCACCTCCTCCTTGTTCCTCACTCCGCAAACCCCACTCCCTTCTAGCACTGATGATGTTACCTAGCTGGGTAATGAAATGTCTATAAGAAGACAACCAAGCTCAGAGAACTCCAAGGACTTCATAGTCCTCCTCCTCCTCCTCCACTCCACTAACCCCACTCCCTCCTAGCACTGATGACGTTCCCTAGTTGGGTCATGAAACGCCTGCAAGAGAACAACCAAGCTCAGAGAGCACCAAGGACCCCACAGTTCAACCTGAGCTACAAATATTCTCCCCTACCGAAACTTACACTCTATAAGAGCATCGTGCAGGTTAAAGCAAGCAGGAGAACCTAAAAATGTTTTTTTAAAGTCTTTCTATATGGAATAATAGGATTTATTAAAGATAAATGGAGGATAACTAGCTAGTTAGAACTTGTGACCTGCAATCAGCTAATTCTTTTTCTTTCTTTTTTTTTTCACTGACAGGTTTTGCTTTCCCAGACTGGGCCTATAAACCCGAGTCGAGTCCCGGTTCCCGTCAGATCCAGCTCTGGCACTTTATCCTGGAACTGCTGCAGAAGGAAGAGTACCAGAATGTCATCGCCTGGCAAGGAGATTATGGCGAATTTGTCATCAAGGACCCCGACGAAGTGGCCCGCCTCTGGGGTATTCGTAAATGCAAGCCCCATATGAACTACGACAAGTTGAGCCGGGCTTTAAGGTGAGAGACGGGGAAGGCAGAGATTTTGGCTCATTTTAGCATCTGGGGATGAGGGGAAGTGGGTCGAATGTTTCTCAGCCTCGGCAACTTTAAGAGCTACGGACTTCAATTCCCAGAATTCTCCAGGCAGCGTAGAATCCTGGAAGTCGGTCCACAGATCTTAAAGCTGCTACAGTTGGGGAACACCGTTCTTACGTAAGGAAGGATGCTAAAGCTTGAGGTCAGGTCTTCAGAGTTCCCATCTAGACTGCATTGCAAATTTGCACCCAATTCTCATTAACAGTGGGAATCAGGATTGTCCAAGGTTTGAAGTGCACCTATTTGGGTTTCGGGTTTTTTTTGGAAAAACTCATGTGTTGATTAGATTTCCGTGGATGTACGTGATGTAACACTCGAAAATCCAGGTTAGGGATTGTTCATTATGGATAAAAATCAGTCTGTGTGGTGGCTGGAAATTGACACTAACTTCATAACACATCATCACTCTCGTGGGATAAATCCAGTTGAAATCTAGCGGTTTTGAAAAACCTGAAAGTGAGTTTTAGCCAAGTGCAAGATCGCGCGTAAGCGGTTAGGTGTATTTCTTACACTCATTTGCTTCCGGGATTATACAGGTCGTCCTCGACTTACAAGAGTTCATATAGTGACCGTTCAAAGTTACAATGGCACTGGAAAAAGTTTTTTCACACTGACAACCGTTGCAGCATCCCCATGGTCATGTGACCAAAATTCAGACTCTTTGACAATTGACTCATTTTTATGACGGTTGCAGTATCCCGGGATCGTGTTATCCCCTTTTATGGCCTTTTGACAGTCAGATTCACTTAACAACAACTGTGTTACTAACTTAACAACTGCTGTGATTCACTTTAACAACTGTGACAAGAATTGGGACAAAACTCACTTAACAACTATCTCGCTTAGCAACAAAAATCTGGCACTCGATTGTGGTCGTAAGTCAAGGACTACCTGTAATGGGGTTAGGATCTTGTTTGGAGATGAAAATTTTCAATCATACAGAGCTGCTATTCACACAGTATATATTAAGCGTATGACCAGGGAAAGAATAACAGAATGATTTAATTTATCCCAAACTGCACATCATTCCTGAAGAAAGCACTTGTTGAGAATGTCCTGTGTTTCAAGATTTGTCTGAGCAAACTCAAAACTATTTAAACTGCATTCCACATTTTAATGCAGCATGAAAAATATAATTATTACATGGTTTGAGGCTCTCTTTTTTGAGATAAAATACAGCTAAGAAGAGCAATTGGAAAGTAATATGATTTAAGTTTGCCTTGCCTTAAATTTGCTTCTATAAAAAACAAAGTGAGTAAGAAAGGTTGGGATAATAATAATTTATTAACTTGTATGCTGCATCTCAACTATTCTGTGCAGCTTACAATAACCACAGAAAGAAATTAGAAGAATGCAGCTACATTGCTTTGAGCACCCCAAAATGTACTATATTAATGCCAACTTCCAGTGCCTGAATGTTTAACCAATTATTTTTAAAAAAAGTCTTTGAAAAGTGTTTTAACGAATGGACAGTAATTCATTTTCCAGCATAAGGACTCAAAAAAAGTTTAGAGACAGTGACTGCCATCTTCCAAAGAGGAATTTTCTCTGTATGAAGGATGATCGGTTGCATTTTAAAGGGGTTTGCATAAGGCTCGTTCATCATCTAACTCCGAAGAAGCCCTAGAATTATTATTTTTTGCTTCGGAGAACGGTTGGCGTATTTATCAGCACTTTTGATTAATTAAGTGGCCTACCAAAACTCTTATGATTAATTAGTAAAACTTCCGTGATGTAGCAGCAACCCTATTAAATATTACTGTTACCCGTAATATAAGTTTATCATCCTGTCATGTCATGAACAGTACGTTCCTTTTCAGGTTTCGGGGGGAAAAAACCTCGACTTTCTTCCACCTCTTCAAAGTGCATGATAAAACCCACAAGTGCTCCACGGTTACCTTCTCCGTAATTGATCGACAGCAATATTTGTTATCGCCTATTAATTAACTGCATCTCTCTGGCCACTCGAGATTCCTCTTTCCTGAATAATATTTATGAGGAGCTAAACGCTATTGACACTTCCTATTAACTCAGCCTGGGAATTCAGCATGGCTTTGCCCAGTAAATAAATTCTGAAGACGCCCTGGTAACCCCACAGGAGAAAGAGATGTATTGCCAGCACAGACTAAACGAAAGGGAACTTGGAGGCAATACACGTGATGGCTTGCTAGGGGGCGCTTTATTTGAAACTGTGTTGATTTCTCCAACTACACCATTAGGGGGCACTGCAGTGCAAGAAAGAAAGAAAGGGTGATTTAATCTCCTTTCCAAAAGAATGCGAAATAGTTCTATTTACGGTAGTTGGTATTTTCCCCCATGGGGCTAAATCATTGCTGAAAGAAAAAAAAGGATCTAAGGTTCTATGGTTGATTTAGCTATAATCTCTATAGAATTTAAATAGAACATTCTATGTGAGGTTTTTTTTGAAAAAGCAGCTGTTATACCGCTGTTATATATGTGCAAATAAGGATCGAATCATTTTAAGTCAATGCAGTGCTTTGGTGATTGATATTAGAAAAAAAGTTTCTATCTTTTGGATTTTGCCTTTCTTCTGCCCCAAACTCTCAGCCTGAGTCAGGTTTCAATGATTTTTTTTTAGAGGATGAGGGAGAGGGAAGTGAATACGAGTCTCCCATCGCTCCACAAGGTGGAATACTTTGAACCAGCTTTAGAAGTGATTGTCAAGACTTCAGATCAATTGCCTCACATATTTTGAAATCTGCTGTTGGACAATGCAGAATTAAGTTCTTCTTCTTCTTCTTCTTCTTCTTCTTCATCTCTTCTTCTTGTTCCTCCTTTTTCTCTTCTTCTTCTTCCTCCACCTCATCTCTTCTTCTTCTTCCTCCACCTCATCTCTTCTTCTTCTCCTCCTTCATCTCTTCTTCTTCTTCTTGTTCCTCCCTTCCCCCTTCTTTCTTCTTTTCTTTCCTGACAGTGGCTAAGAAAAAGGTTAAACATGTGGGGTGCGATTGTGATTTGAGAACTTCTGCCTTCCTTTTGCACTCCTGATTAAATGCAGGATGGACAATGCAAAATAAATGTAAGCCCACTGACTTTTTCTGGCGTGTTGTTTTAACCACAGAACTGACCTGTTCTGAAGAAGCAGTTCCCATCTGGTGCCTCCTTGATGCATAGCATACTCTGCTATTATTTTTGGAATGAGGAATTTATATCTGTCCGCCGACGGATAGCTCAGCTTGTTCACTCTTTCCTGCAGATATTACTACAACAAGCGGATCCTCCATAAGACCAAGGGGAAACGCTTCACCTACAAGTTTAACTTCAGCAAAGTGGTCTTGGTCAATTACCCTCTCCTGGACATGGCTGCCAACTCCCCGTTTCTTCTCACTCAGAATCCTTTCAACGGGAGCAACCATGGAGCTGACTGCACCCCACTGACCACCGAGGTATGACAAGCCAGGGCGGGAACAGAGCTAGAATGTAACGGTATGTGCGAAAGACCTTGGGAGGTGGGGAGAGAAGCGGCCTAGGGCAGGGCTCTCCAATATTGGCAACCTTAAGACTTGTGGACTTCAACTCCCAGAATTCCTCTTCCATGGCTGGCTGAGGAATTCTGGGAGTTGAAGTCCACAAGTCTCAAAGTTGCCAAGGTTGAAGATCCTGGCCTAGGGAATGGTCAGAGAAAGGAAGGCACAGCCTGTGGCTGCGTAATGGGCAAAGGGAGACACAGAAAGGAACCCGCCTAACTTCTCAGCTTATAAAAGAAACCAGACAGGAGATTTGTCCTATCAGACGTACACAACCAGATTTGCTCATTCTACTTTATTGTTAAGATTACCTTAACTGAATCTAATGACCACGAGATTCACTTAGCAGCTGCAGCGGTCAGTTTAACAACCCTGGCGGAAAAGCCTTGTCAAATCAGGCACACCTCCCTTAACAAGCACTCTGCTCAGCAAGGGAAATTCCCACCCCAGTTGTGATCCTAACTCAAGGATTACCAGTACTAATTTTCAAATGAAGTACCAGCTTGGTGTTGACTAAGGCGACCGGCAAGCTTCTCTGGCTGTTGCCACTCCTTCCCTCTCCGCTTTGCTGAGATCTCTCACCTGTTGGATTTGCTCTCTGCAGGCCTTGCAAAGTCTCTTCTCAAGCCCTCGTTTGGGGGATGCCTCCAGCCGCACCCCACTCTTTGAACGTCAGCCAGAGCCAGAGAAGCTGAGGCTGGATGCAGCCTTCCCATTCTTGGGATCAGGTGAGTGTGTGTCTGGGTGAGTGTAGGCTGGAGAGCAAAGGGGCTAAAGGCTTAAATAAAAGGCATCTTCCTTCCTTCCTTCCTTCCTTCCTTTTATATCCTGCCTGTCTTTATTATTTTTACAAATAACTCAAGGTGGCAAACTTATCCAACGCAATGTCCACCTCCAATTTTCCCCACAACAACCCTCCGAGGTGGGTTGGGCTCAAGAGAGAGTGACTGGCCCAAATTCACCTAGCTGGTGTTCATGCCTAAGGTGGGACTAGAACTCCCAGATTCCTGTTCATCGGCCCAAAGTCACCTAACTGGCTTTCATGCCTAAGACAAGCTAGAACTCCCGGTCTCCTGCCAATTGGTCCAAAGTCACCCAACTAACTTTCATGGCTAAGGCGGGAGTAGAACTCAGGGCCTCTGGTTTTCTAGTCTAGAGCCTTGACCAGGGGTAGGCAACCTTGGCTCTTTTATGACTTGTGGACTTCAACTCCCAGGATTTCTGAGCCAGCCTGGCTCAGCATGGAAACCTCTCCCTTTCCCCTCAACATGGCTGGCTCAGGAATTCTGGGAGTTGAAGTCCACGAGTCATAAAAGAGCCAAGGTTGCCTACCCCTGGCCTTGACCATGAGGCCAAACTGGCTTTCAAAAGATATTGATATTGTATTGGAAATTATGCTATCTCAAACACGTTTATCCAATTCTTGGTCTCAGCATGGAGTGTCCGCTCACCTTTCTTTCCTTTTCCCCAACAGGTATGGCTGGGTACACCAAGCCCCCCAGTTTGCTGACTCCATATGGCCGGAATACCTCCTTTCCAGAATATCCTTGGAGTTTTAACCCTTACCTGTCCAGCACTTTCCCTCTGAACAGCTCCAAGCTACCCACCTCTCTGTATTCCCCTCACTTCTACCCCAACCCTTTGTCTGGCTCCCTGGCCCAGCTTCCCACGCCCATCTCCCTCCTGCCCAACGAAAACCCCGAGAGAACTACAGCCCTGGGGGGTAGCTCTGTGCCCCGACTCTGCCTCCCGCCCCATAGCACAACTCTGCCCCTCCGCGGGGATGTCCACGGACCGAGCACTCGCAATAAGGAACTGCTGGGCACCAGGCCGCCCAGTCCTTCCGGGGGTCGAGGGGCTAAAGAGGACCCGGCCTCCGATTTCGAGTTGGAAATCACAGATTTGAGTGAATGCAGTTCGGAAAACGAAGGTGGCGACTTCAGCCCCGACAGCCTGGAGGCGTTAGAGAGCCAGGTGCCAAATTACAAGCGGCCGGAGGGCGAGCGGACGGCCAGAGCGAGGCCTGGTCAGCTAGATGGGGAGGTGGGAGCGGGTCTGGCCCTTATCAAGCAGCGGAAGCCTCTCGCAAGCAGTTGAAACCGAGCCCCAAGGAGCTTGATAAGACGGTGCTTCTCTCTGGTCCCGATTTGAAATCAAGGTTAAAAGAAAGTAACGAAAAAAGGAAAAAAAACCCACCCCTCTCGGTTTATTTGATGTCTATTTTTATAGGAAAGTTCTATTCAAGAAATATACTGAGTCTAATCCCCGTCCTGACCCCAAATCCCCCTACAATCACCCCTTCTCTCAGTCCTTCAGAGAAGGCTGGGATTCTCTCCTCACAAAACGATCAATGATGCCAAGACAAAAAAAAGGACCCTCTCTTGGAGATGGGGCTGGTTGATGGTCGTGGTGGTTGAAGAGAGAGAGCCAGATGCCACCCGCCTGGCTGACCGATCTGAGTTTCCTGGTCACACCTTTCCCTCCACCACCCCCTCCGTCTCCAATTTATTTCCTCCGAGAGGCTACTGATAATCCGTTCAAAGGCCTGTTGCCACCACCGTCCGCCCCAGGTCTTCTGCACAATCGACCTCCATGCTAAAAACGTTTCGAGGAAATCCCTATCCTAAGGGTGAAATGTGCAATAGCTTTTTTTTTAAAGACCTGTAGAGAGACTTACTTGCTTCTGGGGGCCGAGGGAGAAACCCCCCCCAAGTTTCTCTGCCTTCACCCCCAAAGTAGTTTCAACCAGCTCGGTCCACCGGCTCCAAATCAGGCATTTACCAGAGTTGAATAGAGATCAACATCTATCCAAGGTCCTATCAGGACCTTTTCCCGACTAACCACGTTTATTTAAAAGGCTATGCCTTTTTTTTTTTTGCCCCCATAGATGTAACACGGCTCTCCTCCTATTGAATTCATCAAAATCTCTCCCAGGCAACTTTGTTGGACGTGCAGGAGAATTCGCTTAACTCCGTTTTCCTCCTTTGCAGGTGTCCTTACAGAAATTTAAGAAAGGTAGCAGTTCCCTTGGTCCCAGCGGAGGCTTCAAGGCTGCCCTCTTTTGAAAATGTGTTACCTCCTGTCCTTCAAAGGATCAGTTGCTAGAACACATATTGAGGTTTATAAATCAGGATTCAAATACGGGAAACCCTCAACTTTTTTACGATCACAGTTGGGAATTTCTGAGGCTAAGCAAAGCAGTTAAGTCAGCCACACCCAATTTTACCTCTCTCTCTCTCTCTCCCCCCCCCAAGGTTGTTAAGTGAATCCTTGTGCTTAAGTGACTCATGCAGTCATTAAATGAATCTAGCTTCCTCCAGCTGGAAAGGTTGCAAATGGCCATCGCACGATCCCAGATGCTGCAACCCTCATGAATACATGTGACTGTGGAGATGCTGCGATGGCCCTGTGTGCGAGGACCCATAATCATTAAGTCACTTTTTCCAGTGCCATTGCAACTTCCAACAGTCACTAAAGGAATGGGTGTGTAAGTCGGGGGGGGGTTATCTCTACGGGCCCCCAAATGCCAACTGTTGCTGGGAGTAAGTGTTCTTTACATTTTGCATTTTTTCAGAGCGCAACTGAGTTGTTGCATGGCAAGTGTGGCCTCTTTAGGAAATGTACCTCTTCAGGCAACATCTGCAGATGGTGCCGGACGGCCCTAATGAAGCTATGAGCTTGGTTAATGGCTAGAAAGAGCTGGAATTAGGGGAAGAAGAGGGCCAAGTTGATTGCTTAATTCCGTATCCCCATCCTGAGCTTTTTGAAGTGCAATATCGTCTCGTCTGGTGTGACCTTTCTGTAAACATGCTCACCCCACCCCAACCCCACTTCTCCAAAGCGAGCAAACACACGTTTCACCCCATCGCTGTGCTTGTGACTCCGTGTTTTAAACAAGAGAAAAGAAACTGTACTTGTGTGGTGGATATGAAGAAGTTGTTATAAGTCCCGTTCCTCTTCCACCTTTTTTTGTTTGTTTGTTTTTTTGTAAATATTGCATTAATTTATGGAGTGTAAAAAAAAAAAGAGATGGAAGATTTTACACCAGCTGCTCCCGCTGGCCTCAAAAGCAATAAAATATCTATTCGCTGCATCATCTCTACTCACAGGTGAAAGGCAGAAAAGGCAGGACAGGGGTGTGTGTGTGAGAGAGAGAGAGAGAGAGAGAGAGAGAAAGAATGAGAATGTCTCAAAGGATTTATATTTCCTTCTCTAAAGAGCAAATAAATTGACAACATTGAGCATCAGGAGGTCCCATTCAGTTCAATGGCACCTATTTTCCCACAGGTACAGGCCAGCAAGACTATTTGAAAGACACACACACACACATACAAACAGTTCCAGAATTTCAGCATTGCAATCGTCCTCGGGTTGAACTAATTAGCAGAATAATCGCTGAAAATCTAGCATTATGAGGGTAGCGGGAGGAATCTTAATCTCGCCAACGGGTGGAGCGATTCTAGCTACATCTTGATCTTCTGGAATAGAACCCCAAACTGCTTGAATAGTTTTATTTCATTTTGCCCAAAGAATCCTGGGAAATGTAGTTACAGGAGTTACTGAAAAGTCTATTAAGGACCAGAAGCGGAGACTACTTTTTCCCCCTCCTCCTCCTTCTCCTGCTTTTCTCCTTTCTCCTTTTTCTGCTTCCTCCTCCTCCTCCTCCTCCTCCTCCTCCTCCTCCTCCTCCTCTCCTCCCCTTCTCCATTTCCTCCTCCACTACACTACCAGACATTCACTTCCCAGAAGGATTAAAGGTAAAGGTAAAGGTTCCCCCACACATGCGTGCTAGTCGTTTCCGACTCTAGGGGCCGGTGCTCATCTCCGTTTCAAAGCCGAAGAGCCAGCGCTTGTCCGAGGACGTCTCCGTGGTCATGTGGCCGGCATGACTAGACGCCAAAGGCGCACGGAACGCTGTTACCTTCCCACCGTAGTGGTCCCTATTTTTCTACTTGCATTTTTACGTGCTTTCGAACTGCTAGGTTGGCAGAAGCTGGGACGCGTAACAGGCGCTCACTCTGCTACGCAGCACTCGGGATTCGACCCGCCAAACTGTTGACCTTCTGATCGACAAGCTCAGCGTCCTAACCCACTGAGCCACTGCGTCCCTCCAGAAGGATTAGACTTGGTTTAAATACTCAGAAAGGGCCCTCTTCCTTTCCCCTCATCTCCCTTGCCTCCCTTAGGGCAAGGCAAGGTATTGGTTTAAAATCCATATATTAACGGAGACCCCCTGTCCGTGGACTTTCCCACTCAACCTATTAAGAGGCAGAACAGCTTACAAGGACAACTGTGCTGTTTAGCTTTTCAACATGAATGCCTTTTCAGGCTGCAGAGCACAAGAGGTGAAGACTCGTGGCAATCCTACTATCACAGCACCAAAGAGGTACCAAACATAAAGAAAGAAATATCCAAATACATGAGAAGGACAAAGGAAATGGAAAGATAAGGTTTATTTTTTTATCATTCATATATATATATATATATATATATATATATATATATATATATATATATATATATATATATATATGAATATTATTCATATATATATCTTTTTACACAATTGTCTTTGGTTTACTCTCTGCTCACTTTCATGTCTTTACCCCTTTTGCAACGTATGTTAAGACTTTCAAATCTTTTCTACCTTAGATAGTGGAGTATCTAGCATTTTGCTAGACGGAATTCTGGATGTTGTAGGTCCAGCAGATCTAGCAAGGCTGAGACCAAGGATGGGATGCAAGCAAACAGGAGTCTCAACCCCTATGCTCCTAAGGAAGAACAGGAAATGTTGCAATATCCCGTAATACCTACCCTTCTTTTTCACCCCATCATTAAACAGATGACAAAATTATTGGACTTCACTCTTAAGAGGACCCCTCCCCCCACTTTCTACCACTCCCATGATGCTTACAATCAAAAATTGCCAGCCTATTTTCTGCCTTATGTGTGAACTGAAATCCAAAACTAAACATTCAACTGAGCATAACCTACCATGGTGCCATTATGAAAGCATTCTCAAGACCATTTACCATAAAACTCCAAAAAAGTAGGAATAGGTGAAATTTGTGCCACTTGTCCGGAATGGGGTTTAAAGAACAAAAATTGCACACCCGTTTTAGAGATACATTTCCCAGGTCAGAACATCTCAAACTCAAATATAAAAAGAGATTGGTATAGAATTGAGAGAATGGGTACAAATAAATATTTAAGAATCTTTAAGCTGCCTGGCTCAGCTTGGAAAAAGAGTAGTTGTCTAAATATTTTGGTCCCAAATGGTATTTACAATTTTAAAATTCCTGTTATTTTCAGGTGGACGTGTGATAAGAGCAAAATAAAGCCATGGCAAATTATTCAAGCAGATTAAAATATCCCAGCATCAAGGAAGTTACGAGCTAATGCATGGTGTAGCAAGTAAAATATAGCTAAAACAGCCCATCCCTATAAGGATCTTCATTAATATAATGTATATTTATCACCAAACCACTGGATTATGCACTTCGGTTAAGAATATTGAATTTGGCAAATGGATGATTTCAAATCACTGGTTAGGCTTCGAAATTCCCAAGAATTTGGAACTGGAGACTGTGATCCAGCCACCAAGTAAGCAAAGTTATGTGCCCAAAGTGCCCTGCCAGGAATCCTGAATGTGTGCTAACACCAACATTTTTCTCCACTTTGATCAAACCTGGGAAACGGCTTTTTGTGTCTATTTTGAGGCTTAAAATATAAAGTGATGTTCTGATCACATCATGTTTTCTTCTATGATGCATAGAAACACAGGGCAGGCTACAGCCCGTTTACAGAAATGGAAAAGAAAAAAACGTATTCTCCTTTAATTTCTGCCTGGGGGGAAAAAGTGGGGGGGGGGAGACCAGAAACATAGTTGTCTGTAGGCAAAAGAGAGTTCTAGGGACGATCTTGAGAATATTTTTTAACACTGCAAAAGGCATCAGCCGTGAAAACAAGTCTTTAGGACCAACATCCTCTTCTCCACCCCTTTAACATTATATACTTCATAATACTGGGAGGTTAAAGAAAAAAAAACTCTCATTGAATATATTGGTTTACACGCTTTGTACAACAATAGATTAAAAAAAATAGACACAACTAAACATGATCTCACTCTACATAAAACAGCCTTGGATTCCCCATCGTTCCCTTAACATTGGGATTGGTTTCCCAGCTAAAAAAACAAAAAAACCCAAATAAATTTTCTTAAAATACTAGCACATTATCAAGACAGTATAAAGACACTTGGAAGCAAATGAATAAAGATCTGTCTCTGAAAAAACGCTGGTGGATTGGCCCCCTCATCTCTACCCCATATTCCCTCTGGGGCACACCCCATCCCTTTTCTCCTTCCCACATCCAAACATTTTTTCTCTCCTCTTGGCTGGATTCAGCTTCTTTCCCAGAAACTTCCCAGTTTCCCCCCCCCCAATTAACCCATCATTTTCCATTCTGTCACCAGCAAGGCTTTTTTTCCCCCCCAAGAGAAGAAGGAAGCACTCTGCGATTGCTTAACAACAGGCTAATCCCTCAATCCTGATTGAACTAAAGACCCAATTAATTGGGAGGCAGAAAAAGTGAAACGAAGGGATTGGATGCTGTGTGGATATAGCAAAGCCAAATCCTCCCTGAACTTTAAAAACTTTTCTACTTCCTGGGACCAACTGGGACCAACGACAGCTTGCAGACTTATGCAACCGCTGCAGAGGGATTCAGCAAAGAGGTTGAGAAATTCTTCCAGGATTTCAGTAACTTCTCAACTCTTTAGAAGCTCCAAGAAGTAGCACCATGTGTGTATGCGTGTGTGTGTGTGTGTGTGCGCGCGCAAGCAGGCATCTATACATTACACAAGCACACACGTAGCTGTGGCACCACCTGCTGAACAGAATGCAGAACAGCAGATCATCAAAAGCAGTGAGGTATCCGTGCATTGCATTATGTGAGGGTTCAAAAGAGGCCTGTCTCTGCACCCCCAAAAATGCACTGTTTGTGTGTGGCTCGTGATTAACAACTCGTGGCACTATTGGCAGGCAAGGAAGAGCAGGACAAGGTCGAATGGAATGAGTGCTAAGTGCCGATTTCTGCAACCGGTTCGCGGTCAGATCCGTGATTCAGAATGCACTTAGCATGCATGATATTCGGACTCCGAGAAGAGATGGGTTGTTTTTTTTCCTAGTGAAAAGATAATAGATGATTGAAGGGGGGGGGAGGAACGTAAGGGGTATGTAAACAGGAAAGGTCTAATTGGAATGAAGCTTCAGGAATGGTTGACTTCTCAAAGGAGGAACCTTTTTCTTGCTCAGCACCCCAGAAAAAAGCTTTGAGGTGATGGGATCCCTTGCACAGAGCCAAGGACTCAAGATGACGTTGTATTCAGGGTGCAGTTATCCCCATTTGTACCCAAGGGAAGACTGGCAGCATGAAGCAAAGTAGGCTTCTGGGAAGCATGTTGGTTGTTTACCTTTTTCCCAGTGGGAAGTTCTCAAGACTTCTAAAGGCACTGCCTTCAATTCTAGGACCACGCCAACTTCTCACCCAACCTTAAACGTAGGACCCATTCCTCCTCGCTTGTTCTCTACTTCTCTTTGTATTTGGAATGTAAGTTCTTTAGAACTGTAGCCTAGTTGATAAAACTGCCTTCCCTAACCTTGGAAGCCCTCAACATAAATGGAAAGGACCATTTCCTGAAGTCCCCAGCTAACATGGTTTTTGGTTGGTCATTCAGGAAAGTGTAGACCCAACATTTCTACGAAGTATGGGGACTGGGAAGTTAGCAGTTCAGGACTGCCCTCTTGAGATGTGTCATGGAGAAAGTACCAACCTAGGTTTTCAACTCCCTCATTCTGTTTTGTAAGAATTTCACGCTTCCGGTGGTGATGGGAGAGTTGGGTCTGGGTTGGCAGGCTGGAGGAAAAGCATGATGGGGCAAGGAGAATTGGGGGAAAACATGGGCCTGATTAAATGAGTTCAGAGAGTTATAAGACCAAAACTGGTAGAAAAATAGGAATGTCTGCAGGGTTTACCTATGTGTATCTATGCAAGGATAAAATATTAAACCAAGAAGATAAACAGGAAAGCTTGTAGAAGTGAGCTGGTTTCTCCTTCCTATGGAAGCTTGGCTGCAATTGCATTTTTTTAAAAAAACAAGAACAGTGATACGTGTCTGGAAGATAATACGTTAACGGGTGAGTTACACCCCTGGGAGCTGAGGATAAACTTTTGAGGGAAGGCACAATAGCTACTAGTTCATGTCTTAATTACACACCCTCTTTGAGGTATCTTCGGAGCCTCTTAGTAAACAGACCATTGGATTATGGGCTCTGATCTCAGGCACCTGAGTTCTTGGTCAGCCCGCCACCTATTCTGGCCAACAGAGAAGATCATCAGATCCCAGTTTTGTAATATGTCACCCCTGAGAACCAGCACTGTAAACTATTCCCCTGGCTTACAGGTGAAGCTGACCTAAGAAAGCCTCTTTCTTTCTGACCTAATGTGAGCTTTCCTCTCCACACACCCGAAAAGTTTGCTGGACTTTTCTAAATAAGATGCTTTGACCTCTAAATCAGGGGTGCCCAACCTTGGCAACTTGAAGACGTGTGGACGTCAACTCCATGAATTTCCCAGCCTTCCCAGCATGGCTGGCTGGAGAATTCTGGGAGTTTTAAGCCCACAGGACTTCACAAGTTGTCAAAATTGGATACCCCTGCTCTAAATATTTCCCTTTATACTGTGATCTAGGCAGAAAATTCTATGTACAAAATCCACAGCATCGCTCCCTATACAAATCAAGCAGCAGCTTAAATCCCCGTGAGGTTGCCTCATGCTGGGAGAGAACCGCCTGGCAGGATAAATGCGTTTAGCCCACAGCCTCTTCCTTCGTTTTCGAACAGGCCTGGAAAAAGAAGAACCACCGAGATATGAAAGCCGTTATCGCTTAGAGCGACCAAGAGATCAATCGTTAGCACAGAAAAACAGAAAAGTGGAGGGACATTTCTAAGCAACCCTTCCTCGAAGTTATGAGCGTCACACCACCCCCGCAGTCCCTGGGGGGGTTGGCAACTGACTCACATTTACGACGGCTCCTGTGCTCACTGCAATTTGGGACCTTCCCAGCTGGCTTCTGACCAGAAAAGTCAAGGAGGTGGGGGTGGGGAGAGCTGGATTTGCTTAACAACCCCCCCACGATTCATTTAACCAGGTGCTTTGCTTAACTGCAAAAACAACCCCCTTATGGGCTGCAGTAAAAATGGTCATAAAATCAGGCCTGGTTAAGCAATGACTCGTTTAATGACCACACTGCTTAGTGACCAAAATTCTCATCTCAACTATGGTCGAGGACTCCAAAAAGCAGGGATTTCTCAGACTTTTCAACACAAGGCCCTAGTTTCTCTGGACTAAAACTGGGGCCATATTTTACTTTTTCCCTTGCAAAAGTGTTTGTTTCAAATGTCCGAACAAACAGACGAACATCTGCCAGTTGTGATCAATCAGCCTCATCTATCATCCCTGATAGTTGTGGGTCCATGGGATGGGAGGGAAGCGGGATCAAAGAACCAAATGGCTGGCATCTCAACCCTTGCCTGCTTTGTCCCACTGCCTACCTTGCTGGGCCAAGTCTCATGTGGAACCCGATTGCTGAGATGATGTAAACTTCCCCATCAGCTGCTGAAGCCTCCAATATTCTGTTTCTATATCCTAGTAGAACAGACAGAGTGTGTCACACTAAGGAAAATCTGCAAGGCATATGGCCTCTCATTTGTTAGGTGCAAAAGGATCAAAACCATGCATTGTTGCAGTTCAAAGCTTTAATGCTCAAGCCCATACTCAAGGATCTATTGAACTGAAGTTCAATATTAAATTGATAGATAAATTGATTGGACAGATAAGGCTCGATGGAATTTAAGAGGGGCTGGACTTGGACCATTTGTGACAAGGTAAGGATTCTAGGCTGATGACTCATTTAACTCTGTCCCCAGCTGTGCCTGCTCTTCTCCTACATTATCCATCTCAGTCTGCATGAAGTTTCAGTCTGCGGAAATATTGTCTTGCTTTTCGTTTTCATCAAAAAGCTTCAAAACTCAAAGAGAACCATGGATGAAGATTGCAAGTAGCCCTGGAGGTGCAGTAGATGGAATGTAGTATTGCCCGCTAACTCTGCCCACAGTCTGGAGTTCAGTCCTGATGGACTCAAGGTGGACTCAGCCTTCTATCCTTCCAAGACCGGTAAAATGAGGGCCCAGATTGTTGTGGGCAATATACTAACATTGTAAACCACTTAAGAGAGTGCTGTAAAGCACTGTGGAGTGATATATAAATCTAAGTTCTATTGTTATTACTAAGAAGAAAATCGTCAATCTCTAGGCTTTTCTTAGGTCAAATTCCCACGCCTGCTTCCATCTTCTCCCGTCTCCACCAGGAACTTTCCAAATATTTTAATGTCTGGGAAAGCCAAATTCCTCAAGGGAAATGTTCCACCCTCCATCTGGGCCAGGTGAGGAACTCAGGAAGAAGGATGAGATGGAACTAGAGGAAAAATCCATGCTCACCTTCAGACCCTGAATTGCATCTTCTAGAAGCCTTAAGTGATGCTTCACCCCGTCAGATTGCTGGAGGGACAGAACGATGGGGAAACGGGGACTTTCTTTATCCAGATGCTCAGAGCCCCACTCTGGATCTGGAGGGCCATTCAAAGAATTTGCTGTGGAGATAAAAAAATTTTTTACAGCGTAACGGTTGAGGTAGTCAAAATTGGCCAAGTGTCCCGATTAGGAACTGAAATTTTGGGCTTAATTTAATTTAATTTAATTTAATTATGGGACTTATATGCCGCCCTATCTCCCGAAGGACTCAGGGCGGCTAACAACAATAAAACAACAATAGAACAATAAATACAAATATTTAAAAGAGATTAAATTTACAAAGCCCCACTAAAAACCAATAAAAATTAAAAACAAATTAAAAAACCCCCATCGTCAGTCCAGGTCAGCCAGTTGGAAAAGGTATGTCTTTAGGTCGCGATGAAAGGACCGGAGATCTGGGGCCATCCGAAGTTCTCGGGGGAGCTGATTCCAAAGGGCAGGCGCACTGACAGAGAAGGCCCTCCCCCTGGGGGTCACCAGCCGACATTGTCTGGCCGACGGCACCCTGAGGAGGCCCTCTCTGTGGGAGTGCACAGGGCGATGGGAAGTCGTTCCTGGCAGCAGACGGTCGTGCAAGTAACCCGGGCCTAAGCCATGTAGGGCTTTATAAGTAAGAATCAGCACCTTGAATCTCACCCGGTGCATGAGTGACCGTACGTAAGGCATCACGGTCCAGATAGGGGCGCAACTGGCGCACCAGGCGAACCTGGGCAAATGCTTAATTGTGGTCTTAAGTCAAGGAAAACCTGTATGCCATGATACTCACCTGGAAGCCTCCTGCTATTGTCTCCTTCAATCCTAAAACTCCCGTCCCATTCCTCTTCTCCCTCCCGGGGGTCTCCATTCTCGGGAGAAAGATCTGTAGGTTCTGCGGGAAAGAGGGCCTCTCCTTCGTCTGGTATCTGAAGTAGCCTCTTCAGGGCCAAAACTGGAAGGAGACAAGATTGTCCCCTTACATCCTCTGTGGGCAACAGAGACTTGATCAACAGAGAAGAAGGAAAAAGGTATTTATTAAGTACCTCGGTCCTGGGCAGCAGAAGCTAGAGAGACCTGGCTAGGAGGTTCAGATCTGCAGAAAGTCTGTAGGTCAGCCATGAAGGCCTCCACCGCCTTGTCCACCTTTGCTCCACCAGCAGGATTCCGTTCCTCAAACTCTGTGCCTTCCAGCATTCCATCTTTTTCTTGTTCTGAGTTGGGATAGCAAAAGCAAAACACAATCAGATCCCCGCTGTTGTCCCTCAAACTCGAGAGGGCAGTAAAAGCTGCACAAACATTTCTTCAGTCTGTCTCTAAAATATTTAGAGATTTGGTTCCAAGATGATATTGCAGAACCTCCAGATCAAACTGAAAACTCGAATGATTAAACCCAGATGTTTATAAATCAGATGCTCCTGGGCCTCCCCCAAAACACCTTTTCTGGAATCGATTCAGAAATCTAGCTCAGGTCTACCTGTTCTGAATTTAAACCTGAAAGTGTAAATCAGGAGTGTCCAATCTTGGCTACTTTTAAACTTGTGGACCAGCTCCCAGAATTCCTTAGCCAGCTTGGCTGGCTGAGGAATTCTGGGAGTTGAAGTCCACCAAGTCTTAAAAGTGGCCAAGGTTGGTCACCCCTGGTGTAAATCATACCACACTGATTTTTCTCAAAGGACAATCCCAAGAGAGTGATTTTCATGGGCGAGGTAAGAACGCAGGTTATCTGCCCAACCTTTTCCTTTTTCCCTCCTCCAAACTTCCTCCTTACCCTCTGACTGGAGTGCCTCCTTAAGGGGGTTGCCATTTTCTGCTCCACCCGAAAGGGTCTCTGAGTAGCTGCCAAGAAAAAAAATGAGAGATGTCAGCAGTGCTTTTTTTTTTTCAAAAGAAAAAGGTGCCGGAACTCACACATGTCATACAACCTGCCTTGCCTACCCTACAAGGTTCCATCCAAAAAAGGTGCCGGAACTCTGTTCTGAGCGTTCTATGAGAAAAAAAGCCCTGGATGTCAGTCTTGGTCACATACCTGCCTAGCTTTCTGACTTGATCACAAGTGTCTGTCTTCCCATCCGAAGAACGAGTTTCCTGCTCTCTTTTTTGGGCCATTGCAGGATTTGTGGTTCTCAGCCTGCAGTTCTGGCCCCATTTTGCTAAGAATCCAAGGTCTGTACATTCTACAGATAAGTCCTCGACCTACGACCACAATTGTGGACTGGAAAATTAAGCGGTGCAGTGATTAAGAGGCATCACATGACTGCACCTGATTTTTGCATCCTTTGTTCCGCTGCGGTCGTTAAGTGAGACGTCAAATGGTTGTGATTTGTGACCTTTCCTGCCAGCTTCTCCATTGACACTGCTTGTCAGAAGCTGGCTGGAAAGGCTGGTCATAACCATGGGACGCTGCAACTGTCATAAATGTGAACTGGTTGCCAAGCACCCAGATCATGATTACGTGACCGCCCAGGGATGCTGTGACTGTCCTAAGTTGCAACTTGCAAGTCATTTTTCTTCAGCGCCATTATAACTTTGAACAGTCACTAAACAAAATAGTTATATGTCAACACTACCTGTATTGATCAGCAGATAGGACACAAGAACTATTTCTACAGCTTGTTAGGTCTGACGTGCTGCCTTTTTGTCAAGATCAGTGGCTCTTTAACCTTTTGTGCTATGGATCCCTTTGAGAGTCTGTTGAAAACTAAAGATTCATTCTTGTAAAATTTTATTTAAATGCATAAAATATAATATGGAGTTACAGATGAGCAAAGGAAGCCAATTATGCTCAAATACAGTAGCTAAAATATTGAATAACTATGATGTAGCAACATATGGACTTCTTCGCTAATCTAATGAAATCAATAACCAGGAAATATCCTTTCAGGATATAACAATCTGATATAGTGAGATTGATGGAACTTACCAAATATCTTTGGAGTCCCTAAGCCATCCATTACTTTGTCCCTACATACCTTATTGGAAAACTAAATTTCAGTTGGTCAACGGAAACAAGAGTTGTAACTTTTTTTCCATACAAGATCGTGGAATCTATTGATGGACCTCCAAAGGGATTTTATCTATGGACCGCAGGTTAAGAATCTTAGATCAAATTAATACTTTATTCTTTCTGCATCCCTTAGGGCAAAATTTGGATTAGCTGTTTTGACCTCCTGGGAGTTTAGAAAAGGACTCAGATCCACTCAGATCTCTTTTATCTGAAATGCAACTTTCAATCTCTGCATTATAGTCATTATCCCTTTCCTCCCCCCCCCTCCTCCCCTTCCTCCTTACAACATTACTTACTAGCTGGGACTATGTGGTGAAGTTCGGTTTGTGACCGAAAGCCGAGGTTTGTTATTGGAAGTGGGCAGCTTCAGTGAACCAGCAGTATCGCTAATTAAGTTGCACCAGCTAGGATGGAAAAAAAAGAAGAGAGAGAATCAGGGGTACCATCTCTCCCAAGCCAGTGTCCACCCAAAATTTTGGGACAGCAAATACCTCCCTTCCCCCAGAATTTCCCACCAAAACACAAAGGTTTTTCTATTATGATGAGATTTGGTACAACTGCATCAGCATCTTTTTGTCACAATTTTGCATGAACGGAGCTCAACTATTTAAAGTGGTGCTTTAAATAAAGACAGAAGACTCCATTCAATCTTCCCAATTGAGGCCGGGGGGGGAGGGGGGGGAGAGAGAGAGATGCTCCTTCATCCAAACTAAGTAGCCAATCTGTTAAGGAATTTATTTGTGCAGAGGTCTCCTTGTGCTACCAAAGAGTTGCACAGACAAGGAAGGGTACTGAGAGTAGTAAAAGTCACACACAGGAGTACACTGAGTTATAAAAACAAAAAGTAGTTTACTTTTGAGGTGGTGTAAGAACAAAAATGCACAGTCAAAAATAAACAGTCCAGATCATAAACAATAGCAACAGTCCAAAGAGTAATCCAAACTACAAAGTCTTCTTACCGGTCCAGAGGTCAATACACAGTTCAGGTTACAACAGTAGTAAACCAACAGCAGAGCAAAAACAGTAACAGTAGATATCAGTGAATTCAGAGAGAGAGAGAAGCTACTTCCTAGCTTCCTCTTATGGCCATGAGAACACTTACACACCCATTGGCCAATTAACTTCTTAAAGTCATAGCATTATGGTTAATATATTTTCAACCCAACATTGTAGACTAACACCATATGCCTAACACAATCCATCTCTCACCCCGGTCAGTACCGGTAGTCCTTGACTTACGACCGCAATTTCTGTTGCTAAGCAAGACAGTTGTTAAGTGGGTTGTGCCCCATTTTACGACCTTTCTAGCCACAGTTGTTAAGGGAATCACTGCAGCTGTTAAGTTAGTGACCCGGTCGTTAAGCGAATCTGGCTTCCCCATGAACTTTGCTTGTCTGAAGGTCGTAAAAGGGAATTACGTGACCCCACCCGGGGGACGCTGCGACCGTCATAAATATGAACTAGTTGCCAAGCATCCGAATTCTGATCACGTGACCCTGGGGACGCTACAACGGTTGTAACTGTGAAAAACGGTCATAAGTTGCTTTTTTTTTGTAACTTTAAAAGGTCAACTAAATGAACGGCTGTAAGTCAAGGACTACCTGTGATCTGGGCAAGTAAGTCTCTCTCTTCCCACCCCAATTTCTTACTTCTTCCTTTCCGACACTGTCTGAGCCACCAGTTCGTAGATCTGAGCCCCGTTCTCCCAGCTGAAGATCACGTAGAAAGCCTTGATATCTACAAGAAAGAAGAGACGGTGAATCGTCCTTGGACTTGGCTCTCAAAGAAAACAACCTTTATTTCAAGCCTTGACCACATCCAACCTGGGATGAGAATTTGGGCAGAGGCCCAAACCCACGAACACCCAAGGCCAAAGTCTTCTGCATCTGCTTTCCACCTCCCGCTGACCTTCTCCTGCACCCACCTGTGGCCACTTCACGGGTCATGGCAGAATTGAGCTTGATGATGGGGGACAGCATTTGTTTCCCATCGGGGGCTGGGGTGATGGTGCGACTGTGACACTTGAGCACCAGGCGTTCTTCCTGCTTCTGGAGAAGAACCAAGATGTCATCCAGCAAGAGGACGTGAACATCTGGAAGGGATCAAGGCATGAGAAGTATGAAACCAAGGGTGCTGGGGAAGAGGAAGTGAGGGTGAAGGAGGGGAGGAGAGGGGAGGCCTAAAATAGGTCTCTGAGCCAGGCTGGGACCCCCAGCTTGTCTTCCTTAGCTGGTCTAATGCACAGCGCTCTAGTTCCTATAATTTGGTGGCAAGGTTGGTTTAGATCAGGGGTAGGCAACCTCGGCTCTTTTATGACTCATGGACTTCAACTCCCAGAATTCCTGAGAATGCTGACTCAGGAATTCTGGGAGTTGAAGTCCATGAGTCATAAAAGAGCCGAGGTTGCCTACCCCTGGTTTAGATGATATAATCTACTCTCTAGATTACCGGCCTGTATTTGTGAGAATTGGAGCGTCCTGGGGGGTCACGTGATCAACTTTGGGGACTTTCTGACAAGCAAGGTCAACGGGGAAGCCAGATTCATTCACCAACCATGCTACCAACTTGACAACTGCAGTGATTCGCTTAACGGTGGCAAAAAAAAGGTCATAAAGTGGGGCCAAACTCGCTTAACAACTTTATTGCTTATCCATGGAAAATTTGGGCTCAGCTGTAGCAAAACGTCGAGGACTATCTGCACTCCAGAAGTCCTGCTCAATAATACAGGCAAGCAATATCGAGCAAGACAGGCAGAAAAAAGTAGGGAATAGCAGATAGACCGTCTTATTCCCAGAGCTCCAGATGGCCCCACTCACCAACTGATTTATCCTTGGTAACACGCCACGTCAGGGGTCCCTCGTACACAAGGTTGCGCTTGGTGATATCCGTGTTCTGTGGAAAAGAGCTGGTTAGACTCTGCGCCTTAAGCCAACGTTTTCCATTTGTGACAAACGCCCCCCCCCCTCAGCAACACATAACCACCCTTTTAAGGCACTTCCGGGTTGAAAGGCTAAGTCAGTGACTTCACCGTTGCCCAGGGGATGCCTGTGGGGGCTCCTTTCATGTCCCCGTCAAGGAGCTGGAGCAAATGATGGGAGCTCACCATGTCACGTACAAGGTCTTGAACACAAGTTTGCTAAACACCGATCTGACATTTATTTATTTATTTATTCATTCATTCATTCATTCATTCATTCATTCATTCATTCATTCATTCATTCATTTTTGGGACTTATATGCCGCCCTATCTCCCGAAGGACTCAGGGCGGCTAACAACAATAAAAAACTACAATACAAAAATTAAAAAAGAATTAAATAACAGCCCCAAAATAAATTAACTACACAGTTAAAAATTAAAACATATTTAAAAACCCATCATCAATCCAGGTCAGCCTGATGGAAGAAGAAAGTTTTGAGGTCGCGGCGAAAGGACCGGAGGTCCGGGGCCATCCGAAGCTCAAGGGGGAGTTGGTTCCAAAGGGCTGGTGCTCCCACAGAGAAGGCCCTCCCCCTGGGGGTCGCCAGCCGACGTTGTCTGGCCGACGGCACCCTGAGGAGGCCCTCTCTGTGTGAGCGCACTGGGCGTTAGGAAGTCCATCCTAACCAGGCGAGCCACTGGGCTCCTTACCATGGAGGTAATGACTCAGAAAGGACAATCTCAGTAGCTGACCTGACTACGTTACAGGTAGTCCTCGACTTATGACCGTCACTCACTGACCATTCAAAGATACAACAGATCCCCAAAAGCTATTTCTGACCCAATTCGGAAGCTCCAGGCCTCCTTCCCACAGTCATGTGACCTGCATTTTAGGCACTTAGCAACAGACCTGCATTTATGGTCATTTGCACTGCCTCAGGATCACATGACTGTAATTTACTTTTTTTCTGGAAACTGTTGTTTATTTCTGGTTTCCAGAAAAGGAAAAAGTACCGTAGTAGACAATGCATTCTCTTCATTCCCCCTTTCAAAAGGTCATAAAATCAGGTCCAGTCCCACGATAACCTGCTTTATGACTGCAATCGCTAGGCTCAATTATGGTTGTAAGTCAAGGACTACCTCTACAGAGATTTAAGGACAATTCATTTACTGTTATGGCTTCCTCTGTCCCCACTTGGGTTGAATGCTCTGTTGGGACTCACCCGAAATTCACTCAGCAGAGGATCAGTGCTTTGTTTAAGGTTGGACAGGTCCAAACGCCGCTGGTAATCTTTGAGTTTCTGAAAAACATTAGGATGTCCATTTTTTTTTAACCAACGCTGAAGTTGCGAAGAGCAAGGGAAGGACTGTTTCAAAGGAGAAATGATTGCTTGAGGAAGGATCCTTACCAGTAAGTTCTCCATAACACGCACTTCTTGGTTGACGTGGTTGAGGATCTGACGACAGCACTCAGCTGCCCTCTCCACCTTCTGACGTTCCTCAGCCTCCTCTGAGCCAGGGAGAAGAAAAAGGAAAGGTCTGTGAAGATACGTTTCTTTAGGCTGATCTTTCCGCTGAAATTAAGCTAGGTCTATTTTCCATGAAACCGGACCTCAGGAAAGACTGAAGGCAAAAGGAGAAGGGGTTGGCAGAGGATGGAGATGGTTAGATAGGGTTATCGAGGCAACGAACATGAATTTGGGCCAACTCTGGGAGACGGTGCAGGATTGGGGGGGGGGTCTGGCATCCTGTGGTCCCCTTTCTGCTCACCAGTGCATTTGGCAATAGAGTGGAGCAACAGTGGATACTTGGTTAGCCTCTGCATCTCAATAGGAATGATGTCCTTCAATTGTAATCGCCGGCATCGAGGTTTACTTTCTGCTTCCTATGGAAAAAAGGAGGAGAACCATTCACCAACCAGGGAAAAGGTGCCTGGAAAAGGTATTATGGAAAGACTCTCTCTGGGGTTGCCTTTCAGATCCGTGTAGCTGGTCTTCCTATGAAGAAGATGCTCTCAAAACTATTTATCCATCCAGTCTGTCTATCATCCATCCATCCATCCAATCAATCAATCTATCTATCTACCCATCCTTCCTATTTATCAATCCATCCCTCAATCCATCCATCATCTCTCTACTTACCTACCTACTCCATCCATCCATCCATCCATCCATCCATCCATCCATCCATCCATCTACCCATCCTTCCTATTTATCTATCCATCCCTCAATCCATCCATCATTTACCTACCTACCTATTGCATCCATCCATCCATCCATCCATCCATCCATCCATCCACCCATCTCAGTCCTGTCCCAGGAATGGCGGATTCCTCTCCTCTCTCAGCACTTACCTGAATGAACTGGTTGAAACGTGCTTCTTTCTTCTGCTTGGCCTTCAGCTGTTCTAATGCAAAAGATTGGCGGCTACAAAACCGGGAGGAGATCTTCTGAAACCAGTTTCCTTCAGACCCATCAAACTAGGGAAAAGTTAGCAAGAAGGTCAACTATGGAAAGGTCTCCTCTGCCCTGACCTCAGAAATACCCTCCTTGCCCCTATCGTTC
The DNA here is from genome assembly GCF_947247035.1 of Vipera ursinii. Classification (NCBI taxonomy): domain Eukaryota; kingdom Metazoa; phylum Chordata; class Lepidosauria; order Squamata; family Viperidae; genus Vipera; species Vipera ursinii. The sequence goes on from NC_139523.1 coordinate 21,537,068, forward strand.
CCAGTCCCGGGGTTGAAATCTCAAATTTTCCCCTCCCACTGTCCAGGGTAAGTGGACATTCGTCTGATGTTTAGCTGCTTTTGAGAATGAGAGATGGCACTCAATGGTAGTGTTGTGATTCCTCGCCAGCCAGTGGATCCGGCAGCTGAGTCTGAGGAATCAGAGGAGGAGGAGGAGGGGCCTGGAGTGACATTAGAGGAAGGCTCTGAGGATCTCCAAGACATACAATTGGACGAGGAGCCTGGCCCCTCTACTCGCGCTCAGGCTGAGACACAGCTGTGCTGGGAGCCTGAGGTGGACAGTGATGAAGCACAGTTGGGACAAATCCAGGATGCACGAAAGCGCCGGCAAGAGAAGCGAGTAGGACAGAGGAATGCAATGGGGTGGCTCCAAAGGCAAAGGAGAAGGCATTAGGAATCCACGCCTGGGCTGAATTATTAAAGGGAAGGTGTGGGAAATGCTGGTTGCCAAAGGCAAACGTTGGTGTTGAGGATCAAGTTTCTGTGGACTGTGTTTGTCTGCCTTGGACATTGACTCAGGTCTGTGAGAATCAAAGGGGTTGGTTTTTTCTTGCGGTTCCTGCCTGTTTCTTGGAAGAGGGGTTTCTCCTTGTGAGCAGAACAAGGACTCACGTAGGCTGGGACAGAACAGGTTGTGTCTGGCAGAAGCATCATAAGAACCTGCCTTACCAGCTTTGCCCCTTCTAGTTGCTTCCACACAAAGTACTAAACCCAGGTTAAACCCTTCTCTTACTCTAGCCAGCAGAGTGCTTCCAATTTCGGAGACAATCAAATTATTTTCCTCCCTCAGCTTCTTCAGGTTGTCCAGAAACAGTTCTGAAAAAAGATGAGAGACAGCGACAAACCATGAGACAGAGAAGCAAAAATGACAACGGTCCAACCAACCGCAGCAATTCCCATTATTCCTGCTAAATACAGTAAATTTAGCTTGGAAGCCTTGGATCAGCTGCCCTGCTTCCACTCCACCCTGTTTGCTCCTGTGTTCTCACTGTGTTCGTCGATCAAATCTTCCAGACTGGGGAAAATGTTCACCAGTTCGCTGTCCGTGAAATATCCCTCGGTCAACAACGGTTGATAGAAAACCTCGAGCAACACGCGGAGCATCCGCATATGGGCGTGCTCTGTGATAAACAGTTCTAAAGTAGGAAAGATGAAGGAAAATCAGCCTTTATGCAATTTCTAACTGCAATTAGAATTTTTTGCATGCACAGAGGTGGAAAGACATTAAACTTAAATCTTAAATTAAGTCTTAAATTTAAATTTAAGTCTTAATTAAGGGGAGGAATTTATCTACTTTTGTTTCCACTTGGAAACCGCTTTTGAGATTTTATGCTTGAAACGGACAAAAAGGAAGCTTTGCTTTTAAGTTTTGATAACTAGATTAACTTTGGTGTTACAGAAGTGGTCTGAAATAATTAGAAATGTAAAGCAAAAGTTTGAGGTTCTAATTTTTCTTGTGCTCTGATTTACTGGGGGAAAAATCAGAAGTCACTACCTTTTTGCTTTCTTTTTCCTTATCTTTTACGCTCTTCCTTTTTAACTTGCTTGACTTTTGTTTCTATTTGCACTAGATCTCAACATAAACTTTAATAAGATTTTTTTTAAAAAAAGGTTGCAAATCTAAAACTTCCATGACGTTTACAAAGTCCTTGCTTTCTTAATTTGTGTCTTTTATCTGTTTCCCGTCTCTTTGACTTGTTGGTTTGCAAAATATTTTTACCTGGTCCTTTTTTTTTTATGGTTGTAATAGCAACAAACATGCTAGCTAGAGAATTCTGGGAGTTGAAGTCCACACAGCTTAAAGTTGCTGAGGTTAACCCAAAAGGCAACTGGACTTCTGTTTTTTTCTTTGAAAATGTTTTGATTCTCATCCAAGAATCTTCTTCAGCTCTTCAGTTAGAACTGAAGGAGCTTCTTGGATGAGAAGCAAAATGTTTTCAAGGGGGAAAAAACCCCCCAAAAAAAGTTCAGTTGCCTTTTAGGGGAAAAACAAAAAGCACCTTTGGGATAACCATGATCTGCATGATTGAGAATATCCACAGACATTTGATGAGGTTAAGAAACCCTGAGTTCTAGGTGCCACAACAGATGTTCTAGATGCCACAGTAACACTCAACCTGACTTCCATTGAGTTTCTGGGTCTGGCCTGCCTAGTAGGGCTGATGGAAATTCCTCACATACCGTTGATCACTTCTTGCCGCTTCACTTCACTTTTCTTCAGCCTGAGGAGGGTGTCGGGGGGGACAAGCTCCCGCCAGTTTGGCGGGTCCTGTTCCAGTTCCGAAACACGCGGCTCAAACTCCTCAGACTGGGGAAGCAGAAAGGACGGCGGGGGCTCCCCTCCCCCGGCCCCTCCAGGCTCCAAACTGTAGGAGTCAAAGTGACAAGACAAAAGATCCAGTGAGGACAATCCTATGTTTACCTGTCCGTCTGTTCCTCCCTCCTTCAACATTCTGGCGATCTTGATTGCTCTGCTCCAGGTCCCACTGTGGTAGCAACATCTAGTCAACTAGGGTTGATCTAGAACAGGGGTAGGCAACCTTGGCTCTTTTATGACTCGTGGACTTCAACTCCCAGAATTCCTGAGCCAGCCGTGCAGAAGGGAAAGGGAGGTTTCCAAGCTGAGCCATGCTGGCTCAGGAATTCTGGGAGTTGAAGTCCACGAGTCATAAAAGAGCCAAGGTTGCCTATCCCTGATCTAGAAAAAGGTAAGCAGAGTTGTAACTGGATAAGAGACCACTAGGAAATCCCAAGATTGCACAAGCTAAACTGGGATAGAAGAATCACCGGAAAAGACAACGTCAAACCACCTCCAAAGTCTTGCCAAGAAAAAAAACAATACAGGTAGCCCTCAACTTGTGTCCATTGCTTACTGATGGCTCAGAGTTTCAACAGCTTCAGAAAAAGTGACTTACAGCTGTACTCACACTCACAACTGTTGCACCACCCTGGTGATTATGTGATCGCAACTTGGGCGCTTGGCTCACATGTTTGACCAGTTGTGAGATCCTATGATCAAGTGGCTGCAATTTGAGACCATTTTTGCTGATTTCTGGCAGAAGACTCCCACTGGGGTAGCTGGATTCATTGAGCCACCATGTGATTCGCCTGCTAACTGTGATGATTTGCTTAATGACTGCCATAAAAATTATGGTAAAATTGTACTTACTCGACCAATTTGATTTACAACCACGACGACTAATGTTGGAAATTCAGGTCCCCAGTGTGGTCATAAGTTGAGGGCTACCTGTATAGATGTGTTCATTAATTCGTCAGGAGATTGGGTTCAATGCAAAGGATCTCCTGGTTTCCAGGCCAAATCCATCTCATTAAACCAGTGCAATCCAATTCCAGATTGGCAAGAGAGATCAGTTCCAAGTGCCAAAAGCACTGCTGCAGCATATGCTCTCGGCAGATCATCTTAAGAAAATGCTATTGACCATCTACCATAATTATCTTCAACTCGTCCCAGAAGCCTTATTTTCCCCTAGGATTTTACAAGGGGGCAAATTCAGGAAAATCTATGAAATGCTGCTGGCTTTTTGTGAAGAGTTCAGGACAGATTTTCACCACTTTGTCGGTGCACAGCTCCCAATTCAACAGAAGCCTTTCTCCCAGTCATAGTTGCAGAAAGAAAGAAAAAAGTAGTGGCTGAATTTAACTTAACTCTCAGAGACTATACTTCAACATCTACTGAAATTTATATTTAGACATAAACAAGCTGGCATAGGTGATTCAGGAGCTGTGCTGGACTATTTTTTTCCTCCACTCCAGATGCCTAAGAGTGGTTCTTTTAAAGGCTGCGTCCTTCCTACTCTCATGTTTTAGAGCAAGGGTGTCCAAACTGGGCAACTTTAAGACCTCTGGACTTCAACTCCCAGAAGACCCCAGCTGACTGGGGAATTCTGGGAGCTGAAGTCCTCAAGCCTTAAAAGTTGCCAAAATTGGACAGCCTTGTGTTAGAGGAAGAAATTTGAGAGAGAGAGACATCTTCTCTTTCATTTATTTATTAATTAAATTTTGTTTGTCATTCATCTTGCTGCAAACTCTTTTAGCGTCCAGGATAATGGAGCAATTGTTTAAGCTCTTTTGCAGACAGACAGGACCTTCCCTGCTCCCATCCTTGGAGACGATCCCTGGGAAAGCATCCATGGTTTATGCTACTCAAGATCTCCAGGGGGATCTGCCAAGATTGATGATCCTCTGTGGCATAGGGTCTCCTGCCTGAGCAGGGGATTGGGCCTCAAAAGGTCCCCTTCCGCCTCTGCAATTCTTTTGACAATGCGCCCGTCTCTGCCCAGGTTGGGGCAGCTGAGATGGCGGCCTCTTCACCTACTTGCAGCTTCCCTGCTTCTGCCGAGCCTGTTCTAGAGTTGGTTTTTCTTCCAGCTCGTTGGCCCGGGCCGCGGCTTCAATGTCCACATCGCTCCGCGAACGCGGCTGTTTGCTTTTGGCCGAGCCTCGCTGAGACCGCTTCCGCTCATAAACTCGCAAGCTCTCCGAGCGGCCCAACTTCCCTGTCAGCCTGGCAAGGGGTGGGGATAGGCACAGCCAGGCCACAGACAAAAAAAAATAATAACCAAAACAAAAACAAAACCAACGCGAGACCAAGGGAGGTTGGGGGGTTGACGAGCCAACGTGACATGAGGAGGGATGAAATGAATCACAAGAGGTGGACGGGCCACAGATGATACAGTGAGCGACACGGAGAGGGGTCACAAAGACGTCCGGCACCACGAAGGTGGCAGGGATCACAACCGGAGAACAGGAGGGGAAGATGGGGGGCAGGGAGGAGGAGGAGGACAAATTTGCCACATGCAGCGGTGGAAAGAGAAAGGAAGAGAGAGAGATGTGAGAACCCCACCCCCCAAGAATAAACTGAGATATCCGTGCACCAGAAAAAGGGAGGGTGGAACTGCGAGGCAGACACACACTCCTGACAAGCTGGATCCAACGCGTGGCTGGGCCCAACCGTAGCTACACCCCCCAAAAAGGTCTTGTTTCTTGGGGGGGAGTTGACAATACCCCCCTGGCCACCTCCTGCCCCTTGTCAATGCTCAAAATAAGGTCTGCCAGAGTAAGGAGCTGCATGCAAAGAAAAGGCGCGCCCAAGCCAGATGGGACCTGGAGTTAAAAGGTGTCTTTTTCTCCAGCCATCGTTTCGGGAAGGGAGACATGGCTTCCCAAGGCAGCTCTGGTGAACAAGAGGTCATACTTAACTCAGTTTGTGTGTCTTCCCCCTGAGGAAGAAATTCATGCAAAGGGTGAGTAGGGGGGTGAGGAAGCCACCAACCTTTTTCGCCTTCTAGAAGGGAAGAACAGAATATAGAAGGGTGATTGTGTTAATACCGAAAGGAGAGAAAAAAGAAAAAAGGAGAAGTGGGAGAGGGGGGGGCAGGGTGTTGGGCAAACCTCATATGAAATCTCAGGGATTAAATGCTGTTTAAATGTGAGCTGAACACCAAGGAACCAGGATCAAGGAGACAGAAAACCAGCCTCCACGTAAGCTAGGGAGGTAGCCAAAGTGACAACAGGAATTGTGTGTTTATTGATTTTATTTTGTTTAATCTATTTAAGTATATCCCCCTTATTATTATTATTTTTTAATAAACAACACTAAGTGGTGAACATATCTCATACTCCTTCCTCCTATTTTCCCCACAACAACCCTGTGAGGTATTCTGGGCTAAGAGAGAGGGACTGGCTTTGAGTCACTCAGCTGGTTTTATGGCTAAGGACTAGAACTCAGTGTCTCCTGGTGACTGACCCCAAAATCACCCAGCTCACTTTCATGGATGAAGCGGGACTAGAACTCATAGCCTCCTGGTGATTGGCCCAAAATCGCCTAGCTGGATTTCATGGCTAAAGCAGGACTAGAATTCACCGTATCCTGGTTTATCACTAGATAGAATGGCTGTTACTCTCCCAAGGACACATTGACACAGTCTTTAGATTCCTGGCCAGCCTTACAATCTAGCTTTGTCCAGATATAACTCCCAAAGTTTGTGGGACATACTTCTGGCCAACTGCCCAAAGAAAAACTGCCTGGATTTGCCAAACAAGTTGGCTTCATAAGGATCCCAACTCACCCTTTGCAAGGCCATCAACGCCCCCCACCTGCCCTCACCTTTCATTTTCTGCGCTTTCCTCCAGCGAGAGCTGCTCTCCAGCCAGAGGTTGCTCAGCAACCGGTGAATCTCCTGAATCAGCTAGACCCACACTGTCCGATCCTAAGGCAAACAGAAGAAGGTGTGAGGGAGGAGGGGAGGACATGCTGCCAAATCACTCCTTTCATTAGCTTCCTGTAGTCCAGTTCATCCCCTCTCACCCTGTTCTCCGTCATTGCTCTCTCCAGGTGGGGGATGCACAGTGACAGACACGCCAGAGGGATCCTGCATCGAAGGGGTCCCCCTGCTCCGCCCGGATGTTCCTTCTGTTAACTTGGCTTTTTTGTCCAAGGCTGGTGTCTTCTCGGCTGCTTCCAGGAGAAAATGACAAGAGAAATCAAATGCTGTCAAGAAGCCGTTCACCTCTGCCCAATTGCTCTTCCCACTTCACCCTTCGTAATGGGCTTATGCACAGATTAGGACACCATAGATCGACCAAGAACCCTCCCCCACTCTCTGCCTGCCTGGTATACTCTTATTTAATGACATCCTAGGCCAGGGGTAGGCAACCTCGGCTCTTTTATGACTTTTATGACTTATGGACTTCAACTCCCAGAATTCCCGAGTCAGCTAACCCTAACCCTGGAGCCCTAACCCTGGATTGATGACTAGTTAGGTGGTACAGAGGACTGCATTGTTCCTCTCATTTTACAGTGTTCTGTTCCTTCCGCTTTGTTCATGCCCTTATCTTATTCTACTGAACTTTGGTCTGTTGTTTTTATGTCCATATGCTCGGTGGGTCTGTGAACTGTAATAAGGGCACTGAACTGAACGCAGATAAAGAGTTTTCCTTTAGGCATAGCAAGGGCAAAGTACGAGGGATGAAAGAACATCCTGGACATGTCAAATGCGTTTGGTGGATTTTCACAGCAGGGATAGAGGGGGATTATTTGGTTAAATTTGGTAGCTACGGTGTGAGAGATCTTTTGAAGAGCCAGCAGCAATCAAGGAAAAGGTGTCATTATATCCACAATAAAGAATCAAAACACCTCCAATGCCTTCATCCTAAATAACAGGAAATCAATTGTTTGCTGTGGCAGGATCCAATCTGGGTCGGTTACCAAGACTGACAATTTCAACAATGCTTGACATTTGTTTGAACTGTCTCATTTATCGGACCCATGACATCTGTCTTCCAAGTTTCCAGACTCATGCTGGAGCCCATCCTCAAGGAAGGTCTCTCACAAGCTTCTCACACGCACACTTTCTGGTGAGACAGGACTTCGCTGAGGATGGGCTCCAGCATGAGACTAAACCTCTGGTGCCTTTGACCGACCCACATTGGATCCTGCAACATTATCTTGGGACACATATTATTTGCCTTCATTCACGTTTGCTGTGGCTCAACTCTAGTTTGCAATTACCATTCCACGGCGCATAATAGTCAGTTCCCGGATTAATAAAGGTTCTTGAGATGTTGATGAAAATAGCCAGCTGCAAGCTACCTTAAGCAAAGAGACCACTTTCCACCAGGTCACAGGAGAGAAGTTAGAATAATAAGGACATCTCTGCCTAATGCACACGGGGATATACTGTTTCTATACTCCATTTGCTGGAATTCATGTAACCTCTTCTCTTTCACCCATGTCTATGGAGATTCTCAGTCACCCAGGTCGTGGTTGTCCCAAAGGTGCTTTTTCAAGAGGCAATGAGGACTTCGTTTTTCCTTAAAGACGTTTCACTTCTCATCCAAGAAGCTTCTTCTTCAGTTCAGACTGAATGGTGGAGAATGCTGGTGATGACCTATAAAGCCCTGAATGGCATGGGTCCGGGTTATTTACTGAAGTAGCCGAAGGACCACTCGGGACGACAGGCTAGTTCAACAACAGGTTTATTAAGAGCAAGGCAAACATAGAATAACTTGTCCGGCTTTTATAGCCGGCAGCTGGTAGCGAGGACCAATCAGCGGTGTTCATTTTGGCGCCCTGTCAGGCAGGGACCAATCCGCGTCGTCTTTTGTTGACAGCTCCGGCTTCCGCGTGTCTTGGTGTTTTGACAGCCGCGAGCTGTCAGTGGTTGCGCCTGCGCTGTACGGTGGGTGCTTTGACAGCTCAGGCTTCTCCGTAGTCCGGCGTTTGACAGCCGCGAGCTGTCAGTGGTGGCGCCTGCGTGGTGCGAGGAACTTTGACAGCTGTCAAAGTTCCCGCGTGTATTTCTGTCAGGCGGTTTTACTTTATATACTAGGCGATGCCTTCTTATTTGTACTGTTAACATATATATACATTGATTAAAGGAATGTTTACATATATAATACACCCCTTACCCCTCCCCTGGTTCGTTTCTTCCTTCTTGGATGTTTGAACCTGCCCACTGATAGTCTTTTAGGTAGGTGGGTGGTCTTCGATTCCTGGTTGAGCGGCGAAGGGGTGGTGGGTGTTCTGGTTCTGGTTCTTCGTCTTGGTGCTCAGCTTCCTGGTTTGGGATAGGCCGCATTTCCGGTGGGGGTTGTAAGTCGGCACTGGTTGGTTGCTCAGAAGCGTGTGGTGGTTGTCTGGGTCTGAGCTGGTCAATATGGCGGCGTATGTTGCCCTGTGCTTGCGTAGCCACAAGGTATGAGATGGGCCCTGTTTGTTTTATTACTGTCCCTTGGACCCACTTGTTTTTATCTGTGTATGAACGTGCCCATATTAATTGACCCGGGTTGAGTTTGCGGCCGGGGTGGGGGTGCTGTTTTTCTTCTGGGGCTGTGTCAGGGTGCAGTCTGTCGAGACGTGTTATTAGCCTCCTCCCCCATCTTAATTCTGCTGGTGATTTGCTAGTTGTAGAGCATGGTGTTGTGTGTTGTGATAAGAGGAACTGGCTGAGTCGCCTTTGCCAGTTTCCTTTAACGAATTTTTTCAAGGCTTCTTTTGTGTATCGTACCATAATTTCAGCCATTCCGTTCGACGATGGGTGGAACGGCGCCGACGTGACCAGCCTAATACAATTCCTCGTAGCGAAGATCTGAAATTCACGAGAGGTGAATTGAGGTCCATTGTCAGAAACTATGGTATCAGGTAGGCCGTGTGTTGCGAATATTTTTCGTAAGGCGTGAATAGTGGCTGTGGACGTTGTTTTCCTAAGGGGTGTGACTTCCAGCCATTTGGAATAGCTGTCCACTACAATTAAGAAACTTTGGCCCTGGATAGGTCCTGCAAAATCTATATGTATGCGTGACCAAGGGTTCCTTGTAGTCTCCCATTTATGGATTGGTGCCTGGGGTGGTTCATTCCTGGTCTCCTGACAGGTGTAACACCCACCCACATACTGTTCAATTTGTTTATCTATGCCGGGCCACCACACATAACTTCTGGCCATCGCCTTCATTTTTACAATTCCAGGGTGCCCTTCATGTAAAATGTGCAATGTTTGGTCTATGTTTTTCTCTGGTATGATGACCCTATTTCCCCATAGCAGGCAACCTCTGTGTGTTGAAATCTCATTTTTTCTGTTATAATAAGGTTGGAATTGGGGTTGTGGGTTTTGAGTTGGCCACCCAGTTGTGGCCCATTTGAGGACTCTGGCAAGTATTTTATCTTTTGTTGAATTATTGGCTATAATGTTTGCAGTCAGGGGGCATTCTGGAAGTTGGGAGATTGCTAAAATCCCGCTGGCTGGGGCTGGGTCTGAGTCCCTGGTTTGTATGGGCAGTCTGCTGAGGCAGTCAGCATGGCCCAATTCTTTACCTGGTTTATGTATTAGCTGATAAGAATAGGCTGCTAAAAATGTTGACCATCTTAAAATTCTCGGGGAGAGGATTTGTGGAGTAGTTTTATTCCAAGTAAATATGCCTAGCAGGGGTTTGTGATCTGTAAATATAGTAAATGGTCTTCCATACAGATAATCGTGAAATTTTTTGACCCCTGCCACTATCGCTAGGGCTTCCCTGTCAATTTGTGCATAGTTTCTTTCAGCTTTGGTCAGAGTGCGTGAATAGAAAGCTATGGGTCTTTGTGTACCGTCCTTGAATATGTGACTTAATACAGCCCCGATTCCATAGGGAGAGGCATCGCAAGCGATGCATATTGGGGTGTCTTCCCTGAAAAGGGTGATAGTTGAGCTGTGACAGATAAGCTTTTTTAACGATTGGAAACTGTTCTCATGTTCCTTGGTCCAGGACCAAGTTGTACCTTTGTCTAGGAGCCTATGGAGCGGCTCTGCAATAGTGGCTTTGTGGGGAATGAAGGCATGGTAAAAGTTTAACAGCCCCAAAAAGGATTGAAGCTCTTGCTTATTCCTAGGGCTGGGTGCGGTTTGAATAGCCATTAGTTTTTCAGCGGTGGGGTGGATGCCCTGGCTATCAATTTTATACCCTAGGAATTCTGTAGAAGTGACTCCAATAGAGCACTTCTCCCGCTTAAGTTTGAGACCGGCTTCTCTGAGCCGGCTCAGCACAGCTGACAACCTGTCAGCTAAACTAGCTTCGTTTTCCCCGGCGATGAGAACATCGTCGAAATAGGGGCAGACCCCGGGTATTCCCTTCAGGGTCTTTTCCATGATGCCCTGAAAAATACCCGGGGCTGCAGATATGCCGAATTGTAGCCTCTTTACTTTAAAAGCACCGCGGTGGGTGACAATAGTTTGAGCTTCCGCGGTGTCGTCTGTGACAGGCAGCTGTAAATACGCCTGTGTGAGATCCAGCTTGGCGAAAATGGTGCCAGAGCGGATGGAAGCAAATACGTCCCTTACCGCTGGCACCGGGTAAGCGTGGGGGCTGAGGGCTAGGTTGACTGTCGCTTTATAGTCCGCGCACAGTCTCACTTCGCCATTAGGTTTGATTGGGGTGACAATAGGGGTCTCCCAGGTTCCCCCTTCTGTTGGCTCCAGTACCCCTAGTCCCACGAGTCGGTCAAGCTCGTTTTCAATTTTTTCTTTAAGGGCGAAAGGTACCCTCCTAGCTCTTATTTTAATTGGTTGAATTGCTGGATTTAGTTGCAGGGAAATGGGGGAACCTGTATATTTCCCTAAAGTGCCATCGAAAACGTCGGCGTACTTTTCGCAAACGGCTTCTAGGCTAGGTGTTTGAATGGTATTAACCCCCGTTAAGGCGATGCCCAGTGGAGTGAACCAGTTTAGCCCTATCAAATTGGTACGGTTCCCTGGCGTAACTAAAACCTCCAGGGGACCCTTGAACCCCTTATACTGCACCAGGACCTTGGCTTTCCCTTCCAACGGAATAGGGGTTTTCTGGAAGTCTGCAAGGTGTACCTGAGTTTGTTTCAGGGGAATTTGTCTTCGGCCTTTCTGACAGATTTCCTGATAGGTTGTCAGCGAAATTAATGAGACTGCTGACCCTGAATCTACCTCCATGTGGCAGGGCACCCCCTGAATTCTGACCCAGATCTTAACCTTGGAGCTTATGCTGTTTACCCTGTCAATTGTCTCTACCAGGGGGCCTGGTGGGGTTTCTCTGCTGGCCTGGGCAGCCGGCCTACCTGGGGGGTTTGCCTCCACCTCATTGATGTTGTCCCGGCCCTTGCTGCGGCACACCGGCTTGATGTGGCCAGTCTTCCCGCAGTTGTGGCATTTCGCGTTCCTAAAACGGCAGCTTCCTCGGGCATGGTTGCCCCCGCAGCTGGCACAGGCGGCCCGTTGCTCGTAACGCGGTGGTGGCGGTGGTGGGTTCCTGGATCCGCGGCGGTCCGACGTTTTTCCCCTCCTCGGCTGCCGGTGCTCCATCCTGCGCTGTAGGGCTTCCCCATCGGTGAAGTCTACTGACTCTCCGCTGTCGCTGAAGGTTGCGCTTTCCTGGTAGACGGTCGCGGGGGTCTCTGGGGTCGTGTTCGTCGGCTTCTTCTTGTGGCTGTGTTCATATGCCATGATTTCCCTGGTCAGCTCTGCCAGGTTCATGTCGGGTTTGGACGTCAGTTTCTTCTGTAGCTTCTCGTCCCTCAGACCGATCACCACCTGGTCTCTGATGCGGTCTTCCAGGTCGGGGAAGGAGCAGTTCCGCGCGGCGTGTCTGACCCCGGCAATGAATTCGTTGGCGGGCTCGTCCTGCCGTTGTTTCTTTTGTGCGAATTGCACCCGCCAGTACAGTTCTGAACGCGCTGGCATGTAGTACTTGTTCAGCTGGTCCACCAGGTCAGCGTAGGAGACTTCCGTGATGGGCACTGGGCTGAACAGCCCGACGGCTGCGTCGTACACCGGGGGCCCGCTGATGTACAGCAGAGCGGCGGCCTTTGCTCGGTCGTCAGTGATTTTACTGACGAGGAGAAATCCCTCGACTTGGCCGAGGTGTGATTGCCATCTCTCGGGATGGCGGGTATCAAACTCCCTCACACGGCCGAAGTTTGCCATGTCGTCCGGTCCTGGGTTGCTCCGATGGAAGTTAAAACTTCCGTGACAGCTCTTGCCGGGAACTCTCTTCCTCGGCCGTGACTTCAGCTCCGGAGCGATCCCACCTTCGTCGCCAGTGAAGTAGCCGAAGGACCACTCGGGACGACAGGCTAGTTCAACAACAGGTTTATTAAGAGCAAGGCAAACATAGAATAACTTGTCCGGCTTTTATAGCCGGCAGCTGGTAGCGAGGACCAATCAGCGGTGTTCATTTTGGCGCCCTGTCAGGCAGGGACCAATCCGCGTCGTCTTTTGTTGACAGCTCCGGCTTCCGCGTGTCTTGGTGTTTTGACAGCCGCGAGCTGTCAGTGGTTGCGCCTGCGCTGTACGGTGGGTGCTTTGACAGCTCAGGCTTCTCCGTAGTCCGGCGTTTGACAGCCGCGAGCTGTCAGTGGTGGCGCCTGCGTGGTGCGAGGAACTTTGACAGCTGTCAAAGTTCCCGCGTGTATTTCTGTCAGGCGGTTTTACTTTATATACTAGGCGATGCCTTCTTATTTGTACTGTTAACATATATATACATTGATTAAAGGAATGTTTACATATATAATACATTTACGGGAGCACCTTTTGCCGGCGTTAACTTCCCATCGCCCTGTGCGCTCCCACAGAGAGGGCCTCCTCAGGGTGCCGTCGGTCAGGGAATGTCGACCGCCGGCTCCCAGGGGGAGAGCATTCTCTGTGGGCATGCCTGCCCTCTGGAATCAGCTTCCAGTTGAGCTCCGGATGGCTCCCGACCTTCGCTCGTTTCGCCACGACCTGAAGACTTGGCTATTTGAACTTGCCGGCCTGGACTGAGGGATTGGGATTTTAGATTTTAAATTTTAAAAATTTTAAATTTTAGTATGTGTTTATTGTTTAGGGCTATTTGATTTAATCTCATTTTAATTTTTATACATTATGTGTTGCCTATAGTGTTTTAATTGCCCTGTACACTGCCCCGAGTCCTTTCCGAGAGGGGCGGTATATAAATCCAAATAAATAAATGGATTTGTATTCCTTGCAGTCGTCTGGTCGTTAGCCCTCTTCCTGAGAGTTGTTCAGGCCACCTGGAGGTTTACCTGTGTCCTCAGGGTCACCTGAGTAAGTGTCCTGTTTACAACACAGTCCTTTCAGCAGTTCCAAGACGGTTCCACACCTATTGGCACTCTTCAGGTTGCCTTTTGAAAAAAGCGTCTTTGGGACATAAAATCTTGTTTAAAAAAAGGACTCTGCTTGGAAAACAGTCAGATTCAGTTTTAGGCAGATGCCACCACCACCAAAGCTTGATCCCTAATATTGACTATCTACATATAAGGGACGCGGTGGCTCAGTGGGTTAGGACGCTGAGCTTGTCGATCAGAAGGTCGGCAGTTTGGCGGGTCGAATCCCGAGTGCCGCGTAACAGAGTGAGCGCCTGTTACTCGTCCCAGCTTCTGCCAACCTAGCAGTTCGAAAGCACATAAAAATGCAAGTAGAAAAATAGGGACCACTACGGTGGGAAGGTAACAGCGTTCCGTGCGCCTTTGGCGTCTAGTCATGCCAGCCACATGACCACGGAGACGTCCTCGGACAAGCGCTTGCTCTTCGGCTTTGAAACGGAGATGAGCACCGGCCCCTAGAGTCGGAAACGACTAGCACGCATGTGCGGGGGAACCTTTACCTTTACCTTTACATATAAGGGGAATTCACCCTGGCAAGTAAATCTGAGCAAGTGCTTAATTTGTGCATAAGCCATAGAGAAAAAAACGACAGAATCTGTGATTTATTCCCCCTCGTCGTCGATTCAACGTGGGACCCATAGGGACAGGCAGACAAGAGGAGCACACAGTGAGCCATTGCATGCCAAGAACTTTGTCTGGGAACATGACAGGGGTGTGATGAACTTTTATAGGCATGTGTACGATTCTCATTAGTATATTACTTGATGGGCGAGTGCAACAGTGAATGAAACAGTTAGTGGCGGATGTTATAAGAGGCAGATTAGTTCTACGTGGCTTCCTGATCAGAAGGATGGATGGGTACACGGGGTGCCATGCATTACTACAGGGGTGGTAAGGGGAGGAAAAAGTGGGGTGCTAGTACCTTCACCCTCAGGTTTGGGCTGTCTGTAATCAGAATCTACAAAAAATGCAGCAAAAAATAATATATATATATATATATATATATAATGGAGAAAGATGGGGAAAGAGATGTCAAGTTAATCCCTTCCTAGCTATTGCCCCAAACTGATTCTGGGCAAATCATATGCCAGACTCACCAACCAGATGATCTGATGCACACAAATGGATCACTGTTTTGTGGGCTGTTGGCATTTGTTTTCTTTATTTGCCTAGCTACAATAACCACAAGCTTTCAAAAAAAAAACAACCTGAAGAAACTAGCCAGTTTCCAAAGGATGCTTCTAAAGACTCCTTTGACCCTAGAATGAGTTGCAAGCCAGTGCTGGCACCCGGTGAAACTGGAGTAAATCCAGATGCCCTCCAAGCTACTTTTACTTTTCCTGAAAGAACACTTGAGTTTTATTCTTCCTCCTGCCTCGAAAAGGAATACCTTAATGATTGGTTTTAAGCTATGGACTGTCTGGTGACATTTTTTTTCCAGGAGCAAGAGGGAGAGAGCTACACAAGGAAAATAATAATATATATATATATTTTTGCAAAAGAACATCATGGAAATATTTCTGGAATTGTGGGGCTCTGCCGGCTCGAAGGAGAAGTTCTTCCCCACTGCAACTTCTGTTAAGCTTACTCCTGGGCTGAGTTTTACTGTTATTTGTTTTAAAATAAAACAACAAAAACCGCCGTACAGAAAGTCCTCAACTTACAACCACAACTGAGGCCCAAATTTTCATTGTCAAGCAAGCCAGTTGTTAAGGGAGCTTAGCGCTACTTTATGACCTTTTTGTCACAGTTGTTAAGTGCATCCCTGTAAGTTGTTAAGTGAATCACACGGTCATTCAGCGAATCTGGCTTCTTCCACTGACTTTGCTTTGAGGACCCAGATTGTTGGGGGCAATTACGGTAAGCTGACTTTGTAATAATGCCGCTGGGGTGTGTGTGAAAGCCCTAATAAGCAGGCATATACATAGAATGAAGGCTACTGCTAAGCTTGTAAGCCGCCCTGAGTCTTCGGAGAAGGGCGGGATATAAATGGGATTTTTTAAAAAAAAGACCAGCCGGGAAGTTTACAAACAGTGATCATCGTGTGACCGCGGGACAGTGCAACAATTCTCATAAATACAGGCCAGTTGCCAAGGTCCCGAATTTGGATCACGCGACCGCGGGGACGCTGCAATGGTCATAAAGAGTGAAAGCCAGTTCCAGATCACTTTGTTCAGTTGCTGTTGCAACTAAAATGGTCACTAAATGGTCACAGTTGTACATTGAGGACTACCTGAGGTTTGACAGTTAAAACCTTGGGGAGACTTCAAGAGCCTCACAGAAGTGGCTCAGATTGCATGGGGCCACAGATGATTGGGGACGCGGTGGCTCGGTGGGTTAGGACGCTGAGCTTGTCGATCAGAAGGTCGGCAGTTTGGCGGGTGGAATCCCGAGTGCCGTGTAACAGATTGAGCGCCTGTTACTCGTCCCAGCTTCTGCCAACCTAGCAGTTCGAAAGCACGTAAAAATGCAAGTAGAAAAATAGGGACCACTACGGTGGGAAGGTAACAGCGTTCCGTGCGCCTTTGGCGTCTAGTCATGCCGGCCACATGACCACGGAGACGTCCTCGGACAAGCGCTGGCTCTTCGGCTTTGAAACGGAGATGAGCACCGGCCCCTAGAGTCGGAAACGACTAGCACGCATGTGTGGGGGAACCTTTACCTTTACCTTAGATGACTGCAGACCCCCATCCTAAGGAAACCTGACAACTGGGGGTTTAGGAAAGCAAGTTGAATAAAGGGTCTTGGGGAATTCCTGAACCAGGGCAAAGGAGTTTGTTTTGCGTACTTACAATGGGAATCCCCACGGTTCCAGCGGGTTGGGTCCAAAATGCTGAAGCCTTTCTTTGGTTTGAGGGCCTCCTCTGGTTTCTTGGTCCCTGAAATCTGGATCAGTCAGAGAAGAGAATTGATCACCTGTTCCCAGTCCTAGGTGGGCAAGTGTGTCACCTCTCCTGCAGAAGCTGCACTGGCTCTGGGTTCAAGTCAAGGAGCTGGTTCTCGCCTTTAAAGTCCTTCGTGGCTTGGGACCAGGTTATCTGAAGGACCGTCCCTTCCCGGTTACATTCACCCGACCCACCAGAGCGGGAAGGTAGGGAATGTTGTGGGGTCCCCTCTCCTAAGGAGGTACATCTGGTGGGGCCCAGAAGAGCCTTCTCTGTGGTGGCTCCCTCCCTTTGGAACATCATCTCCACAGAGATTAGACTGGCCCCCACTTTGACACTCTTTCAAGAGGCCCTGAAGACCTGGTTCTGCCAATGGGTCTTGGGGATCCCAAAATGGGAGGGAGCCCATCAAGTGGTTCGTTTGATTGTCACCAGGAGGGGTGGAGGGGTTACTGGTTTTTTTATTTTTTTATATTGGCTTTTTTATTGTTCGTAAGCCACCCAGAATCACTGTATGGGCGGCCATATAAATAAAACCCCAGACTGCAAACAGCTTAGTTATAAGTGATGGAAGGGGTAGGAAGTCTCACCAACCAACCATCTACCAGGAACAGGACTGGTTTCAGGCAATTTCCAGTTCTGCCGAGTTGGAATTCCATACAAGTAGTCCTCAACCTAAGACAGGTTACCTAGCGGCGGTTTGAAGTTAGGATGGATCTCCGCAGAGTTACTTACAACACGGTTTTGGCCACCCTTCCATGGTGTAATGATCACATTTTGAGTGCTTGGCAACTGGACCATGTCCCGTGGTCATGTGACCATGAATTTCAACATATTTTGCCAGAAACTGTTATTTAGTTCTGGTTTCCAGCACAAAACACTTATTGGCTGAAATGGGCTTGCAATTGGGGTGTTTGCTTAATGCCTGCCCCAGAATAGATCCTACAATTGGATACAGTCACGTGACCACTTACTTAATGGCCACCATGATTTAGAATCATAACTCTAGGCTCAATTATGATCGTAAGTTGAGGACTACTTACAAAGCAGTGTTTCTCAAGCTTGGCAACTTCTAAGACATGTGGACTTCAACTCCCAGAATTCTCCGGCGAGCCATGCTGGCTGGGGAATTCTGGGAGCTGAAGTCCACATGTCTCAATGTTGCCAAAATTGAGCAATAGCTGTGAGTTGCAGAAGGACAGTTTGTCAACTCAAGTTTTTGAGCACCGTCCTCGCCTGAATCCCAAAGAGAGCTTTTGCATCTTGTCCTGGCGCATCAATTATTTCAAAGCCTGCTTGAGCAAGGGGTTGGACTAGAAGACCTCCAAGGTCCCTTCCAACTCTGTTATGCTCTTAAGCCTACCTTTTTGCGGAAAAAGTTTGCTTTCGACTTCTTGTTATCAGCTGTCTTTGTCTTAACCCCCAGATGCTTCATATATGTGACAATGGCGGTAAATATGGCAGAGCTAAGAAAAAAAAAACCAATAATGGTAAGGTTAACGCAAAACAAAACTGCAAAGCTACCAGGTGGGAAGATTCGAAGCAGCGTCTGTTTCAAAAGACGCAACTAAATGCAGAATCAAAGCCACTTAATTGAACAGGGACTCAATGCATATAAAACAGGAATAAACAGGCCTTGCTTTGACTTCTCTCGCATTACTTCCTTTTTCCGGCTCCCAGAGTTATTAACAAATTTCATTTATATATTTTTTGCTAAGTATGCATACGTGTGTGGAAAATCTAAGAAAGATTTGGCAAAAAAAGAGAGCTAGAGACACCCTCCAATTCACAAGTCTGTTACGCTGCACAGTTCTTATCCCCTCTCTTGCTGACACTGAAATCTCAAAAGCATTTTTTTAGACCAGCTGCTTCTGGCATCCTGCTGATCCCATGGGTGGGGAACTCCCTCTCCCATCATCTCCACCCATTATCCCCGGTTGAGATTTGGGAAAGCGTGGTCCAGCTCACCAAGGAGGGGTCAACAAGTTAGTTCGTGCATCCAGGGAGACACTCCTGACTACACACAGTCTTTGACTTACAACAGCTCATTTAGTGAGCGTTCAAAGTTACAACAGCACTGGGGAAAAATGGGATTTAGGATGATTTTCACACTTACGACCGCTGCCGCCTCCCCATGGTCACATGTGATCAAAATTCAGACACCTGGCAACCGACTCATATTTATGACAGTTGCATGCGATCACCTTTTGGGACCTTCGACCTTCTGTGGGTGCGCCTGACCTTTGGAACCGTTTACCGGTTGAGCTCCGGATGGCTCCCGACCTTCGCTTCTTCCGACGTGATCTAAAAACCTATTTGTTTGAACAAGCTGGCCTGGTCTGATGGGTTTGGGTTTTAATTATTGTTTTAATATAATTTATTTTTACATTTGGGCACTAAGGTTTAATTTGTTTTTAATTTTGTATTTTGGTTATTTTGGTATTTATGGCCCTGTTCACCGCCCTGAGTCCTTCAGGAGAAGGGCGGTATACAAATTAAATTAAATAAATAAAGTCAATGGGGAGGCCATACGCACTTCACGTCTGTGGCAAGAAAGGTCATTAAAAGGGGGGAAAATTCACTTAACAACCGTCTCACTTAGACACAGAAATTTGGGGCTCAGTTCTGGTCATAAGTCGAGGACCACCTGTAGTGTGAGCAAATGGATTGACGCTGGTGAAAGCAGTTGGGACCTCTCTCAAGACCAAATCGTGGAAGGGTTAAAATGACTTTTCTCTTCTTCCCCTCCTCTCACTTCCTGAGCCACAATGTGCTGCAAAGCCACATCCGGTTGCATTTAGGAGAGTGCAAAAGTGTATTTCCGCCCACCTACCCCTTCCAGAAACACACACACACACACACACACACACAAGCACACACACAAACCACTCTGCACCTGTTGGTTGCGTACCTTTTTTCCTCGTCGGCAGAAATGGCCAGGCTGGAATCAATGGAGAGAGAAAAGAGGGGGGGAAAAATCAGGGTGTGAAGCACACATCTGGGTTGTTTGGATCCTTTGGATCCAGCTGCTTGTCCAGAGGTTAACAGCTGGCCTACAGCGCTGCAAGGAGGTGGAAATTTCAACCCTTCACACACCCCCACCCCACCCCACCCCTAACAATTCAGTCTCCCTTCCCAGGACAAAGAAGCCGCCTCCTACCAGATGTTTGGGGCCCATGATCCCTTGCCACTGGCTGGGGCTAATGGGAGTTGTAGTACAAAGCCTCTGAAAGATAATGGTATACCTGGCCCTACCCACGAGAGCGATGCCCCCTTTCTCTCTCCCCTCTGGGACAGCAGACTCTCAAAGCCACCCCTGTCTTATGCCCCCTTGCCACCCCCTTGTTTGTTTCTGGAAAACTTACCGGTAGCACCGCCCCATTTTTGCTCAGCAGAAGCGGAAAAGTATTCAAAAGGCAAATGAACATGTTCTGTCTAGAGGAGAAAGCGGCTGCTGGCTGGAGTGGCATGCGGCAAGTGAAGGGGGAAGGGGCCGCCGGGGGCGTTTATACAGTCAGCAAGGATGATGCAACCAGAGGCAACATCCTGGGATGGGTGGGGAACGTTTCCCCCCCCCTCTCCTCCCCTCTTGCCAGCTGGATCCTATTATCCAGCAGGGACTTGCCAGGGATGCTACTGATGATCTGGCTGGCTCCCCACTCTCATCCCAGCCCTGATGGGATGGCTGCCAGAGCCAGAGGCTTCAACCCTGGGAAAAAAAGGATGGGAGGAAATAAGGGCTATGAAGGGACATCCCAGCTGGCAGGGAGGGGTCTTCCTTGAAATAGAAACCACGGGTGGGATCTGCCCCTGGAACGGAACAGAGGATAGTCCACTATAAAGGTAGACCGGTGGGGACAGCTACTCAAAGCTAAATGGCTGCAGACTAACAGAGGTGGAAGGGACCTTGGAGGTCTTCTAGCCCAACCCCCTGCTCAGGGGAGGACACCCTATACCAGGGGTAGGCAACCTTTGCTCTTTTATGACTCGTGGACTTCAAGTCCCAGAATTCCTGAACCAGCTATGCTATGCTGGCTCAGGAATTCTGGGAGTTGGAAGTCCAATGAGTCATAAAAGAGCCAAGGTTGCCTACCCCTGCCCTATACAATTTCAGACAAATTGTTGTCCAATTTTTTTCTTAAGGATTTCCAGTGTTGGAGCACCCACAACTTCTGGAGGCAGGTAGTTCCACTGATTAATCGTTCTAACTGTCAGGAAATTTCTCCTTACTTCTAAGTTGGTTCTCTCCTTGGTTTTTGAGAATTGAGGGGTGTTTTTCGGCCCCAGCCCAGCTACAGGCCCCCAATAGAATAGGCTTAATCCTCCACATGGGTCCACGAACACGAGGGTGACACCTGCAGCAAGGTGTGGAGGTGTTTAGGACTCTTTCCAACTCTGCTGTAATGGGTGTGGAAGACCATCTTCCCAAGTATGATGGCAACTTAGAATCAAGATGGCACCTGGAAGAGATGAAAGCTTGCAGAAGGGGCTCCGGGGTGCAAGAAGAGAGGTGCAAGGTTTTGACCATTACTAGCACACCGTCAAAGAAGGAACAGCACCTCTGTTATGATGAAGGAGGAAGCTGAAAGGGCAAGCTAACAGTCCATGCATAGCAGTAAGTCAGGAGAACTTCACTCACTGCATCTCCAGTTTGACCAACAGCTGTTCGGCCAGCTGTTTCTCTTTGGCCTCTCTGATGCCTTTGTCTTTGGTCCGATAGCCTTCCAGTTCAAAAAGCTCCTTCTCTCCTGGGGTCATTCCCATTTTCCTTTTTTCCCTGCGGAAACAAAGAACAGGCAGTCGGGCTCTGTACGTTGGATGGAATTAATAGATTAATTCAACTGAATTAAATCCATTTCCAGAGTTGGCACAAAGCTTGGAGTCATCAGCAGAGCCCCGAGCACAACATGCTAAGCTACAGAGAAACCTAATTAAGTGTGAAACGAACCAAACCCAGCAAGTTGTGCAAATACTTTTCCTAACTTAGCTGCCCATTCCTGTCCGAAGACGTCTAAGATTGTTCGTACAACATGCTGAGTTTGTATAACATAAACCTAAAGGTTTCCCCTGCTGTCCAGTCATGTTCAACTCTAAGGGGCGGTGCTCATCTCCATTTCTTAGCTGAGGGAGCCAGCATTGTCCAAAGATATTTCCTGTGGTGATGTGGCCAGCATGACTTTACGCCGAGGCACACGGAATTCTCTTACCCTCCCACTGAAGTGGCACCCGTTTATCTACTTGCATTTGCATGCTTTCAAACTGCTAGGTGGGCAGGAGCTGAAGCATGGAACGGGAGCTCACCCCATCACGCGCTGGTCAGGTTTCAAACCTGGTGTCATGGTTCCGACAGATGAAACCCTTCAGAAGAACTTTGAGGCGTTGTTTACCTTAAAGGATCTTTTATTCGAGGAGCTAAAAATATTGGCTCTTGCATAATCGAAGCCAAAAACTGGATTTCCCTTCCTCTGGGCACCTAGTGTCCCAAGCACAATTCCCTCCTCCAATTAACAGTCATAAATCACATTCCCCAATTAGCTTGAAGCTTCCTCTCCAGCTCTCCAGCCCACCAATTCCTTATCAGCTCTGGGCTCAATAACCTTGATTCTCACACTAGGTTTAGTGTTGTTATGTCTAGCTGCACTCCCGCCCTCCTAGCGTCATCTGACTCTTAAAGTGAGAGGGAAAAGATGGCTACATTTCCATCTGTTGTCAATGCAAAAACATCCGATGTTAGCGGCGTTGACACCTGGGCTGTCAGCTTTCCAGCTGACAAGCTCTGCCTCTTTAATCACTTGAGCCATCACACTTATGCCTTTACTTTTTGTATAAGTACTGAGCCAAAATGAAACCAACGGCAATATAACCGTTAAGATCTGAATCAGAAAACATGCTTCAGAGAGGGGTTAAGGCTATTCAGTATAAACTGGGGACATGGAGCCATATCTTTTCCTGCCATTGTACAGCACCCCTTACAGCGCCGTGGAAAATACATGTAGTGCTCAACTTACAACCATTCATTTTGCGACCATTTGCAGTTCCAATAGCACAGGGAAAAAGTGACATGAGCGGCCCTGGCACTTATGACTGTCACAGCATCTTCACAGTCATGCAGCCAGAATCTGGGCTCTTGGCAACCGGCATGTATTTACAATGGCTGCAGTTTCCCAGGATCAAGTAATGTTTGTGGTTTTCCTAGATGGCTTCCAATAAGCAAAGTCAACGGGGGAAGCCGGGTTCCCTTAACGATGGCATGAATCAGGTAACAACGGCAGCAATTCACTTAACCACGGGAAAAAGAGGTCGTAAAATTGGGGCACAACTCACCTAACCACCGCCTTACTTAGTAATGGAAATTCTGATCCCAGAATTTGTCATAAATTGAGGACTACCTGTACACCAGAATATTCTATTCTATTCTATTCTATTCTATTCTATTCTATTCCTCCATTCCATTATTCTATTCTATTCCATTCTATTCTATTCTAATTCTATTCTACTCTACAATCTTTTAATTCTATTCTATTCTATTATTTCTATTTCTATTCTTATTCTAATTCTATTCTATTCCATTCCATCCCCATTTCCAATTCCATTCTATTTCTATTTTATTCTTTTCTATCCTAATTTTTCTCTTTGGATCTACAACCCAAGCCATCCTTACAATGAACGCAGTCATTTATGTCTCTAGCTGTTGGAACCAAAAGCCTTGTTAAGATATTTAAATTTAGGAGCCATGAGGTTGTTAAGAGTGAGCCAGAACACACAGTTGTGATTGACTGGAGCGTGCTGGCTCCTACAGTATGTGAGGCAATCTGTGCTGTGATTGGTTACTGTGGGTGTTCAAGGGAACGTTTCCTATTTTTCCCGCCTTTTTTTCCCTTCTGTGTGCCCTGTGATTTACCTCATGATGCTCCCGTTTGCCTATCTTGTTTGCTGCAAATGCAGATGTTCAATATATTTATTTGTATAAAATTACAAGTTCACGTCAGCACCTCTGACTTCATTTGAACACCGGCTGCACAATCCCTGACCAGATTAGCCAAATCCTTCTGCAAACAGTGGTTCTTAAACTGTTTGACCCAATTGCAGGCAGTCCTCAGTTAACAACGGTGGTTGAGACTGGAGTTTCCATCATTAAGTGAGGTGGTCGTTATCGCTTAGCAACAGCATTTCTGTCAATGCCGGTTGCCCTCATTAAGTGAAACCCATGTGGCCATTAAGCACAGTATCCCATGGCTGGTATTTGTGACTCCTCGTGCTTGTGACTTTGATTGTTGGAAGCTGCAGTGAAGGCTTTTGGGGAGGTCTTGAGAACTGCGGATTGCCAACCTGAAATCCTCCAACTGCTGGGAGATCTCCGCTGCTTGAAAAGATTGGATCTCCTGCAAATATTTTTTCAGTTGGTCTTCCGGGATGAGATCAGGTCTGTTTCGGTCTGCGATCAGAAAAGAAGAGAAAACCTAAAACTCACAGCCAATGTTCAGCAGTCGTGGTTTAAGGCAAGGAAAAAGAGTCACAAGGCCCCTATGCAGACATTTCATTACCCAGCTAGGTAACGTCATCAGTGATAGAAGGGAATGGAATTGGCTCTCGCTTCTAGCACCGATGGTGTACCCTAGTTTGGTATAATGAAACATCTGCAAGGAAATAACCAAACTCAAAAGAACACCAAGGACCCCACAGCCCTTCTCCTCCTCCATTCTGCAAACCCTACTCCTTTCTAGCACTGATGGTGTTCCCTAGTTGGGTAATGAAACGTCTGCAAGAAAACCACCAATCTCAAAGGGCACCAGGGACCCCACAGTTCAACCCTGAGCTACAAATATTCTCTTCTATCGGCAACCTCACGTTTCCCAGCCCTAACCTAGCCAAAGCTTGCAAAGCCTTTGTCAATGCGACACTCAAAAGAGTCCATTTCCAAGACGGATTTTGCACGGCTTCAGTTCCCAAAGATTCCTTGGTGGAGATTTGCTCCTGCCTCCATCCCGTTGTCTAAATTCGTCCTGCCACAAAGAGCCCCTGTGAAACACTGCATCGCTTGGACTTTCTTTTTTGCAGTTATTTTTGCTGCTATATTTGTACAAAAAGAGAAATTAAAAAAAAAAAGACTGCAGACCAAAGAGAGAGGACACGACATAAACTTAGAATCAATCTTCCCAAAACTTTCCCAGCTGTCCTGGCAACTGGCCTGCAGGATAAATAGGAGGGCTTGGTCTGCTGTGGTGAACTGAGAACCATTGGGGGATTTGAAGTCCGTTCCAGGGGAGGGACCCAGGCTGTGATTTTGTGCAAACACAGCACAAGCAAGGCAAATTGTTTGCAGCTGCTCCCATGCCACGGTCCCATGAAGGAAATTGTCCCTGGAGCAGAAGAAACAAGGCAACCATTTGTAGGGTGGGTGCAGCTGTTGGCAGACATGGGAGGAGGGAACAATTCTGGGTTTGAAGCAGCTGATCTCCTCCGTGAGATCCATAGGGCGGCCCAAGAGGTCTCTCAGATCAAAAATAAGAACATGGGGAAAATATTGGCAAGGGAAAGGAAGCTATTAATAGTTACGGCAGCTTTTTTTCAACCTTGGCAACTTTAAACAATGTTTGGGCTTCAACTTCCAGCAGGCTGGTTGGAGAAGTCTCACTGCTCCGTCTAGGACAGGGGTCGGCAACCTCGGCTCTTTTATGACTCGTGGACTTCAACTCCCAGAATTCCTGAGCCAGCTATGCTGGCTCAGGAATTCTGGGAGTTGAAGTCCACGAGTCATAAAAGAGCCGAGGTTGCCGACCCCTGGTCTAGGATTACAGTTCTACCGCTTGCTCAAGATTTGCAATGGTTTAATAGGCATTTATTCTAACCTGGTCTAGTGGTTGAAGGCGCCAGTCTAGAAACCAGGAGGCTAGGAGTTCTAGTCTTGCCCTAGGCATGAAAGCCAGCTGGGTGACTTTGGACCAATCACCAGGAGACGGTGAGTTCTAGTTCTGCCTTAGGCCTGAAAGCCGGCTGGGTGACTTTGGGCCAATTCCTCTCTCTCTCTCTCTCTCTCAGCAAAATCTACCTCACAGGGTTGTTGTTGTGTGGAAAATAAGAGGACGACGGAGTATTCGGTATATTCCCAGCCTTGGACTTGCTGATAAAAATATTTTTTTTAAAAAAAAAAAAACCAAACCTTAAAATAAATAAATAAATGCTGAAACGCACAACGAAATAAATGGTGAGTTTCTTGCAACCGTTTCTAAATCAGGAACCTCAGCTATGATTCTGCCTCTTCTCTTTTTTCTCTTGGTGACACCTAAGAGACCTGTTTTTTTGTTTTGTTTTACAGAAGACGGTGCCAGGATGTCACTCAGCCCTTCCCCTCCCCAGTTTTATTTTTTTGGGGGGGGAAGGAGCCCTTTCTGCACACCTCAACGCTCTTCCCCACCCCGGAAATGAGATTTATACGCTCTGCCTACAGAGCTTCCAACTGGCCTCCTAACACCCCACCCCACCCCGCCCCCCTGCCCTTTCAGGATCTCTTTTTTTTTTTTTCAATAAGCTTCAGTCTCCTGTTTAACAATACAATACTTAAATGCAGATAGTCCTTGAGCTTGCCCATTATGGTTGCAAGTTGTAACGATTGAAATACAGGTCAGTCTGGTGACCAACAAAATGCTGCAAATAGCCATAAATGCAGCAGTATTGCCAACCCCCAACATGCAGTCATGTGATTGTAGGAGGTGGCGACATTTGGAACTTTGGATCTGGGATCTAAGTCCCTTTTTTCAGGTACATCATAACTTTGAATGGTCACTAAGCAAGCATCATAAGCTGAGGACAACTGTATGTTTCTGTCCACCTTCTGCATACATAAGCATCTTTTATTTGCTAGATCCAATAATTCCAACAAGAACAAGTGGGGCCATCCTTAAGATGGTCTACAATTAGTTTGCAGATACTGCTGAGAATAAACCTTCACTACGTTTTCCCTTGTGGGGTTGCAGAAACATGTTGTCTCACTGACTTTTGAGGAGTTCTCCTGCAGGTGGGTTGGGAAGGGCCTTTTGACCTACCAATTAAAATTAAAACTAAAAGAAAACAGCCTTCCGGAGCATGTGTTGGCATGTGTGCTCGCCCACAAGTGTGTGGCTTTGCCTAGGCACGGTGCTGCAATCTGCAGGTGTGGCCGCTAGGTGACACTCAGAAGCTGTGGAATCAGCTGGCCCTACAGACAACCCCCCCCCAAAAAAAAATACAGGCTCCTGTCCTTCCCTGCATGGCGGGGTGGGGGGGGAGAGACTCAGATGAGATGAGCTAATTGTTGGCAGGCAAACAGCAGCTGTCCACTGTTCTCCAAACCCTTCAGCTTCCTGTCTTTCATTTCGTTTCACCCGTGCCAGCAGCTGTAGCAAACCAAGGGTGTGTGTGTGTGTGTGTGTGTGTGTGTAGGACAGAGGAAAGGAGAGGCATTGGCAGAGATGGGGAAGTTTAGCAAGTGGGTGGGACCTGCAGCTCGGATCAAAGTCGGCGGATTGGAACAGCAGCTGAACCCGCCCTTCTGTAGAAAGTTAACACAATTATTGTGTATGGCTCCACGGCTGCAATGCCTGCCTGTGCAATCCGAGAGGGGCCCTCAGCTGTGAATGTTCCAACTAGCAGCCAGTCTCACAAATGAACGCTGACTTTCAAGGGTGCAAGGGGATTTTCATCTTTTCCTCTCCTTTCTGTGTAAAATTTCAGGGGTGTCCAATCTTGGCAACTTTTAAGACTTGTGGACTTCAACTCCCAGGATCCCCTAGCCACCCCTTCAGGCAGCTGAAATGCCTGCGTCCAAATGAACTAAAACTTTTTGCTCTTTCAGTGTAAACAATCTGACAAGCCATAATTAGCAGAACTACAACAAAAAACCCCCGAATTCAATTACACCACCCGAAAATCCAGTGGCTTTTCCACAGTTTTGCAGGAATGGGGAAAAGTAAGATTAACCAATATTGGATTCAAGGATTTAATGGTGATTTAATATTCCAAACACTTTCCAGACTGAAGTGTCACTCAGTGTGATGAGTGTGGACTGAATGCTCCTGAACTAATGAGGTGAAAGAATATATATTTCTGACCTGATCTGGAAAGCCAGACTAAACTGATCCAAGAATTCGGTTCAAATATCCAAACTGAAATAGTTCCATTTTTCAATTGAATTCACAATTCAAACCAGATTTTACATATGAGTCACTCTGGCCAAAAGAACAACCATAGACTATTTGTTTTCCCCAGTTGCCAGAATATGTTCTACAAAGGAAAGAATTGTGCGCGCAGGACCAAACAAGAGAGATTGATGCAAATAACTGCTTAAATCAGTTTTCCCCAACGAGATGTCCCTCCAGATGTGTTCAAACTGCAACTCCCATAACTCCCAGCTAATACGGCCAACAAAACCCTAATATCCAGTTAGTAAAGGATGGAGTATAATAACATGGCAGAAGCTACACAATCTTTAGGTCAACCTCATCTAGACTGAGGAAATCAACCACCAGAGGGCAGCAAAGAGATTCAGAAAACCTGAATGTTTTGCTGCCACCGGGTGGTCATCTAGACTTTTGCAGTTCACATCTGGTCCATTTGTTAAACTCTGGTTCAGATCACACCACATACCAACACCCCATGAGAGTTGGCCCTTACCCAGTTCAAACTGCACAGCATTTGGAACGGGGACTCTCAGCAGCTGTGAAAGAGGTAAAGAGAATGCAAGAAACAGATCAAAACGCAGTAACTGAAGATAAAACAACTATCAATCACAAAGACTGTCTGAAGCCTTTATGTTCCTACCACCCTGTAAACCAGGGCCGTGTGAACAAATCGTACAAACCTGCCCTGGAAAGACAAACAAGAGGAACCTGCCCCTCATTACCAATTATCAAAAGATTTGGGTGGAAGATTTCTTCAAAAGGTTTTCCCAGAGCAAAGGTCTTCAGACTTGGTCCCTTTGATGACCTGTGGACTTCAACTCCCAGAATTCCTCAGCCAGCGTGCTTGGCTGAGGAATTCTGGGAGTTGAAGTCCACAAGTCATCAAAGGGCCAAGTCTGAAGACCCCTGTGCTAGAGTCTACTCACCCCAGTTTTGTCTAAGAAGACATGGCAAAAATCCACAAATTGCTTCTTGGATTCCTTGGGCCCAAGGCGGTTTAGGATGAGGTCCACGTGCAGGTAACAGAGCTACGAGGAGAGAAGATATTAAAGGAAACAAACCAACAAAAAAAAAGCTACTGAAGAGACTGAGCTTGTGTTCTTTTTCTTGCAGATGTTTCATTACCCAACTAGGTAACATCACCAGTACTAGAAGAGAGCGGGATTTGCTTGCTCTCTGAACAAACAGAGACAAACGCAGACAGCAAATCCCATTCCCTTTCTGGCACTGATGAGTTGGGTAAAATTGACTTAATTGACTTAACTTTTAATCTGTACTAATTTATTACGGGCATCGTTGTTTAATTACTTTTAATAATTTTTAATTTTTGTATCTTGTTTTTATTATGTATTGCCCTGTTCACCGCCCTGGGTCCTTCGGGAGAAGGGCGGTATACAAATTAAATAAATAAATAATAAATAAATAAAATGTCTGCAAGAAACAACCAAGCTCAGAGACTGCCAAGGATCCCACAGCCCTCTTCCTCCCTTCTCCTTGTCCTCTACTCCACAGGCTCCATTCTCTTCTAGCACTGATGATGTTACCTAGTTTGGTCATGAAAGGTCTGCAAGACCACCACCAAGCTGAGAGAGCCCCAAAGACACTACAGTTCAATCCTGAGCTATAAATATTCTCTTCTATCACTATTGAAAAAAGGAGAAGTCGACTCCTAGTTGAGATTTGTAAAACTTCCTTGTCTGGCCTTTTTTCTTCTTCTAATGCTAGAAGTCTAATTTGTGGAGAATGAAAGAAAAGTGTGGGGGAAGGTAGTCTGGAGGGAAATACTGCTTTACAAAGGCGCCGGAGCTTGGAATACCTGATTAGTTTTTCCCAGAGTACATGTATAGTTATGGCTGGGGAATTCTGGGAATTGAAGTCTCCCCCCCCATCTTAAAAGTAGGGTGAGGGAGTGAGTTGAAAAATCAAGATGGCTGTCACAACTGGGATTGAAGATTTACCCACACTCTCTTAGCAATCTTTAAAAGAAACAGTTAGCAGTCACAAACGCAGAAAACACGGAGGGATATTGGATTTATTATGGGGTCCCAGGCTGTTTTTCTATTTGAAGATGTGTGTTGTGTTTGTCGCTCTTGACAACAATCCCTGTTGTCCATTGCCAATTTTACTAGCACTATATTACGTCACGCGTTAATGTTACTTAAAGAAGGTGGCAAGAATCATGCAACTTCCCTTCCTGTCACACTAGACTCATCCAGTCCGGCAAGAAATGCATCAGTGGTTCTTCTATTGCAGGGTTTCTCAACCTTGCAAGTCACTTTAAAATGGGTAGACTTCAATTCCCAGAATTCCACAGCCCAGCACTTCTTTTGCCTTGGAGCTCAATCCATTGCACAGCCAGACACATCTACGTGAACAGTACCAGCGTGAACGTGAGTGTATTCAGTGCCTGTTGGGCCCCAAAGTTCAGTGGTTCACCCTCTTCAGAGGAGAGGGTGTATGCTTCATAGTGGTTAGATCCTTGGTTAAGGGGGGAGGGATCGTGCGGAAGAGGACAAGAACTGAGCAGCTGTGCTAAAAAAAAAACACGCAAGCGCGGATGTGTCAGCTCACCACAGGGCTTGATTCAAACTGCAACACCACATGTTGTATGAAGACCATCAAGTAGGCAGGGTGCTTCATCAGGGTCTCCAGGTTTTGGAACAAGCTGGTTTGAGTGTCCGGGTGCTGGAACTGTGGAGAGAACCCAACATAGGAAAATCAGAAATAGCTATGGGGTCCCTAGTGCTCTCTGAGCTCTGAGCAAAAACACCACAAATCATGCCACACTTGGAATACTGCATCCAGTTTTGGTCACCACAATGTAAAAAAAGAGGTTGAGACTCTAGAAAGAGTGCAGAGAAGAGCAACAAAGATGATTAGGAGACTGGAGGATAAAACATATAAGGAACGGTTGCTGGAATTGGGTATGTCTAGTTTAATGAAGAGAAGGGTGAGGGGCGACATGATAGCAGTGTTCCAATATCTCAGGGGCTGCTCCAAAGAAGAGGGAGTTAAGCTATTCTCCGAAGTGCCTGAAGGCAGGACAAGAAACCATGGATGGAAACTAATCAAGGAGAGAAGCAACCTGGAACTAAGGAGAAACTTCCTGACAGTTAGAACAATTGATCAGTGGAACAACCTGCCTCCAGAACTAGTGAATGCTCCAACACTGGAAGTTTTTAAGAAGAGACTGGACAGCCATTTGTCTGAAATGGTGTAGGGTTTCCTGCCTGAGCAGGGGGTTGGACTAGATGACCTCCAGGGTCCCTTCCAACATCATCATCATTGTCAGATGACTGTGGGGCACTACAGATGGTTGTAAATGTGATTGCCAAGCACCCAAACGGGATCATATGACTGCATAGGGGGCCAGATGTCGTAACATAGAAAGCGGGTTGTCAATGCATTTTTCGGGCTCTGTGGCAACTTTGAAGAGTCATTAAGCGCCTGTTGTAAGTTGAGGGCTACCTGTATGCGCTATAATGTTACTTCTTCCATGCTTTTCCCCAACTTAATCCTTCCATCTTTCCTTGTAGGGCAGGGGTCCCCAACCCCCAGGCCATGGACCGGTGCCAGTCCGTGGCATGCCAAAAACCGGGCCATGCAAGTAAGCAAAGCCCCATCTGCAGGATGCAGGCAGCATACAAAACCACACACACACACACACACACACACACACGGTCCACGGAAAAGCCTCTCTCCCTGGCCCCCAAAACTTTGGGGGCCGCTGTTGTAGGGGATTAATTTTATCACCTTCACCTTATGTTCCCTCTTGCATTTGTTCTGCTAATTTCCCCACTTACAGGCTCAATGTCATTTTCAAAGTCCTCATCTTCTGCACCAATAATGGACATAGCCAAGCCTGCTTGAGCTCCCAGTGCTGAACTCTGAAGAAAAAAAAAACACACCAAACATCAGAAATTCCCAGGATCATTTAAGCCAGGGCTCCCCAACCCCTGGGCCACAGCCCACCACCGAGTCATGGTCCATTGAGAACCAGGCCGCCGAAGCAGCAGGCAAGGGTGTGAAGCTTCCCTTGCACACGTGTGGGATGTCGGTTGCATGCATGAAACCATCCCCTCCCCCCACTGCCCAAACCGCCAAAGCCACTGGTGCCGCCGCCAGTGGTCCGCAGAACCAAAAAGGTTGGGGACCCCTACTTTAGGCCACGGTTCTCTCAAATCCAGAAACTTCAATTCCCAGAATTCCCCAATAAACACGCACACATCTTAAAGTTGCTGAAGTTGGGCAACAACATCAGGAAGATCTTCTTATCTGCCCAAGCTCATCTCAACCAGTGGGTCTTTCTCTATCCCGGAAAAAGGGTCTAAACCAGGAGTAGGCAACCTTGGCTGTTTTATGACTCGTGGACTACAACTCCCAGAATTCCTGAGCCAGCGCAGCTGGCTCAGGAATTCTGGGAGTTGAAGTCCACGAGTCATAAAACAGCCAAGGTTGCCTACCCCTGGTCTAAACATTCCACTTGTTGGAAGAAATTCACATTACTTTCTCTTTTCCCATCTCTTCTATTGTTAAATTAAAAGCTCTGGGAGGGAATCCTAATTCCTGTCCCCATCATTAATTAATACACCTAATATAAAATACCCACTGCTTTCCCTTAAAAGCCCATTTCTCGCAGCACCCTTCGGATACATTACGATTGCAAGCCCAGAAAACTCAGTATCCATAAAATACAGAATAGGGACCAGCTAAAAGCCACAGGACTAGAGAGTGTGACTTCCAGTTCTGCTTAAGCACAAAGCCAGTTCTAGGATCCCTGGGCTGGTCACTTCTCTCTCTCAACTTAGAAAGAAATCAATAGCAAGTCACTTCCAAAAATATGTTGCCATGAAAAAAAGCAGGGACTTGTCCACATAGTTGCCAAGAGTCAAGAGTGACTTAGAAGAGCATGCACAACACACAATATATCTATAGCTGCATCAAAAAGCTCCTATATGCAAGTGCACTGGTCTTCTCTCTTCCCTCTATCACATTCTGTCTGTCTGTCTATCTACCTGTCTGCAATCTGTCTGTCTGCCTCTCATCTGTGTCTGCCTACCTACCTTTCTGTCATGTCTGTCCGTCTGTCCGCCCCCCCACCCGCCCATCTATCTATCCATCCATCCATCCATCCTTCCACCCACCCATATATCTATCCACCCATCCTTCCACCCACCCACCTACCTACCTATTTTTTCTATTTTTCTTTCTATTATCTATCTTGTCTCTCGCGCTCTCCCTCCCTCCCTATCATCCATCTGTGTCAATCTGTCTATCTGCCTACCTGTCTGTTAACTATCTGTCCGTCTGTCCGTCCGTCCATCCATCCATCCATCCATCCACCCCCTCCATCCTATTTGCAAGCACACCCCAGCCAATTACTTACTCCATTGTAACCCTCCTCTAACTCCATTCTGCCCCCTTGGGGGGGAGGGAGGGTCCCAGCAGCTGAGTCAGGGTGTCCAAATAGCCTGGATCAGCATACACCTAGTGCCACAAAAATAGTATTATAGTTATAATATACACAACAATGTGACATAACTAGTGCCTGTTCTTTAGCTGCTATTCACCTACATTTGCATCAAGTTCTTCCCAAGAACGCAGGATGTCACAATGTTCTCATGTATTATTATTAAATTATTATTATTATTATTATTATTATTATTATTATTATTATTATTATTATTATTATTATTTGCTGCAATCAGCCAGATGTTTAGATTGGATTTGGCATTTTTGTGGAATCCTTCCCAAGGACTTGTGACAGGCAGAGGTGGATAAATGGACAACCGCTTTCACCAGTGCATGATCCCAGAGCTGTAAATTCAGGAGTTCCAAACTCAGCAACTTTTAAGACTCGTGGACTTCCTGTACATTGCTCCGTCTGTCTCACAGGGGGCTGGACTAGAAGACCTCCAAGGTCCCTTCCAGCCCTATTCGGATTGATTGAATAGATCCAGCTTGGTTTTGTTTGGGGTGTGGGAAGAAGACTAATGTCTCCAACCCCTCTGCAGGGATATATGCAAAAAAATAAGAGGTATAGAACTGGGGGCGGGGGGGGGGAGAAGAGAGATTTCATACACAGGAAGGTATTCAAACTACCCCCAGCCCCATTACTCAGAAATTCCTGCCTTAGGTGGAGGTGAGTGTGGCATGAATGCTGCCTCTGTTACCTACAAAGAGGCCTCAGAGAAGCGGGCGGCAGTAGGGAAAGTCCACACCCCAAGGCAGCCTGACTCATACAAGGCATCCTTCCAACAGGCTGGCTGGCTGGCTGGCTGGCACTAAGGCATGGAGCTGCTGCTTTTGGGGAGGGGAAAAATGGGCCAACGCTGGAAAAGACACAAACAAAAAAAGTAACACCCCATCGCAACACCCTGGAGAGCTCTAGGGCAGGGGTAGGCAACCTTGGCTCTTTTATGACTGGTGGACTTCAACTCCCAGAATTCCTGAGCCAGCTGGCTCAGGAATTCTGGGAGTTGAAGTCCACGAGTCATAAAAGAGCCAAGGTTGCCTACCCCTACTCTAGGGCAATACCAACCCTTCACTCCAAAGGCAATACCAACAGCACTTAAACAGGTAGTCCTCGACTTGCGCCAATGGAGATCCCAATTTCTGTCGTTAAGTGAGACACCTGATAAGTGAGTTTTGCCCCATTTTGCGACCTTTCTTGATTCTTGAGTTGGTACATTAGCAACCTGGTTGTTAAGAGAATCTGGCTTCCCCGCTGACTTTGCTTGTCACAAGGTCGCAAAAGGGGGAAATCACGTGACCCCTGGGATACAGCAACAGTCACAAATAGGAACCAGTTGCCAAGCGTCTGAATTTTGATCGCATGACCAAGGAGATGCTGCGGGGAGTGTAAGTTTGAAAAACGATCGGTGCCGTTGTAACTTCGAAGGTCGCTCAATGAGCTGTTCTTAGGTCAAGGACTACCAGTACCAATAGCCCTTAAGACTTATATACCGCTTCACAATGCTTGACAGCCCCTCTCTAAGCGGTTTACAGAGTCAGCATATTTGCCCCCAACAATCCGGGTCCTCATTTTATCGACCTCAGAAGGATGGAAGGGCGAGTCAACCTTGAGCTGGTCAGGATCGAACTGCCGGCAGTGGGCACAATCAGCTAGCATTAGTACTTATCTACTGCTTCACAGTGCTTTACAGCCCTCTCTAAGTGGTTTAAAAGAGTCAGCATATTTGCCCCCAACAATCTGGGTCCTCATTTTACTGACCTCGGGAGGGAGGAAGGCTGAGTCAACCTTAAGTTGCTCAGGATTGAACTCCTGGCACTGAGCAGAGTCAGCCTGCAATGCTACATTCTAACCACTGCACCACCAGGGCTCCCCAAACACCAACGGAGCAGGGAAAAGCTGGCACTAAGGGCTGGCTGGCTACTTTACTGGCAGCCACCAAATGGAAAACAATGGGCGTTTTTAGCAGGCAGTTTTGGCACCTAGAGGTTTTGAGGCTCAATAAAATTTGTCCAAATTAAATGAAACCAGATTGTGAAGTTCCTTTGGGGACATGTTTACATCCGGCCCATCGTAAGCAATCCACCATTTAGCCACCTGCAGACACAGAAATTAATTCCAGAAGACAACATAAAACAAATTAAATCAAAAGCTAGGCTTGCTTTTGTCATCGGTGTCCACTGACAGCCCACAAGAATGAGAAATGCAAATTCAGGGCAGTAAACATTCTTGAGGACTAGTAACTTCATAATAGGTATGCATATGTTTGCAAGGGTAAACTGAATTTGAAACTGAATTTCACGTTTAAGGCACAGAGCTTCCAGCTAAGGATATATTTTTCCTTGAAAGAGACTCCCGAGTTGTTGTCGTTTTTGTTTTAACAGTCGTCCCGCCAGAGACACACACCCAGAAATTCAAGATATTGCTCTTATGTACATTCCTATGTACTTAGTAGAAAAAGCTGAGCTACTGTTGGATTTCTGCCAATAAACAGACATAAGATTTGCTTAGTGAAAGAGAAATAACAACAACCCCCAAATTAC
This sequence comes from Vipera ursinii, assembly GCF_947247035.1. Lineage (NCBI taxonomy): Eukaryota > Metazoa > Chordata > Lepidosauria > Squamata > Viperidae > Vipera > Vipera ursinii. Next base: position 21,572,769 of record NC_139523.1, read on the forward strand.
AGCTCCCAAATATAACTAAGGGAACAACCTGTTAGGTTTTCAGATCAGCTGGAAACAATCACTTTACTTCTGGAGGGGGGGGTTAAGGCTCTAGGCTGGAAAGCGGGAGACGGGGAGTTCTAGTCCCACCTTAGGCATGGAAGCCTCCTGGGTCTTTGGGGCAATCACCAGGAGATGGTGAGTTCTAGTCCCACCTTAGGCAAGAAAGCCACCTAGGTGTCTTTGGGCCAATCACCAGGAGACGGTGAGTTCTAGTCCCACCTCAGGCATGAAAGCCGCCTTGGTGTCTTTGGGCCAATCACCAGGAGACTGTGAGTTCTAGTCTTGTTTTAGGCATGAAAACCAGCTGGGTGACTTTCGGCCAGTCCCTCTCTCTCAGCCCAGCCTACCTTACAGGGTTGCTGTTGTGGGGAAAATAGGAGGAGGAAGGTATATTGGGTATGTTTGGCAGGATACAAACTTAACAAAACCCCTACAATTCCCAGCTAGCAGAGGACGATGGGAACTGTGTTAATACACCTAGAGAGGTTCAGTCTGGAGCACATAAAAGCCTGCTAGCGAGCCAGCATTTTTTGTTTAATCCATCTCTTTGTTTCTTTACTACTATAGGAATTAGCCCAACATTATCTACAGTATGCTATTTGAATGGGAAAATAAGGTTCTATAAAACGTAGCTAACTGAGGCAGAAACATGACCAAAAATAGTGCATCAAAGCACCAGAATTTTTTTTTTAAAAAAAAACCCGAATGCAGTAAGCCAGCATCCTCAGTTTAACCAGGAAATATCTCTCTTGCAAAAGATAACGTGCAAAAGACACAAGCCTATCACAGACCATGCAATGTTAGAAAGCTGGGGCAAACAGGAAGCAAATAAATGGAAATTTGCAAATAAAAACAAGTCAGCATCAGCTGCCAACTATATCAGCGAAAAAGCCAAAGGGATCAGGGAAGCCATGGGGGTGTAAAGTTAGCACACCTTACGTCCCTTTGAGAAGACAGTTTGAAGTCAAGTGAACCAAGCAAGTTCCTAATCCTTTAATGTAGTGTTTCTCAACTTTGGCAAAAGTGTGGACTTCAACACCCAGAATTCCCCAGTCGGGGGGGAAGAAGAAGAAGAAGAAGAAGAAGAAGAAGAAGAAGAAGAAGAAGAAGAAGAAGAAGAAGAAGAAGAAGAAGAAGAAGAAGAAGAAGAAGAAGAAGAAGAAGAAGAAGAAGAAGAACAACAACAACAACAACAACAACAACAACAACAGTAGTCACAACAGGACACTTGCATTCCTTGGGATTTTCCCTCCTGGCCAAACAGGCCAGCTTCTGGCTCACCCAGATTATTAAACAAAAGAATCAGCACACAGTATTTTCAGATCGCACCAGCTTCCTGCAGCAGGAAGTGATGTAAGGGTGTACACGTACACACACACACACACACACACACACACAAAACTGCAGAGAAAGAGGCACTCTCAAGAGCTGCCAGCACATAACCACGTTTTACAATGTCAGAAGGCAGTTTAACTTCATAAAAGGAAAGTTGAGAGTTAAACCAGTAGTCTACATCTTTGGGCAGTAAAGAGATATGCAAATCAGGAATAGGTGTACTAGGATCTACTAGTCATTAGATGGATCACCGAGATATATAGCAGATCTAAAAGCAGATCTAAAAAGTTTCTCAACTTTAAATGACATCTTAAGACTACCTTTCAAACACCTTAACTGAACTATCTGGATCGCTGTTTCTCAAGTTGGACAACTTTTAAGATGCCTGGACTTCAACTCCCATGCTGTGGCTGGGGAATTCTGGGAGCTGAAGTCCATGCATCTTCAAAGTTGCCCAGGGTTGAGAAACTCGGGTCTGGATTATTAAAAAAAACCACCAAAATGGAGATATGTCTCTGGACTTGCGACTTTGATTTCTTACTTGACGCAACATTTTTGTGTTGAGACATGAAGGAGTGGGTCTCAGGATCCTATGCAAAATACAAAGCAACCCCCTCCCCCCCAAAAAAAACTGATGCTCCTCCTCCTTGCCAGAAAACTCAGACTGCCCAGGGCTTCTGCTAACAATTTTCATCTAATTGTTTTCAGATGCTTGGTGAGGTCCCTCTCAACTCTTCTTCTTGCTGTCCCCTACTGTGGTCCACGCTTTTATGGGAATTACAAACCTAACTGTTTCTCTGCTCTTCTCAGGAGTCCCAAAAAGTCTTATTCCAGTTGAGGAAATGGGTGAGAAGAATACCAGAGTTGGAAGGGACATTAGAGGTCTTCTAGTCCAACCCTTGCTTGAACAGGAGACCCTAGGCCTAGGCCAGGAGTAGGCAACCTTGGCTCTTTTATGACTCGTGGACTTCAATTCCCAGAATTCCTGAGCCAGCTGGCTCAGGAATTCTGGGAGCTGAAGTCCACGAGTCATAAAAGAGCCAAGGTTGCCTACCCCTGGCCTAGACCATTTCAGACAAATGGCTAACCAGTCTCTTCTTAAAAACCTCCAGTGATGGAGCACTCACAACGTCTGGAGGCAAGTCATTCTGCTGGTTTAATTGTTCTCACTCTTAGGAAATTTCTCCTTACTTGCAGGTTGCGTCTCCCCTTGATTAGTTTCCATCCATTGTTTCTTGTCCTGCCTTCAGGTGCTTTGGAGAAGAAGCTGACCCACAATCTTCTTTGGGCTCCAAAAATGATTTTTTTTTAAAAAAGTTTTTGATGATCTTACTCTTGTTTTTAACTTATTTTTATTACACTCTCTGAATTTGTTTATACTTTCTGACTGGATGATTCTCTCCCTAATAGCAGACACAGAACATCATAGTTGGAAGAAACCCTGGAGGTCTTCAAGGGTAGAGCCAAGGTTGCCTACCCCAGTTCTAGTCCAACAGGAGACCGTATCATTTCAAACAAATGGCTGTCCAGTCTCTTCTTAAAAGCCTGTGTTGTTGGAGCACCCACAACTTCTGGAGGCAGGTTGTTCCACTGGTTAATTATCCTCACAGTCAGGAAATTCCTCCTTACTTCTAGGTTGCTTCTCTCCTTGGTTAGTTTCCATCCATTGTTCCCGATTAATTGTTCTAACTGTCAGGAAACATGAATTCCACCACCCTGCCAATTCAATGCATGCTAAAAACCGGGGTTGGGGGTCCCCAAAACGCTTTTTCTCCACACAGGTGGACCCTATCTGCCTGACCCAGACAAAGCACAAGCAAAAACAATTGCAGAGCGGTAGCAAAAACGAAAGCAACATCGCAGGAAATGCCACCCTAACTCACTTCTCGTGGCCCTTATCGCCATCCGAATTACAAACTCATTTCCCTAATTTTTTTTTTTAAAAAAAACTTACGTTTTTCATTTCTTTCTTCCCTCCATCTCATTTTTTCTGGGATTTCCCCACCTCTGCTAGCTGTCATTTCCCCCCCAAAACAAATGGAGGAGGTGGGACTTAACAGATAAGTCAACAGCCCAGAGGGAAGGGCGAGCTATGGTGCATTTCCACCCCCCACCCCTCCCAAGGCTGCAAATTCAATCATGTTAAGAAAAAAAAGTCACTTCTCTTTGTCTATTTCTCTCCAGCTACTTGGCTTCGTGTAGAAGACCCTGTTTCAGGTGTTCGATGAGCCAAAATAAGGCCAGTTGGTCTACTCAGACCACAGTTAAGGTTACAGAATATCTAAAGAATATACGTAGCCTTCCATTTCAAAATGACTGAAGGAATGTCAACTGTAATGATAACAGAGAGGTGAGGTTACAGTGGCAAACCTCTTGGCTTTTGTAACAATGCAATAAAAACTTACATCAACTAGGATGCACCTATATTTCCTGTGGCCGTCTAAACATGTAAATTCAATTTTTAAAAAGTCACCTCTCTCATTTTCCAGTTTCTTCAGCTCCTCTGGTGCACGAACCTTTATAGCAAGGGTCTTCAAACATGGCCGTTTTATGACTTGTGGACTTCAACTCCCAGAATTCCTCAACTAGCATGGCTGGCTGAGGAATTCTGGGAGTTGAAGTCCACAAGTTATAAAAGGGCTGAGTTTGAAGACCCCTGTAAATTATAGCAAAGGATTTTTTTAAAAATCTTTTTGAAAAGAGCGAGAAAGAACTATTTTTTTTGAACCCAAGTCAAATCAGGTGCAAAGGAATGAAACCAGTGTAATTTCCTGTTGGAGTCATCATATCACCTACTTATTACAAGTAAGGCGAGCTTGCTAACTTCCCCTCCCTTCTGACACCTCCCATCAATTGTCAAAATTTAGCCTTCTTAAACCAGCAAACTGTCTGCTTTCTAGACCAGCATAATATTTCTGAATTTTTGCAACTTTTAAGATGTGTGGACCTCCACCCCCTAGGATTCTCCACTTGGCCATGTTAAAGTCCACACTCCTCAAAGTTGTCAAACTTGAGAAACTTAGGTTTACACCATTCAAAGCAACTAAACAAGGAGGTCTCTGGATTTGCAACCGTGATCTTTTACTTGAAGCAACGTTTTTTGCATCTAGACTCAACAGGTGGGCCTTGGGTCCTAAGGCAAAGCGAGGGATTCTGGGAGTTGAGGTCCACACATTTTAAAAGTTACCAAGGTTGGGAAACCTTGGTCTAGAACATTAAAAAAAAGAGATTCCTCTCTGGATTTGTAACTGTGATCCCTTTACAAGGCTCAACTGGGGGGGGCCTTAGGGTCCTATGCAAAATGGGGGGTTCTGGGAGTGGAGCTTGCTAAGAAGATTCAGAAGCATCCCAAACAAGCTGTGTTAAAAAGAAGCAAACTCAATTCTGCAAATGTGGTCATCCTGTCCTGTAGCCAAGAAGCACACAGCACAGAGCTCTGTTAATCACGATGGAGATTAAATGGGGGTGGGTGGGAGAAAGCGGGTGTGTGTGTATGGTCTGCTGGTAGAAAACATATGGTATGGCCTCACGGCATTAAGGGGGAGAGGATTTGACAGCTAACTGAAAAACAGAAGGAGAGAGGGAGGGAGGGAGAGGGAGAGAGAGAGACAGAGAGTTTGATTTTCGCTGCCCCTTCCCCCCAAACCACAGTCTCTTGGCATGTACCCTGTCACTGACCTCACCGGCTAAAGAGGCTTGTTTGGCCTCCCTGGGTAGAAAAATCTCTGGCACACTTAGGCTTGTCCCAGGAAAGTCAGAGGGATGAGAAAACGGGAGAATTTGTCCCGCCAATGGGGTGGACCGATGGAGGAGACGCAGGTAATGCTATCGTAGCTCAGAGTTCCTTGGAACCGCGAGAGGGATGGCCAAGAAAGGTGACGATGATGATAATAAAAAACAGAAAGGCTGTGGCAAGGTAATCCCAATATTAGTTAACAGACGCCTCTGGGGGCAATCCCAGAATACCTGGGGCACCACTTGTCGGCATTGACACAATCACCATCAGTCAATTGCAAAAGGCAGCTTTACCTGCCGCGAAGACATCAACCATCCACATCTGCCTATCCCGGGTCCTTGGCAAGGACTCGACAGGTAGATAAAAATGCCAAATCCAGTCTAAACATCCGAGTGCGCAATCAACCCTCATAAATAATAATAACAGCACAGGGGAGCCTTGTTTTGGCCTCTCAGCGGCCTGTATTTCTGATGTATCCGCTTCAACGCACCTAGTTTTGTTCCACAAACTATCTATTTAGTTAGAACATTTGTATAAACATCCTGAAACAATGGTGAGCAACAACACAACCAGAGAGGAAAAATAGAGGGGGTGGGGGGGGTGGAGAAACCCTGCTCAAGTTCCTGGGAAATGGGCTGGATAAAGACTGTGATAGAAGACTTGTTCTGGGATTAAACGGGGTGCAATAAACATAAATAAATGAACGGCTACTGCATGAGCTAAGGGATACCACCAGGCACAAAAAGATAAAACTTTAACTTTAATGTGGGAGGGACTATTTTGACTCTGATCCCAGGCCTGAGGAAGCTGCAGAGAATTTTAATGCTCCAGACCTCAGAATAACAGAACACAGGTGGTCCTCGGTTTACGGCCGCAGTTGAGCCCAACTTTTATATTGCTAAGAAAGACAGTCCTTCAGTGACTTTTATCACCTTTCTTCCCTCGGTTGTTAAAAGTAAATCACTGCAGCTGTTAAGTTGGTAACACGGTTGTTGTGTGAATCTGGCTTCCCCAGCCCCCCCCCCCCCCCCCCCGCTTGACTTTGCTTGTCAGAAGGTCTGCAAAAGGGGATCACGAGACCCTGGGACACCGTGACCGTCATAAAGATGAGTCGATGGCCATGCGTCTGCATTTTGATCAGGCGACCAGAGTTTCAAAAACGGTCGTAAGCCACTTTTTCCAGTACTGCTGCAACGCTCACTAAACAAACCGTTGTTAAGTTGAGGACTACCTGTAAAAGAGTTGGAAGGGACCTTGGAGGTCATCTAGTCCAACCCCCTGTTCAGGCAGGAAACCCTAAACCATTCCAGACAAATGCTTGTCCACTCTCTTCTTAAAAGCCTCCAGTGTTGGAGCATTCACAATTTCTGGAGGCAAGCCGTTCCACTAATTAATTGTTTCAACTGTCAGGAAATTTCTCCTTAGAAACATCTTCTCAGAATAGAGGAATGATTAATAAAGATGGCAGACTTGGCAACCACGGCTAATTTAACGGCCCTCCTTTAGGACTGAAAAACCACTGAAGAAATTTCATTTCTAATTTGGAAGCCCTCTACGGACTTTTTGCAAGAGATAGAGAAATTTCGACATATGCATGTGTTGATTGTTAAAATTTAAATAGTGACCAAGAAAAAAACAATCCAACTTTTAATTTCCCCTTCTTTTTGGGGGGGGAGGGAGGAAAAATGGACATTTTATTACAGTGTTAAACTAAGAATCGAAGGACAGTGTTCCACATACCGTTAGAAGATTAGTTGTTCTATTTATTTTTGTTTTCCTTTCTACTTCTTTATACCTCTTCGCACTTTGATCCCCATTTTGCTTTGTTATCTTCCTTGATTTTTTTAACGTGCATGCTTCGCAAAAGGTAATAAAATTATTTGATTTTTTTTTAAAAAAGGAATGTCCTGTCTAAACATTTCATGGCTCCTAGGCAAGTTGTGAGCATTTCTCTATCCAAAGCTTAACCCAAATCTGGAAGTATTCAGGATGGTCACTGCTCTCATCAATCCACAGAGGCCTGCAAGCGTATCGGGAGTAAATCTGCATTTCTTTAAAGATTTGATTATCGCTTGAAGATGCGAAGCAATGCAAAAGATCCTTTTTTACAATGAAGTTGGTTTACTGCCTCTCAACACACACATACACAATTATCACACTGCACAGGACTCCACTCTATATTACCATATTTTCCGGCGTATAAGACGACTGGGCGTATAAGACGACCCACCCCCCCCCCCCCCCCGACTTTTGAGAAGATTTTCATGGGTTAAAAAGTCGTCTTATACGTCGGAAAATACGGTACTGCATTTTATATTCTCATCCTGTCCTTGTTTGCAGGTAGAGTTAACACCCATTCATTTAGTGACCGCTTTGAGTTAAAAATGGCACAGGAAAAGTGACTTGAACAGCCATTTTTCACACTTACGACAGTGGCAGCATCCCCCGTGGTCACGTGATCAAAATTTGGACACTTGGCAACTGCCTGGGGTCACGTGACCCCCCTTTTGCAACCTCCTGACAAGGCATTTCAATAAGCCAGATTCACTTAACAAACTGCATGATTAAGTTGACAACTGCATTATTCACTTAACAACTTGGCCAAAACCGCCTTGCTCAGCAACAGAAACTTAGGGCTGAATTTTGGATGTAAGTCGAGGACTACCTGTATTTTGGATCCTAGAACCCATCTTGCCGTTATGTCTTTAGGGAACAAACCAGGACCCCCCCTTTTTTTTTTAACCACTCAGTGGTGTCTTTGCCTTTCTTGGTCTTAAATGCCAAACCTGGCACCGAAAGGACTTTTTTTTAAAAAAAATATTTTTTTCAAGTTAACCTTAGATGTCGATGCCAACGCTCAAGCTGGTAGACCAGAGTGCAAAGAGCATGTACAGAATGCATCTGCTCCAAGTTCTTAATCCTCCTCCACCCCCCACCTCCCCGCCCCCGCCCGCCAAGGAGGAATTTAGATCAGCCGGCATCCCCAAGGCTAGATTTCCGAGCCCGGGGTCGGGAGGAGGAAAGGGGGGGGTTCCGCAGAGAGGAGGCAAGCAAAGGCACTCGGCGCGTGCTCAGAGACCCTCTTTTCTTCCCTTCCCAGCCCCAGCCAGGCGGAACCCTGCCCCCCCACCCCCCACCCCCAAAAAACCCCGCGCTTCCCGGACCGAGTCCCGAGAGCGGCCAGCCCCGCAGCCTCCTTCGCCGAGTCCGCCCTTTGGACCCCGAGCCGAGGCTTTCTCGGGCGTCGCCTTCCAGCCGGGACTTACTCGAGAGTAAGCGCGCACGCAAGCTGGAGGGCCCGGTCCCGCCTGCACGGGACTCCGGCTAGGCGCGCCAGGGGAGGGGGGAGGAAAAGGGGGGAGGGGGAAGCAGGGGAGGGGAGGGGGAGGAAAAGGGGGGAGGGAGAAGGGGGGAGGGGGAAGCAGGGAAGGGGAGGGGGGAGGAAAAGGGGAGAGGGGGAAGCAGGGGAGGGGAGGGGGAGGAAAAGGGGGGAGGGAGAAGGGGGGAGGAAAAGTGGGGAGGGGGAAGCAAAGGGGGGAGGGAGAAGAAGGGGGGAGGAAAAGGGGGGAGGGGGAAGCAGGGAAGGGGAGGGAAAGTGGGGAAGGGGAAGCAGGGAAGGGGAGGGGAGGAAAAGTGGGGAGGGGGAAGCAGGGGAGGGGAGGGAAAGTGGGGAGGGGGAAGCAGGGGAGGGGAGGGGGAGGAAAAGGGGGGAGGGAGAAGAAGGGGGGAGGAAAAGGGGGGAGGGGGAAGCAGGGAAGGGGAGGGAAAGTGGGGAGGGGGAAGCAGGGAAGGGGAGGGGAGGAAAAGTGGGGAGGGGGAAGCAGGGGAGGGGAGGGGGAGGAAAAGGGGGGAGGGAGAAGAAGGGGGGGAGGAAAAGGGGGGAGGGGGAAGCAGGGAAGGGGAGGGGAGGGAAAGTGGGGAGGGGGAAGCAGGGGAGGGGAGGAAAAGTGGGGAGGGGGAAGCAGGGGAGGGGAGGGCAAGTGGGGAGGGGGAAGCAGGGAAGGGAAGGGGAGGGCAAGTGGGGAGGGGGAAGAGGAGGGAAGAGGAGGGGGAGGGAAAGTGGCGTGGGGGGGCACAAACAAACAAAACAGGAAAACAAGAAAAAAAACCCGGCGCCCCCCCCCCCCCGGCCAGACCCGCTGCCTTTGGCTCCTTTTCTTCCCCCGCTGCAAACGCCCGGGGCGAGACAATGCCCGCCCCGGCGGAGCCTCCTTCCCCGGCAGGACGCGCGTCCCCTTTTCCCGCGGCCTCTCCCGCGCCCGTTCCCACGGCCTGCCTTGCCCCGGCCGCCAAGTCGGGGAGGTGGAGGGTGGGAGAGAGAGAGAGAGAGAGAGAGCAGGGCCGGCCGCCGGGCGGGATGGGCTCACCTGGACCTGCTCGGCCTTGTGGCTCGCCCTGCGGGGCCCTGGGAGGCCGCTGGCGGGGCTTCCTGTGGCAGGGAGCGCCTCTCCGGGAAGGGCTGGACCGAAGGGGGGGCGGGCGGGCGGCGGTGGAAGCAGGAGCCCGCCCCGTTCGCCTGTTCCGGATCCCTCGTCCCCGCCGCCGCCTCCTCCTCCTCCTGGGCGGCCCTCCTCTCGCTTGCGCGCTCGCTCCGGCTGCTGCGCTGCAAAAGCTACCCGGGATTCCGATGCTGGCCACGTCGGAATGTCACGGGGCAGCCCAGCCGGCGGGCAGCGTCGTCTAAGAGTCCAGGGGTCTTCAAACTTGGCCCTTTGATGACTTGTGGACTTCAACTCCCAGAATTCCTCAGCCAGCAAAGCTGGTTGAGGAATTCTGGGAGTTGAAGTCCACAAGTCATCAAAGGGCCAAGTTTGAAGACCCCTGGTCTAGACACGGGTGGGCTCGGGGCCGGCGCTGGAGCCAGCCAGACCAGGTGGAGCCCTTCGTCCGTGCCGCTCCAGCCTCGGGTCGGGCGAGCGGGGACTCTCCCGCCCTTTGCCAGGGTCGCGCCTTCCCACGAGCTGCGGATCCGAGTCCTGACTTGAAGCCTCTTTCTTTTTTTCTTTTCTTTTTTTCTTTCTCTGCTTTGGCGCCACCGACTAACCCAGCGTTTCCCAACCTTAGGAACTTGAAGATGCGTGGACTTCAACTCCCAGAATTCCCCAGGGGGGGATGCTGCTATGCTGGCTGGGGAATTCTGGGAGTTGAAGTCCACGCATCTTCGAGTTCCTAAGGTTGGGAAACGCTGGACTAACCAAATCGCTTCGGGTTTGTTGGGTTCGGGGAAAAAACTAAACACAAAACAAACAAGGAATGAAGCGGACAGGGGGGGTGGCTCAACCAGCGTTTCTCCAACTTGAAGATGGGTGGGTTTTAAACTCCCAGAATTCCCCAGCCAGCACGTGTGGAGTTCAATTTGTCAGAATTCCGGAGCCAGCGGCGCTTGGATTCCCAAGAACCCCCCAATCCTCCAGCTGGCTTGTTTGGTCTTTAGTAGGGATTTTGAACACAGAACGGTGGCTGCTATCTTGACTTTCTTGGCCACCGCCCCCCCTTGCATAAATCCCTGAAATTGGTCCTTGTTCTTTTACATTTGCAATGGTTTATAGTGTTTCTGCTTTTTCCTTTTCAAATGCCTGATGTCTGGGATATATATATATATTTAATCCCATTTATATCCCGCCCTTCTCCGAAGACTCAGGGCGGCTTACAATTTAAGCACAAACCAATGTGCTTAGCAATAGCAAATATTTGTAAAGCATAGCTATAAATATTCGTTTTGTTTTCTCTGAATTCTAGACACAGGACCGACTCTCCATCTGATAGAGCAGTCTTTCTCAACCTTGACAACTTTAAGAGATTTGGACATCAACTCCCAGAATTCCCCAGCCAGAACATGTGAAGTTCAGTTCCCAGAATTCCCTAGCTAGCATGGATGGCTAGGGAATTCCGGGAGTTGAAGTCCATATCTCTTAAAAGTTCCCCATATTTACAAACATTGAAGTAGAGGATCTCCACATTTACACATTACATTTATCAGGAATCCGCTTCCGCCACACATTTGGGTCTCATTCCTTACTATTTTCATTCTGAGATTGGCCTAGGGTTGTGCATTCTATCCCCGTTCTCAGCGGGCGGAAGATGCTTCAGGTAAATAAATGTAAATATGAAATACATAAGTCCAATAGATAATTGTGCAACTGGACTTAGGTGACAAATAAAACACAACAAAAATTGCTGGTGCTTTGTTCCTCCCCGTTCATGGTCTGTGGTTTCCACCAAGTTGCCATTCAGTTTATTTAAAAAAAAAAAACACAGAACATTTAGCATGACTCTGTGGTTTAACTTTTGCAAAGAGGGAGGATGAGGCACAAATTCCTCCGGGGAGAAATGTGCAGCTAGTTGGATCTGGAGCGGAAAAGGTGCTTCAGATGGGTGTGGGTGTTACTCCACTTTCTGGGTGTAACTCAGCTGTCCCCTAAATAAATAGTTGAAGTCGCCACTAAGCAGTTCTCGACTTACGACCACAATTGGCCCCAGAATTTCTGTTAATAAGCAAGACATTTGTGAAGTGAATTTTGCCCCATTTAAATCCTTCTTTGCCACGGTTGTTTTAAGTGAATGACGGCAATTCAGTTAGTGACCCGGTTGTTAAGTGAATCTGGTTTCCCCATTGACTTTGCTTAATAGAAGGTCGCAAAAGGAGATCACGAGACCCAGGGACGCTGCAACCGTCATAAATACGAATTAAGTTGCCAAGTGTCCAAATTTTGATTGTGTGACAATTGGGATGCTGTAATGGCCGTTAAGTGTGAAAAATGATCACAAGCCCTTTCTTTCAGTGCCCTTGTAACTTTGAACAGAGATTAAATGAACTCTAAGGCTCATTTAGGACTACCGGTAACTCTCGAGCTGATTCAGAAGGGCACGGATGCACACACATGGAGGTTTCCTTCGTTTCACACATACCCCAACTGGAGCTACAAGGAAGCAACAGTCCCACAGATCTATGTTAATGGTTCAAATGGTTAAGTTGGTCTCTGTTGATCCAACCTGCAGCACGTCCTCAGCCGATCCAGGCTTAAGGTTTGACACAGGGCTGCAGAGATAAGGAAAGGAAGGAATGCAAATGGAATATTTTTGCAAAGGTCCCGTTGTTGTTAGCTGTGAAGTCGTGTCCAACCCATTGCGACCCCATGGACAACGTTCCTCCAGGCCTTCCTATCCTCTACCATCTTCTGGACTCCATTTAAGCTCACGCCTCCTGCTTCAGTGACTCCATCCAGCCACCTCATTCTCTGTCACCCCCTTCTTCTATTGCCCTCAATCTTTCCCAGCATGAGGCTCTTCTCCAGTGAGTCCTTCCTTCTCATTAGGTGGCCAAAGTATTTGAGTTTTAGCTTCAGGATCTGGCCTTCTAAAGAGCAGTCAGGGTTGATCTCCTCTAGGACTGACCAGTTTGATCGCCTTGCAGTCCAAGGGACTCGCAGGAGTCTTCTCCAGCACCAGAGTTCAAAGGCCTCAATTCTTTGGCACTCAGCCTTTTTTATGGTCCAGCTTTCACAGCCATACATTGCAACTGGGAAGACCATAGCTTTGACTATACGCACTTTTGTTGGCAGGGTGACGTCTCTGCTTTTTAGTGTGCTGTCTAGATTTGCCGTGGCTTTCCTCCCCAGGAGCAAGCATCTTTTAATTTCTTGGCTACAGTCCCCATCTGCAGTGATCTTGGAGCCCAGGAAAATAAAATCTGTCACTATCTCCATTTCTTCCCCATCTATTTGCCAGGAATTGAGAGGGCCGGATGCCATGATCTTGGTTTTCTTAATGCACTCTCTTGGTTTTCTTTTGCACTCTCCCTCTTCACCCGCAACAAGAGGCTCTTTAGTTCTTCTTCACTTTCTGCGATTAGATTGGTATCATCTGGCCTCGTAAAGGTGCTTTTAATCGAAGATTGCTCAAATTTGGCAACTTGAAGACAACTTGGACTTCAGCTCCCAGAATTCCCCAGCTAGCTTTGAGAAGCTACTCTGAGTGAAAGTACCTTTGTACCCTAGCGACACCCTTTATAGGGAATTCTCCCCCTTATGACCCCAGTTGGGACTGGAATCTCCATTGCTCAGCAAGGAAGTTACTAAAGGAATTGTGCCAACTTTTACTCTTTTTTTTTGCCACGGCTCTTAAGTGATCACGTGACACCCACACCCACCCAAGGAGGCTGCAACCATTGTACATACATGCTGGTTCGCCAGTACCCAAATTACATGACAGTGGGGATGCTGCAATGGTCATAAGTGGGAGGACCTGTCATAAGTCACTTTTTTCAGGGCCGTTGTAATCGGTCACTAAAGGAATGGTTGTCAATTGGAAACTACCTATATTTTGCTGATAAAGCGGGCATTCAAAACTCTCCCCTGTTATTTAATTTATTGAATATTATCCAGTGGCAGGTGGCCACGGGGGAGGGGGGGGTTTCTACCTTGAGGCTGTTCCTCAGTGCCAGGTGAATAAACAAATATCGCTGCAATGACCTTTGTGGTTCCTTTGACTATCTTTATCATGCCTCTGTTCCCAGTTCCTGCCAGGCCTCTGACCTCCCTCCAAGAGAGCGCTGATAAAAGCCATTCCCAGACCTTCAGCTGCCCTTGGGTGGTGTTGGAAGAAAAAAAAGGAAAGTGAATAAGAAGGAAAGTGAGTTGGTCAATCGTTCAATAACATACAAATATCTTTAGTACAGATGTCACACCCTTACATTAAACGTTCCCTCTCTTTTCCCCTCGGGATTTACTGTTTCATATTTAAATTAATACCATTCTTATTATATCGTTTAAATAAAAAATAGCTTTTTTTACATTTATCAATCATTTTTAGTTTATGCATATGTTGGTTGTTTTAAACATTCAATCTTTTTTCGAGAATCAATGTCCTGGTTAGTTTGTTTTTTTAAATTTCCCATTGACCAACTCAGCCGCCACGTTGCTGCTTTTTCAAATATTTAAATGTAAAACTAGAAAATCAATAAGATTTTCTTTTTTAAAAAAAATAAAGAAGGGAAGTGAATAAGAAGGAAAGCACTCATTTAACAGCAATGCTACTAAGGGTGGCTAAAGCCTTGGGGAGCTAGCAGAAAACAGTGATTGCCACGGGGGGGGGGGGGAAGGGGGGGGGAAGTTGCCAGGGCTGGTTTCACATTTATGTACAAATGAGGATTTTTTTGTTTTTGCAGAGGTTACTTCAAGTACAGTACTAGCGGTAGTGAGCTCCCTCTGCTGGCGAAAACACGAACTTTTCATCTTCAATAATATTTGTGCATGACGGAACCGAACTGCTGAAGTTTGATTTCCAAGGAAACGTATTTTAACAGAAGCATCTGTAGGTCCAGGAAGGGAAGATGGTGGGTGCAATTGAAGCCCCATCCTTTTTTTTATGTGTGGGTTGTAAACTAATTGACTTTTTTGACACACACACACACACACAAAGAGAGGAAGAGAGACACCCAGGGAAGCAACTCCAGCGGTCTCAAGCTGAGGGGTGGACTAGAAGACCTCTAAGATCCCTTCCAACTCTATTATTCTGCTCTACCGGTATATACTTAGATTGGGAATATTGTTCCCAGAATTCTCAGCGTGCTGACTGGGTCCTGGAAGAGTCTCAACATTTTGGATTTGGAACTGCATTTCGTTCTCTATCTGATACTTTTCGATCTTGGCCTTTTTAAGGTGGGCGGACTGGGAGTTGAAGTCCACACATCTTAAAACTGCCAAATGTGGGGGGGGGAAAAAACATTGCTCTGCTAGTGAAGTGAAATACCCGTTCTCCCTGCCCACATTCCACTGAGAGATCAGTGGGATATTTAGCATGTATGAACCGAATCTTCGTTTTAAGTTGCAACAGCCAGACTGTGTTCTCTGAGTGGGTTTAACTCGGGAAGGATCAGGGTGGAATTTGATCCTTTGCATAAAGGTAAAGGTAAAGGTTCCCCCGCACATGTGTGCTAGTCGTTTCCGACTCTAGGGGCCGGTGCTCATCTCCGTTTCAAAGCCGAAGAGCCAGCGCTTGTCCGAGGACATCTCCATGATCATGTGGCCGGCATGACTAGACGCCAAAGGCGCACGGAACGCTGTTACCTTCCCACCGTAGCGGTCCCTATTTTTCTACTTGCATTTTTATGTGCTTTCGAACTGCTAGGTTGGCAGAAGCTGGGATGAGTAACCGGCACTCACTCTGTTACGCGGCACTCGGGATTTGACCTGCCAAACCGCCGACCTTCTGATCGACAAGCTCAGCATCCTAACCCACTGAGCCACCGCGTCCCTTGATCCTTTGCATATCTTTGTTAATTCTACCCTTTCCTGGCCTTACATGGGGGGGGGAAGGTCTTTTCTGCTATTTCTTTCGGTAATTGCTGAATATTGGTTTTGGGTGGGAGGAGACCTGTTTGACATGGTTGATTAGGTGATCCAGTTTGTACAGAATTTGCATTTTTTTAATCAACAATGTGACCAGTGGTGCCCAACCTTTTGGGCAACTAGGACTGGTTCTGATTTTGGATGGGGCTTCACTTGTTTGTGTTGCCTGGTTTCCGCCACGCTGTGGCCCAGTGCTGGTCCATGGATTGCAGGTTTGGGACCCCTGATGTAGACCTTTGCTGTAGGGCTTGTGTAAAGGAAAAGTATTACTTGCTATAAAAGAAAAGAAGGGAACATTGTACTGCCATCTCAAATATACACAAAAAGCTTAGTCAAGGATGCAAACAGTGCCGGGCTATTTTTTTTTTTAAAGCAATCTGCAGGAGCATCTTAAAATGGGATTTCCTGCAAAGAGAGTTTGGAAATAAATTAAAACAAGCAGAGTCTCAATGAATTGGTTTTTAAATGTTTAAGGTTGCTTTAGCTATTACACATCCTCAATTCAACAGAAAGACTTTTATTCAAACAGCCCCTTAATCCGATTAACAAATTTATTCCCTGAGTTCACACAGTGTTGGGATTAGATTGATATCAAGAAACCTGCCGAAACCCCTAAGCAAATTTAAAATTAAACTAGTTCGTTGTATGAAGAACACACTCTGCAGTAAAAAGTACATTGTGTGGAACGACACAGCCCCGTAGCTTCCTTTGCCCCCATTTTTGGCATACACTTATTTTGTTCCTATTTTGCTATGAGGGAAAACGTCCTTAAACAATACTAGAATTAGGGCTACAATCAATATATCATTAGTTATATGACTGTATGTTAAAAAAGATCAAACATCTCGTTGAGAACAATATTCTAAGTAGAACAAGTTAAACAATTTTATACAGCAGCCCAACTCACTTACAGAGACTCCAGGCAGCTTACAACATTACAAATGCACAACATAAAAACCACACTCTCACCACCGTCCATGGCAGCAGAACAGCCACCTCCATTTGGGGTCCCCGGGCCCACTGAAAAAAAATAATCAGGCCTTTTAAGGCCTTGTGGAAAAGCAACAAAGTGGGGGCCAATCTTATTTCTCAGGAACTGATGTTCCAAAGGGAGGGAGCCAATCCAGAGAAGACCTTCTCCTATAAGATATATTCCCCATAAGATACGATCAAGATATGACAGCCTTCTCTGCTATGATACAATCTCCATAAAATGCCGAAGGAAGCCTTCTTGACCAAAAAAGCTAATACAATCCTGGGTTCTATAAACAGAGGCATAGAATCAAGATCACGCGAAGTATAATTAGTACCTCTTTACAAAACCCTAGTAAGACCACACCTGGAATACTGCAGCCAGTTTTGGTCACCATATCACAAAAAAGATGTTGAGAGTTTGGGGAAAAATTCAGAGAAGAGGAACTAAGATGATCCAAGGCCTGGAGGCTAAAACATACGAAGAACGGCTGCAGGACTTGGGTTTGGCTAGTCTAAAGAAAAGAAGAAATAGGGGAGACATGATAGCAGTGTTCCAGTATCTGAGGGGCTGACACAAGGCAGAGGGGGGTCAAACTATTCTCCAAAGCACCAGAGGGCCGGACAAGAAACAATGGTTGGAAACTAATCAAGGAGAGAAGCAACCTGGAATTAAGGAGAAACTTCCTAACAGTGAGGACAATCAACCAATGGAACAGCTTGCCACCAGAAACAGTGAATGCTCCAATACTGGAAATTTTTAAGAAGAGACTAGACAATCACCTGTCTGAGATGGTGTATAGTTTCTCCTGCCTGAACAGGGGGCTGGACTAGAAGACCTCCAAGGTCCCTTCCAGCTCTGTTCTATTCATTAGCAAGACAGCCAGTTGGATCCAGTAGCTCTGAACACTGGAAACCCTACGAGCATAAGAAAACTACGGAACTATTTTTCCTTTTGGCACAAGGTGTCAAGCTTCAAAGAAATCTTATGCTGCTTCAGCCATTGCTGTTTCTTCAGTTGCCTAAAGACCCAGGGGGGAGGGCAAAGGAATGGAATGTGCATCGCAGGTGCCGGGTTGCCCAGCTTGAGAACCAAGGTCATCCCAGAATTGTTTGCTGGGAACTGAAGATTTTTCTCATAATAATTGTCCGACGATTAATTGGGGAATGTGACCTGTACTGTCAGAGGTTAAGGGGACTTTCTATACTTTTAATTTACTTTTTCTGGCGCCAATTTAAGCAGAGCTGGTTTTCTATTCGTCAGTGCCGATATGGTGTGCTCAGTAAAGTTTTGCATTAGAGATTGGAATGTCTCAGTTGCTGAATCATTCTGGTGTTCCCAAGCATTTTTTAAGATTATACACTGGCAATCTGGCAGAAAACAGTGAATAGTTTTAATTGTAATATGTATTAATTTCAAGGGCATAATGTTTAATGGCTTTTTAATTTTTGTATAATATTTTTATTGTGTATTGCCCTGTTCACCGCCCTGAGTCCTTCGGGAGAAGGGCGGTATAGAAATCAAATTATTAAATTAAATTATTAAATTATTAAATGTCCACCTTGCTCAGGTATGATGTCATAATGTTCCTGTTAACATCTCGAATCTTCAGATGCTCTTTTCCTAAGTGGAGGACTTGGACACAAAAGAAACCTTTTAGATCCAGAAGATTCCAAGTGCCCTTGGTCTTCCAAGAAGACTCAATGCCAAATCTTGTTCATTCCAACCACTCTTCCAGGTTCCCAAATGTTCCCAAATTCACTATAGGTAGTCACTGATTTATAACCAAATTTGGGCCCAGAATTTACCTGGCTAAGCAAGATGGTTGTGAAGTGGGTCACGCCCAATTTAATGGCATTTTTTGCCTTGGTTGTTAAGTGAATCATGCAGTTGTTAAGCGAATCTGGCTTTACCATCGTTGAAGCCAGCTGGGAAGGTCGCAAATGGTGATCACATGACCCTGGGATGCTTCAACCATCCTAGATACATGCTGGTTATCTAGCACCTGAATTTTGATCGGGGGGGATGCTGCAACGGTCATAAATGCAAGGACTGGTTATAAGTCACTTTTTCAGTTGCATTGTAACTTTGATAGTTGTAATGATAGTTGTAAGTCAGATGTACGTTCACATCTGCCAGGCAGGTAACAACTGGCAGAGAGTTTTGTTCATAGAAATTCTTGCTTTTAGTTGTGAAATGTCCTGGGGACAAAATTCTGCCTGTCCCTTCTGAAGCAACCCAAGACACGCTTAACCTCAAACTGAAGCTTCAGTGCATAGCAAACAAAAACCAAAAACAGACCAACTTCTTCTATGGGTGGAGCAAAGGAGCACCGAGGCGCATCGCCTGAAGTCTGCTTAAAACAGGAAAAGTAAAAAAATAAAAAATAAAATGCACAACTCAAACAAGGCTGAAGTCCAGCAGTGACTGCAGCATAGATGTGGTGGACAATCTTCTCTGTGGGATAGTTAACAGGATGGAAGTTGGTCGATGCCACCTGTGGTCCCTGTTTCTCCTGGGAATCTTTTCAGGTAAGATATTCTTAGCGACTGTAATCTATGGACTGGCAACTGCCAAAACATGGGGAGATCCAGACCGGTAGCAAACACTACAAGGTACGGTAAAAGCCTTTCCTCCGGATTTCCATGGAAAAACTGCTTGTTTTGTGTTTACCTGTCTTTAAAGGCCAAGGAGCCATGAGGATGCTGGTACACAGGTGTACGACTGGGCAAATTCTATGTGATAGCTTCAGTGATGAATCCCAGAAGTTCATTGGTTTTATAAATGGGAAAGGCTTTTTTTTGGGGGGGGGCTACGTGTTGTGGCCCTGATTCCTGAGGGTGACATGGACAAGTCCCATGGTTTTGTTGGCCACATTTTCAGAAGTGGTTTGCCATTATTTTCTTGTGAAAGAGAGATTGGCTGAAAGTCACCCAGCCTAACTAAGAGAGGATTAGAAATCAAGTTTCTATGCAACTACTCTCTCTTTATGGTAGACTAAAGTGTGAATCATCTTCTTGAATCTGGAATAGGTATTCCAAGAAGATTCAGGACGGACCAATTTTAACAGGCAGGGCTGCAAGTGTGTATTCTGGTATGGAATGAAAGAAGAAGAAAAAGTTGGAAGGAAAAAGGACTTTTCTTATAATGAACAGAATAGCAGAGTCGGAAGGGACCTTGGAGGTCATCTAGTCCAACCCCCTGCTCAAGCAGGAGACCCGATACCATTTCAGACAAAGGGTTGTCCAGTCATTCTACTGATTGTTCACACTGTCAGGAAATTTCTCCTTAGATCTAGGTTGGTTCTCTTTTTGATTAGTTTCCATCCGTGGCTTCTTGTTTTGCCTTCAAGGTCTTTTCTTTGTGGCAGCCCCCCAAATATTGGGACACTGCTATCATGTCACCCCTAGTCTTTCTTTTCACTAGACCAGGTATATCCAATTCCTGCCACCCTTCTTCATATATTTTAGCCTGAGCTTGTCGATCGGTCGGCAGTTTGGCGGGTCGAATCCCAAGTGCCGCGTAACAGAGTGAGCGCCTGTTCCCAGCTTCTGCCAACCTAGCAGTTCGAAAGCACGTAAAAATGCAAGTAGAAAAATAGGGACCACTATGGTGAGAAGGTAACAGCGTTCCGTGTGCCTTTGGCATCTAGTCATGCCAGCCACATGACCACGGAGACGTCCTCAGACAAGCGCTGGCTCTTCGGCTTTGAAACGGAGATGAGCACCGGCCCCTAGAGTTGGAAACGACTAGCACGCATGTGCGGGGGAAACTTTACCTTTTTTTAATTATCTTTATTGCTTTTTTCTGCACTTTCCAAAGTCAAAACTGAATGCAGTACTCTAAGTGTGTTCTTACTAAGGCTTTGTAAAGCACTACCAATACTTCACGTGATCTTGATTCTATCTCTCTGTTGATGGAACTTTGAATTGCATTGCCTTTTTTTTGGCAATGAACTTTGTTATGTAAATAATGCAAGACTCAATCTTTTGTATCCCTAGGCAACCTTGGCTCTTTTATGCTGGCTCAGGAATTCTGGGAGTTGAAGTCCACAAGTCATAAAAGAGCCAAGGTTGCCTACCCCTGCCCTAATGTTTCTCAACTTTGTCAGCTTTTAGATGTGTGGATTTCAGCTCCCAGAATTCCCCAGCCAGCCTATATAAAAATAAATCTTAGACAATAGGTGCCTGTACCCATATAAATGGATACAGAATTGTATCCTGAGTTGGTAATTAAAATTAATACAACATGATAAAATAGATACTGTAAAATATCTGCTGGATATATACAGTATACACTTGGTTTAAAACAAACCCTACTGAACAGGGTGAAAACAAAACAGTTAAACTTGCAATCATTGTTTGTTGAGCCAGTTTGTGGGTCTCTTTCTTATATCTTCAAATTCTTTTTATATTGCACAACTATTGCTTAGCTAGAGGTTTGAATAGTGTCCAGAAATTAACCAGGAACATCAAGAAAACACATAATGAATTATTTGCACATACATAATTACAGTGCAATCAATAAATCAACGAATGAATTAGACTTGTCAAAATAAACCATAGTTTGCTCCAACCTCCCCATTTAACCCAATGCTAAGTCAAAAATAAACATATTATGGCTTAATATGATGTGAACACTTTTTTTTATTCATGCTTTTATGTGTGTCATTTTACAAGAATATAAGATGGAGGAACATGCGGGTTCCCCAATGCAAGCATCACTGAAGATCATTATATTTGTTCACATGAGAAACCATTAGCTGTTCACCCATCAATATAACAAATAAATTTTGTCTTCAAACAGATGCTGCTGGAGTTTTTTCCCCAAATTGAATCTGATTGAGTAGATTTGGGTCTCAATGTCAGACAAGTAAAGTATCTCTACAGATTTAGGACTGTTTGATTAAGACTTCGGAAAAGGCCATTGATGCCTGTATTGATCCAAAGTATATATCTAATGAATGCACCACTGGGTTTAAGGGTGCTTACAGTATCCTGAATAGTTATGTATAATCTCTTAGCACAGCCTTCTGCATTTCGATTCAGTCCTTCCATTGGGTTAATGAGACCCACTTCCAGGTATTTCCATAGTCCATAGTCTCTTTTCTTAAGATTTTCTCTAAAACAGTCTTCAGCAACATTAAGATGTGTGGACTTCAAATCCCAGAATTCTCCAGCAAGCATTGCTGGCTAGGGAATTCTGGGAATTGAAGTCCACACATCTTGAAGTTGTTGAGGTTGAGAAACACTGCTCTAAAGCGATAGAGCCAGTTTGGTGCAGTGGATTAGGTGCTAGCCTAGAAACCAGGAGACAGTGAATTCTAGTTCCACCTTAGCCATGAAACCCGGCTGGATGACTTTAGGTCAATCTCCAGGAGATGGTGAGTTCTAGTCCTGCCCTAGACACGAAAGTTGATTGGGTAACTTTGGGTCAGTCCCACTCTTTCAACTGAACCCACTTCTCAGGGTTGGTATGGTGGGTAAAATAGGAAGGAGGAGGATTAGGTATGTTTGCTGTCTTGAGTTACTTATCAAGTAATAAAGGCAGGATAAAAATCTAATTAATTAATATTTGCTAAAGCCGTCAGTCCTCCCCGATAGGCCACATCTGGAAAAGACACAGCATGAACCATTAAACCTCTATGGCCAGAGGGTGTAATAAAAATCTTGAAAATGTGCAGAGATGTGCTATCTCACACGTCTTATACTAAAGAAAATCAAGTTAGAACAATCTTGAGTTTCTTCCTCACCCTCTCCTATCTATCCAGGCAAAACTGGGGTTTAGATAATGGTTGTTGAATTCCTTTTTCAAGGCAATCTCTGTACTTCTCTGCAGCCGTAACTTTTTAGATGCCTATGGAGATTCTCAGTCACCCAGGTCATGGTTGTCCCAAAGATGCTTTTTCAAAAGGTAACTGGACTTCCTTTGTTCTTCCTTGAAGATGTTTCGCTTCTCATCCAAGAAGCTTTTGAAAAAATGCTTTTTAAAAAGCACCTTCGGGACTAATGCTTTTAGAGATATACTTCCTCTGAAAACTTCTCAAATCTGGTTCCAGCTAACTCTGCAAGCCTTCTGCATACCTGCTAGGGTGGGCCGTAAACTTTCCCCCTGATAAAAAAGTGGCTCTCTTCTGTTTCCTGTCAACAGAGGCAGGAAAAAGGAAGTAAAACCAGCAAACAGCCCCTTGAGTCTGTGAAGAGGGGCGGCATTCTGTCATGGAGATGTGGTTGAGTGGCTTTACCAGCAGGGAAGGCACCCTGGGGAGGGCTTGTTATTGGAAAGATTGCAAGACATATTGGGAAATACGGTGAGTGGGAGTGACCTTTTCTTCCCCCCCCCCCGCCCTCTTCATTTTTTGTGCAAGCCTTATTCCTCAACCCGACAGACAAATACTCAGAGAGGTTTCCTCTGGTTTGCCCTACTGAATTTCCAGGCATCCGGCTGCCATAAAGAAACCCAGTCTGAGTTTTCACGTTGTTGTGATTTATGGACTTATGAGTTGGGGAAGAAATGGAGGTAGTGACAGATTTTATTTTCCTGGGCTCCAAGATCACTGCAGATGGGGACTGTAGCCAAGAAATTAAAAGACGCTTGCTCCTGGGGAGGAAAGCCATGGCAAATCTAGACAGCACACTAAAAAGCAGAGACATCACCCTGCCAACAAAAGTGCGTATAGTCAAGGCTATGGTCTTCCCAGTTGCAATATGTGGCTGTGAAAGTTGGACCATAAGAAAGGCTGAGCGCCAAAGAATGGAGGCCTTTGAACTGTGGTGCTGGAGAAGACTCCTGCGAGTCGCTTGGACTGCAAGGCGATCAAACCGGTCAGTCCTAGAGGAGATCAACCCTGACTGCTCTTTAGAAGAACAGATCCTGAAGCTGAAACTCAAATACTTTGGCCATCTAATGAGAAGGGAGGACTCACTGGAGAAGAGCCTAATGCTGGGAAAGATTGAGGGCAATAGAAGAAGGGGACAACAGAGAAGGAGGTGGCTGGATGGAGTCACTGAAGCAGGAGGCGTGAGCCTAAATGGATTCCAGAAGATGGTAGAGGATAGGAAGGCCTGGAGGAACGTTGTCCGTGGTGTCACGATGGGTCGCACACGACTTCGCAGCTAACAACAATGAGTTGGTGTGTTGGGTGAACCCACCATATAGTTCAGTCAGAATAGAGGTGGAAGGGACCTTGGAGGTCTTCTAGTCCAACCCCCTGTTCAAACAGGAGACCTTCGACCATTTCAGACAAGTAACTGTCCAGTCTCTTCTTAAAAACCTCCATTGATGAAGCAGCCACAACTTCTGGAGGCCAGCTGTCCCGCTGGTTAATTGTCCTCACTTTTAGGAAGTTTCTCCTTAATTCCAGGTTGCTTCTCTCCTTGATTAGTTTCCATCCATTGTTTCTTGTCCTACCCTCTCCGGTGCTTTGGAAAATAAGTTGACCCCCTCCTCTTCTTTGTGGCAGCCCCTCAAATACTGAAATACTGCTATCATGTCACCCCTAGTCCTTCTTTTCTCAAGACTGGCCATACCCAAATCCTGCAACCACTCATCATATGCTTTTGTCTCCAGGCCTTTGTTCATCTTAGTTGCTCTTCTCTGCACTATTTCCAAAGTCTCAACATCTTTTTTTGTAATGTGGTGACCAAAACTGGACGCAGTATTCCAGGTGTGGTCTTACTAAGGATTTATAAAGCGGTACTAATACTTCACATAATTTTGATTCTATGCCTCCTATTGTAAACCTTAATTTGTGCTTCACTGTATTGGGTAAGACACAGCCACTGTTTTTGATTCAAGAAACTAGGGCTAAGCACAGGAGAAGTCAGCCAATAATCAAAGGATTTTTGTAACTAACAGTTCTTTAACACATGAAATTGCATACAGTACATAGTTAAATTAGAATTAGTCTCGCAGAAGCAAGGTAATATGTTGAGGGATCCAATCTGGGTCGGTCACTGAAAGAATTTCCTTGAGGATGGGCTCCAGCGTGAGTCCGAAACCTTACCTCTGGTCCCAACTGGATCTTGTAATATTATTCTGGGACACGTATATTTGCCTTCAAATAATAATAATAATAATAATAATAATAATAATAATAATAATAATAATAATAATAATAATAATAATAATAATAATAAAAAGTTGGGCGGGACCTTGGAGGTCATCTAGTCCAACCCCCTGCTCAGGCAGGAAACCCTATACCATTTCAGACAAATGGCTGTCCAGTCTCTTCTAAAAATCTTCCAGTGTTGGAGCATTAACCACTTCTGGAGGCAGGTTGTTCCACTGGTTCATTGTTCTAATATGTTCCCAAGTATGTTCAAACAATCCTTCTAGGCAGGCATAAAGTAAATAGAGAATCTTGATTGTTTCATGTTTTGTACACCAATATTTTTATATACAGTAATCAAGACTGGGGCTCCGGTGGAACCAGAAACTTGTCTGGATGGTCCATTGTTGGCATTTTTTAATTCTCCCATCGCTTATGATTTCTATGTTGGGATTTTAGGATATTGATTGCAATGATTTTTATATTTGTAATTGCTATTTTCGTATTTTTTGTTTTATCTATTGTCCATGCCCAGGGTCACCTTTGGTGAGGTGGGTGGCTATATAAATTTGATTAATTTTTTTCCCCTTCTCCTATTTGCAGGTTGTATTTGTGTCAACCCAACCATTGAAAGCGCTCCAATCATTCCATCAACAGAGCAAGCCAATAACACAGATCAAAACTCTACCAAACCCAACGATCACATTGTAACGACTCCAATTGTGGCAACGGATCCCACTTGTCAGGATTCCAAGCCTGTGATGCAACACCGTTCCCACTCTCCCATCATCATGAAACCCGTAGATAACTCTCGAATCATTTTGGAAGGGAATTCTGCCACCCTGGAGTGTCAGTTTAAGGCCCCATCTGGGGCAAAGGTTTTCTGGAAAAAATCTTGCTCCCCAAATTGTAGTAGCAATGTTGACATCTCCAGTACCAGCCACCACAAAATCTCTACAGACATCATTCAGGGCTGGTCAAAGCTCTCTTTTCATTCAGCCCAAAGGAATGATACCGGCATGTACTACTGCTCTGTCATTGCTAACACCGGTTATGGGCAATCGTGTGGAACATATCTATGGGTCAGGAGTGAGTATAAACCTTACACTATTAAGGGTTGAATGGTTATCTTTTGCAAAATCCAATTAATTAATTAATATTGGCTAAAGCCGTCAGTCCTCCAGGATAGGCCAAATCTGGAAAAGATGATGTCCCAGATCTCTAACCTAGTTTTTGATTGATTGGTTGAGTCAGCGTTGACTCTTAATGATTGCATAGAACATCTCCAGGATGGTCTGTCCCCAACTTGGCCCTTCAGGTCTTCCAGTGGTGTGCTAAATACCCTTATAATCAAGTGTGTACAGCTTGCTACTAGTCATTCCATTTTATTTTTATTTTCCTTCCAACTTTCTCAGCGTTATAGACTTTTTTTTTAGAGAGCTAGGTTAGAGCTCAGCATAAAAAAGCCAGGTACAGGTTAGCCAGTGGTATTCAGGAAGTCTGAAGCATGATGTTCATTAGATGTAGATAATGCCTTTCCTCTAAGAGCTCAAGGCTATTCCATCCTCCAGTTTATAAAGTGTAAATAAACTCAACAAGTTTATAAACAAGCCTGACAAGTTTGTGTAATATACAGTGTGCTCACTTTTAGATTTAGTATTTTTATTTTACATGTTTTTCAACTCTGTGAGGCACATTGGACTAAGACAGAAAGACTGACCCAGTCTCCTACCAAACTGACTGAGGGTACCATGCATGTGTGTGTGTGCATGCACACACACACAAACACAGAGAGAGAGAGAGAGAGAGAGAGAGAGAGAGAGGGAGAGGGAGAGAGAGAGTTAGAATATTTCAGCTCTGGGATTATCTTAATAGCCATTGAGTTAGTTGCAAAGACATCTTCGGTTATTCTATTTTTAGGAAACAGAATCTTCAGTGTAAAAATGTAGAAATAGCCTTTGGAATGACTGAAAGCCTAAAGCTAAAACACAATTAATAAGCAAGTAGTACTGGTTGATATAAGGTCCAAAGGTGATTTGGATAATGACAAACAGAGGATTTCATATACTGTAACAAGAAATCCTGCAGGAAAAAAAGGTTGGGAAGGCGTATGAGTGAAAAATTCTTCCCTTGTATAAATTATTGCTGTCTAAATACAGACGATTGTTAACTATTGTAGTACTTTCTATTGCGGGCGTGAAAGAAATACTGGACCAATGCAACTGACTTGCCAGCTAATTGCCAACCTAGCAGTTCGAAAGCATGTAAAAATGCAAGTAGAAAAATAGGGACCACTATGGTGGGAAGGTAACAGCGTTCCGTGCGCCTTTGGCGTCTAGTCATGCCGGCCACATGACCATGGAGACGTCCTCGGACAAGCGCTGGCTCTTCGGCTTTGAAACGGAGATGAGCACCGGCCCCTAGAGCCGGAAACGACTAGCACACATGTGCGGGGGAACCTTTACCTTTACTAATAATATCTATGCTTCTGGTTTCCTTATCAAATTCATAGCTTGGCAGGAAAATTGTATCTATGTATGTGTATGTATCTATGTATGTGTCTCTGGTTTCATTTCTAGAATAATTAGAATATGGTATATGGGGAAATAATAGATTAATTGGGACGAAGTGGCTCAGTGGGTTAGGACGCTGAGCTTGTCGATCAGAAGGTCGGCAGTTTGGCAGGTCGAATCCCGAGTGCCGCGTAACAGAGTAAGCGCCTGTTACTCGTCCCAGCTTCTGCCAACCTAGCAGTTCGAAAGCACGTAAAAATGCAAGTAGAAAAATAGGGACCGCTACGGTGGGAAGGTAACAGTGTTCTGTGCGCCTTTGGCGTCTAGTCATACCGGCCACATGACTACGGAGACGTCCTCGGACAAGCGCTGGCTCTTCGGCTTTGAAACGGAGATGAGCAAAGGGTTAAGTGGCCCCTTCCTCATCTTGTATTTCAGCCTCAGAAATTTGTCTCAAGAGTCTTCACCAGATAAGGATAACAGGAACTAAATTCTTACAGGAACGTGTATTTGTGAAATAATAGTAGCTAATGTAATCTATTCAGAGAATGGGAATCGGGGTGAGATATTGAGGGGTGCTTTTTTATTGTATGCTTTCCCACAAAACTTTGATCCCCAACACAGCTGTTTGTCCTTCTGTCTGGTTCAAAATTATAGTATCTCACTTTTCTTTTTTTAATCATGCTCCATCACAATACACTGTGAATTGGAACTTCCATTTCCTTTTTGAAATTGCTGCTTGTCTGTGATATGATGATGCACCTCCGGCCCACACATGTTAATTTGAAGTTTTTAAATAGGCAGGAGGTGTCTACAAAACCTGTTGGAGGAAGAGACCTCTACATAGGAGAAATCCAGACAGCTGGTTTGGCACATAAGAACCCCAAAATGAGCAAGCAAACCTTTGTGTGTCATCTATATTGTTCCAGGCACTAAGGACAAAAGGACATTTAAGTGCATATAAATGCATCGACAAGGCCAATATAAGTCTAATTGGTTCCATGGATATCAGAGCTAGATAATGCTGTCTGGCTAGTTGGTTGGGAAATATATGAGACTTAAATATATGCTAGACATCAACGCATGTAATCTTCTGCTCATTAAAATGGAGACAGTGCCAAACAATTAACATCCATAAGCTGGCTATGTTTAACATGCTTTAATGGTTACTGAACGAACCCACATTCTGGGTTTGTGTGATAAGATAAACCCAACAGTTACTGCGTGGCCAGAAGTTATATTACATAAGTCACCCACCATTAACCAAGATTAAGATTAGCTAAGGTTAGAATGTTCTGCAAATCCAACTGTGCGATTTAAAATTGACCTGCTTATGTTTACGGTGGCGGTCTTTTTGTCAATGTGTTTGCCATTTTGCAAAAATTGCTATTTGACAAAAGGACCTCAGGGAATTAATAGACACATCTGCGATTTGCAGCAAGATGAGTTGGCAGCGTACATAATTCTGAAAAAGAGAATTCCAAGTGGGTGGTAAATAGGAAGACCAGGAATGTTATGAGGTTTCCAACCAATTGTCCATTTTGGGCTGTTTTTTTAGAACCTTGGCCCATCTCCTTCCTGAATATGAGTGAATCCATTAAAAACAAGATTATCACTGTGGAGGGATTCCTTCTGCTTATCTGTGCCATTGGTCCTGGCCTTTTTCTGCTGTTCAAGGTGAGCTGTTTTTTCCCTTCACGTATCATTTCCATACATGCACATATAGTGTGACCCATTCTGAATCTGTCTGTGCATAGTTTCCAGTCACCAGATCTTGTTCTGCTTTTGATCACCATGTTAAAGAATATTCTTGCTTTCTCGCAGAGGCATTAGCAGAGAGTTTACAGTAATGGAAAGATCAACTGGTTTCAAAAGTATCATTAGGAGATTATTATTCTTGGAACTATATTTTGAATTTCTTTTGAACATTTCTTTCGCAGTACGGGTATTACATCAGATCCAATTGGCAGTAATTTAAGTAACTATTACTGTAACATGGATTAGGCAAGTTGTTAGCTATACACATTAGGAAGAAGCTATAGTTGGTTTCTCAAAATAAAATTCTGTTGATGCCTGATTTTAGGAGAATATTCATACAGTATTGCATATATCTATTTTTTCCATCATTTAATGCAAAACTTCATATGTGAATCTCAAACAGTTTTTCATCAGGGGGATTGTTAGCATAAACAAACAAGCAGCATCTTGTATTAAATCTATGTCCTATTAACTGTAAAATATTTGTTGTTACAAACCCATTTCCATATCAAAATCAGTGGACAGTGCTTAAAACTGGACTTAAGAGATTAAGTCAGGATCTACCTACAGTATACTAGAACAGCTCCGCAATAATTGGTAGAGAAGTTGGCCATGACTAGCATAAATCCTAATATAGTCAATATTGAATGAAATGAGTTTTCTAAAAATTCTTCCAGTTTATAGTCCAAAATGAAGTTCTGCATACAAACTCTTCATTATATCTGACAGTTGAATTTACCCAGCTATGTGACAAGGCCTATTCAAACATATGTTGTGGTTTACTATCTGCATATGAATAGTTTTTCCTGGTTGATTTTATTTACTTAAATTGTTTTATATACCCTCCTTTCTCACTATATTACTCTGGGCAGTTAACAAAGGTTCAAAAATAATATATCTATATTGATATAAAAATCATATGACTAAGACAGACATGTCAAACACAAGGCCCAGGGGCCAGATCCGGCCCGCAAAGTGGTTTCATGTGGCCCGCAAAGCCATCCTAGAAACAGTGAGGGAACGGCTCCAACTGCCTTGGCCCTGGCCCAGAGACCCTCCTTCTGCCAGAGACCCTCAGATCTGTCCCACTCCTGCCCAGGCCCCCATAGGCACCCTTGATGCCAACGATGTAGAGCTGGCCACGCCCACCCAGTAGGCTATATGCACTCTAGCCACGCCTACCCAGTAGGTCACGCCCACCCTGGCCATACCCACCCGGCCCCTTGAGGACAACCGCAATGCTGATGCGGCCCTCAATGAAATTGAGTTTGACACCCCTGGACTAAGAGGTCATACAAAAGAATCTGGGTTCAATTACTTTCCTGACCCTCATGCATGGGCACAACCAGGTCTTCAAGACATTAGCAGGTTGAGATCAACCTAATCTAGGGCAATACAGTGTTTTTATTTGTGTATGGTACAATACATAAGTACAACACTAAAACATTTTATATTCTTCACCAAAGTTGAAGTTAAATATAGAACTTAAAGCATAATATTAGTTGACGTTTTAGTGAATCCTAGCCTCTTGTTGTCTTGTTTGCAGAAGAGATGGGAAAATGAGCGCCTCTTGCAGGCCAAGAAGAAAGCTTGTGAAGAGGAGAATCTGTATGAAGTAAGTCAATGGAGTGATTCATGGGCATATTGCAAAAGAAAGGGGAGGAAATAATGGGATATATAACAATGAAAACAGGGATTTCAGTTAGGAGACCTATTCTACTATAATCTACGTACTCCAAACTATAGTACAAGAATACATAGATAGTGTAGCTATGACTGTGCTATAAAGGGAGGGGGCACAAGGGGGATCCTGATATTCACCAATGGAAGAATTTTTTGCAATTGGAAAGATGTTAATTGCTACTTGGTGTTACTTTTATTGTATGTACTGTAATTGCAATCCATGCTTAGTAAAGTTGTGTAGGATTTTAGCCTTAATTTCCTCGGCACATGAGTTTCAGAATAATGAACTCTTTGTCTTTTCTCTTCAGGGACTGAATCTGGATGATTGCTCAATGTATGAGGACATCTCCAGAGGTTTACAAGCTACCTACCAAGACATAGGCAATGTCAAAGTGATTGATTTACAGCTAGAGAAACCAGAGAAACCATGAATTAAAAATCCCTCATTATAATTTTTTAGTTTATTGAAAATGGTTATTTTATAATTCTTTCTTGATAGCTCTTGCTGATAATGTGTATATATGTGATGGTGATTCCGTATTTTCCTATATTTAGAGAATGATTGTATAACTTTTAATCTTGAGAAGTGAGCTCTGCACTGTCAAAAATTGGCTTGAATAGAATCTTGTAAATGAAAGAAGCAAAAACCTTTGATTTCCCAAAGAGGAAAATACTCTGATTATATGCTATTTCATAATTCTGTGATTCCTGATTGCCATTTTTTTAAAAAGGAACATTTCTCTGAGATTCTGAAACATAAGCAATGATTAAATATTACCTAAGGTGACATTTACAATTCATTAATTTCTTATGCTTGCTTTCAACCTCTCAATTTGTATTAAAAAAGGCACATCCATAAACTGTATTTCAAATTAACATTTTCTCCTCTGAATTGAACATTTAAAAGATTATCTCATATTTGTAGAAAAGTCTTATTGTAGATGGTGCTAATTGGTAGTGTGTAAAAAGGTAAAGGTTCCCCCGCACATGTGTGCTAGTCGTTTCCGACTCTAGGGGCCGGTGCTCATCTCCGAAGAGCCAGCGCTTGTCCGAGGCTGTCATGTGGCCGTCATGACTAGATGCCAAAGGCGCACGGAACGCTGTTACCTTCCCACCGTAGTGGTCCCTATTTTCCTACTTGCATTTTTACGTGCTTTCGAACTGCTAGGTTGGCAGAAGCTGGGATGAGTAACAGGCACTCACTCTGTTACGCAGCACTTGGGATTCGACCCGCCAAACTGCCGACCTTCTGATCCTAAAGATACATAGTAAGCTACAAACTTTCACACCAGACTGAACAAACTACATAGTAGTTTGTACCTGCCAAGATTTCAAAACAATTCTCAATTTCTATAGAAGGATTTTGTACTGCAATTCTCAAACTTCCATAGAATCATCTTGCATTGCAATTCTCCACTTCTATAGAACCATCTTGTATTTTAGAACTTATCTTCCATTGCAATTCTCCACTTCTGCAAAACGATCTAGTATTTATTTATTTTATTTATTTTAATCCCATTTATATCCCGCCCTTCTCCGAAGACTCAGGGCGGCTTACAATCTAAGCACAAATCAAGTATTGCAACTCTAAATTTCTACCGTAGGATCTTATATATTAGAACCATCTTGTATTGCAATTCTCAATTTTTAAAGAGCGATCTTATATTTTAGAGCCATCTTCCATAGCAATTCTCCCATTGCCACAGGAATCCTCTCCTACTCCGCAGGCTAGGATGAGTTTCCACAGCCTCGGCTAGCTACGGCCCCTTCCTAAGACCGACTTGAAGCAAAAACATCTTTTTCTCTCCTATCCCCAACGTTGACTTAATGCTCTCCCTTAAAGCAAGGTTATACGTGGGCCCGGCTATTTTTTTTGCCCTAAGCCGCGAGGCGCCTTTACAAGCCGGCTCCGCGGTCTCCCCGGGGAGGCTTTGCAGGCCGCCCTTCTTCCGCAACCCGAGGCCGACCGAAAAGCGAGGCAGGCCCAGCGGCGCGTGGATCTTTCCACCGAAAACCAGCTTCGCCGGCGTTAAAGAGTATTCGCTTTTGCAGACGGAAACGGGCCCCGAGCATTTCCCCCTCTTTCTCCCAGATTTCTTCCCGCAGCCTGGCCTTGGAGTCCCCTTCTACGTGCTCCCGGCTTGCCGGGCCTTTCCGGGGCGGGTCGCCGCCGCCGCTTCTCCCGGCCGAGGCCTCATCTTCGCCCGGGCGACTCTTCAAGATGGCCGCCGCTGGCGGTTGGGGATGGAGGCTCTGAGGAGGGAACTTCTCCCTCCGGGTGTCCTCCTTGGCGGGGAAAAGGAGCCACACCGCCTCGCCTCAGCTCGGGCGAGGCCGGCCGCCCTCCGCTTCCCCGCGTCCCGCCGGCAAGAGCCAGGGAGCCTCGCCCGCGCTTCTCCGCGATTCCCCTCACGAGAAGGCGCCTCAGTGTGTACGTTCTCATTAAAGAAACAAAGAAAAATGTCACCACACATCCAACATTTGGAGTAGCTGCGTACAATATTTTTTAAAATATAAACCTGGTAAAATAAAATAAATGCCTCATTCCCCTGCAAAAACATAAATGGATGACAATATTTGTCATATTTATATGAAGAAATAAAATATAGGAAGTCTAGATGTCCAGCAACAGTACTCCCTGGTAGAACATTCTTATGACATCTGCAAAAAGAAAAAAAATTAAAAGGAAAAGACTGGAACGACATGGACACTGCAATGTTTCTCTTCACTGTTTATTTGCTATTTTAATACTTTCCCATTCTTTAAGGGATAACATAGCTTTACTTATACTTCAGACAAATACCATGTTTTTTTCCAGAGCGAACAGTAGCAAAAACAAGTGGTGGTGGGATAAATTCCAAAAACAATGGATTTTGGCTTTAGTAGGTGCCAACAACTTTCATGGGATAACTTCAACATTTGACAGTTTTAATCAATGCCCTATTGTAATCCTATGGTTTCTTAATGTCAACTAGTTTTTTAATAAATTAAACTATTTTATGACTCAAAATCTATGGCTTTGATATATTCTTTATTGAAGATGTGTTAGATTGCTCATTTCAAAAATACTTCATAATTTATATTTATATATTTAGTAACACTATTTGACGGTTGATCAATATGTCAAGCTTGATGAATACTGGGATGTACTTGGAGCATTACTGATGAGACAGTGAAGCTTTCCCCACACTCCTACATGAATACAGCCTGTCTCCTGTATGTGTCCGCATGTGAGTTGTCAGGCTTGCCTTTTGGCTAAAGCTCTTGCCACACTCCCTACATGAATACGGCCTCTCTCCTGTATGTGTCCGCTTGTGAGTGGCCAGGTTTGATGAGTCAGTGAAGCTTTTGCCACACTCCCTACATGAGTATGGCCTCTCTCCTGTATGTGTCCGCTTGTGAGTGGCCAGGTTTGATGAGTCAGTGAAGCTTTTGCCACACTCCCTACATGAGTATGGCCTCTCTCCTGTATGTGTCCGCTTGTGAGTGGCCAGGCTTGATGAGTCAGTGAAGCTTTTGCCACACTCCCTACATGAATATGGCCTCTCTCCTGTATGTGTCCGCATGTGAGTTGTCAGCCTTGCCTTTTTGCTAAAGCTTTTGCCACACTCCCTACATGAATATGGCCTCTCTCCTGTATGTGTCCGCTTGTGAGTTGTCAGGTTTGCCTTTTTGCTAAAGCTTTTGCCACACTCCCTACATGAATATGGCCTCTCTCCTGTATGTGTCCGCATGTGAGTTGTCAGGTTTCCCTTTTGGCTAAAGCTCTTGCCACACTCCCTACATGAATATGGCCTCTCTCCTGTATGTGTCCGCTTGTGAGTGGCCAGGCTTGATGAGTCAGTGAACCTTTTGCCACACTCCCTACATGAGTATGGCCTC
The DNA here is from genome assembly GCF_947247035.1 of Vipera ursinii. Taxonomy (NCBI): domain Eukaryota; kingdom Metazoa; phylum Chordata; class Lepidosauria; order Squamata; family Viperidae; genus Vipera; species Vipera ursinii. Next base: position 21,607,090 of record NC_139523.1, read on the forward strand.
TCTCCTGTATGTGTCCGCTTGTGAGTGGCCAGGCTTGATGAGTCAGTGAAGCTTTTGCCACACTCCCTACATGAATATGGCCTCTCTCCTGTATGTGTCCGCATGTGAGTTGTCAGGTTTCCCTTTTGGCTAAAGCTCTTGCCACACTCCCTACATGAATATGGCCTCTCTCCTGTATGTGTCCGCTTGTGAGTGGCCAGGCTTGATGAGTCAGTGAAGCTTTTGCCACACTCCCTACATGAATATGGCCTCTCTCCTGTATGTGTCCGCTTGTGAGTTGTCAGCCTTGCCTTTTTGCTAAAGCTTTTGCCACACTCCCTACATGAATATGGCCTCTCTCCTGTATGTGTCCGCTTGTGAGTTGCCAGGTTTCCCTTTTGGCTAAAGCTTTTGCCACACTCCCTACATGAATATGGCCTCTCTCCTGTATGTGTCTGCATGTGAGTTGTCAGCCTTGCCTTTTTGCTAAAGCTTTTGCCACACTCCCTACATGAATATGGCCTCTCTCCTGTATGTGTCCGCTTGTGAGTGGCCAGGCTTGATGAGTCAGTGAAGCTTTTGCCACACTCCCTACATGAATATGGCCTCTCTCCTGTATGTGTCCGCATGTGAGTTGTCAGGTTTCCCTTTTGGCTAAAGCTCTTGCCACACTCCCTACATGAATATGGCCTCTCTCCTGTATGTGTCCGCTTGTGAGTGGCCAGGCTTGATGAGTCAGTGAAGCTTTTGCCACACTCCCTACATGAATATGGCCTCTCTCCTGTATGTGTCCGCTTGTGAGTTGTCAGCCTTGCCTTTTTGCTAAAGCTTTTGCCACACTCCCTACATGAATATGGCCTCTCTCCTGTATGTGTCCGCATGTGAGTTGTCAGGTTTCCCTTTTGGCTAAAGCTCTTGCCACACTCCCTACATGAATATGGCCTCTCTCCTGTATGTGTCCGCTTGTGAGTGGCCAGGCTTGATGAGTCAGTGAACCTTTTGCCACACTCCCTACATGAGTATGGCCTCTCTCCTGTATGTGTCCGCTTGTGAGTTGTCAGGTTTGCCTTTTTGCTAAAGCTTTTGCCACACTCCCTACATGAATATGGCCTCTCTCCTGTATGTGTCCGCATGTGAGTGGCCAGGCTTGATGAGTCAGTGAACCTTTTGCCACACTCCCTACATGAATATGGCCTCTCTCCTGTATGTGTCCGCATGTGAGTGGCCAGGCTTGATGAGGCAGTGAACCTTTTGCCACACTCCCTACATGAATATGGCCTCTCTCCTGTATGTGTCCGCTTGTGAGCGGCCAGTCTTGATGAGGCAGTGAACCTTTTGCCACACTCCCTACATGAATATGGCCTCTCTCCTGTATGTGTCTGCTTGTGTTTAGTCAGTGTTGTTGAGTCAGTGAAGCTTTTACCACACTCCCTACATGAATATGGCCTCTCTCCTGTATGTGTCCGCATGTGAGTTGTCAGCCTTGCCTTTTTGCTAAAGCTTTTGCCACACTCCCTACATGAATATGGCCTCTCTCCTGTATGTGTCCGCTTGTGAGTTGCCAGGTTTCCCTTTTGGCTAAAGCTTTTGCCACACTCCCTACATGAATATGGCCTCTCTCCTGTATGTGTCTGCATGTGAGTTGTCAGCCTTGCCTTTTTGCTAAAGCTTTTGCCACACTCCCTACATGAATATGGCCTCTCTCCTGTATGTGTCCGCTTGTGAGTGGCCAGGCTTGATGAGGCAGTGAAGCTTTTGACACACTCCCTACATGAATATGGCCTCTCTCCTGTATGTGTCCGCATGTGAGTTGTCAGGCTTGCCTTTTTGCTAAAGCTATTGCCACACTCCCTACATGAATATGGCCTCTCTCCTGTATGTGTCCGCTTGTGAGTGGCCAGGCTTGATGAGGCAGTGAACCTTTTGCCACACTCCCTACATGAATATGGCCTCTCTCCTGTATGTGTCCGCATGTGAGTGGCCAGGTGAACGGATTGGCTAAAGCTTTTGCCACACTCCTTACATGAGTATGTCTCCTCTCTTACATGTGTTTGTTTCCGAGTGGATTGTCCTGATGCTTGGCTTAAACCTAGCCCATATTTTCTGCATGGATAAGACTTCTTCCCTGTACAACTCTGCTTCTGTCTGATCAGACATAGTAATGATCCATCAACCTTTTTTACATGTTCTTTATATAAATATGGCTTTCCTCTACGTGACTGATTGTGAGTAACCAGCTGAAAATGATTTTTCCCATTGTTTTTATGATTCTTATTCTCTGCTTCTTTATTTCTATCTTTCAAAAAAAGAATGTCATCATCTTTACCTTTTTTCCTTTTGCTTGGTAGTCTATATTTCACCGTAACTTGGTAGGAAGCATAAGTTCTTATTTTGGGTAATGATTTTTCTGTTAGTATTTTTTCCGTTTCTTCAGCAAGTATTATAAATCCAGAATGCTTCCATTTCATATGGCGGGTGAGATAATCTTTGCAAGTAAATGCTGTTTCACAGCTGGGACACTGATGGCAAACTATTTGTTGCTTCTTCACCAGGTATGAATTCTGCTTGTGAACTACTTGCAAAGAAAAAGCAAAATTATTGGCAAAAACATATAGGACTATTTCTATGAAGAATCTTCTATGATTTATAATTTCTACCTGAGAAGAATTTCTTTTTGACAGCCCAGCAATGAAAAAAGTACACTTTAGAGTTTATAACTTTTCTTTCACATTAAAAAGTTCACTATTATTATATCTATACTTATTATATAGTTAGATAATTTGCAGTTACCCATGCAGTATAAAAATGGGTTTTAGAAATAAAGGTAATTGTTAATTAATAATTTAATTTTAATTCTTTTTAGCCATAACTTCTCTGTTGGAAGATTTTACACGTTGTTAAAACTACATTTGAACTCAGCAGAATGAAAAGATAGACTGGACTGAAAAAAACTGAATTTGCAAGGCCCTCTTATAAAGATTTCTACATTAAAATATATGTATTAATATATCTCCATCAAAAGGTAATTTATTGTGAACAAGAATTTCTTCTGATTAGGTTTTATTTTCTATATGGAAAAATATTTAAAAGGCATTAAAAGGCATTCCTACTGTAGCCTCCAATATTATTTAGTTTTTATTCTGTTGATGAACCAACATATGTAACAGCATAGTTGTCAAATCTGGTTAAGGCAGAAAAAATGAAAATAATATAATTGCAGTAAAAGATTACACAAAAATTGGTAGTGTGTAGAGCCAAACAAATGTAATATATATTTTTCCTTCTATCATTATTAAAATAGCTTTCAATACCTTTGTTTGAGGGGAAAACAACGGCAGGACTTTAATTTTTTTTAAATTTTCTCATCTATTAAAAATAAGCTTACTGAAGGAAAAAAATATGAGCCATGGATCAATACTCATATTATGAATATAACCAATGCCAAATTTTAACATAATAGCTATTAATCGTTGTTACTATACAGTAATAGTGCAAGTACAAATTATCTCTCATCCTTCAAATAAAATGCGACTTAAAAGTGGAATAAGAACTGGCAAAATTCTGGAAGTCACACTAACAGCATGTCAAAACATCAGTTGTATCAACAGACACTGACTATGTGAAATTGTTCCTTGGCATCTTATGGCTTAGTGCTGCAATTTCATTTGTAAAGCCAGTATTTTGACAATATTTTGGCCTAGGATCTTAAATTACTAGACACTAAAGGGGCCATAGAAAAATTAGATACTTATTTGGATACTAAGTTTGGGAACCTCTGGTTTAGAGCTATCATTATTAATTTAAGTAATGAATCATCTAGCATTATACCATTTAGTGATTTCCATTTAGATCCCCATTTGATGCCAAGTTCCTTTCCATATTCTTCTCCATACCAGACCAGGAGCTCAGTTTGAGGTTGAATTACTTTACATGTTCTGTAGTATATTTCTGCATGATATTGGAAAGCAACAAGATTTTGTTCTTCCTCATTTCTGGCACAGTTAACATACCTATTGTTAAAAGGGTGACTGATGTTAAAAGAAAAAGATGTCATCAAAAGAAACTAGGAAATTAGATAGATCTGGGCCAGTCATTCTCTCTCAGTCCAACCTACCTCACAATATTATTGTAGTGAGGAATACTAAATGAAAGATGGTATATATTGTAAATCAAATACATACATGCATACATACAATTGTGCTATAGTCGCAACCCTAGAGTATTACTATCAGTCTTCCCCCCATCCCAAAATTGTATTTTTAATTTTTGCCCTTGCAGAGCGAAATGTATCAGTGAGATAATAGCATATTTAGAGTTACAGCGATTTTGGTCGCTGAACAAAATCCGTTGAGCAAAGAGGTATTTTTTGAGACCAGTTCTAATATTCCCAAATCTGGAAAGTGATAACCTGCTTTTAAATTTTGTCCTGTACATTGATAATAGCATAAACATGTGCTTGAATTTAGGATGATTTAAACAAAACTGAAACCAAGAAGTTCTGGGGAACTTCTCAGGTCATGAAGGGATCAATATTTATACACTTATTTAAAAATTATCCCCAGTAAATGTAGAATAATCTAGGCCTAGGGCAGGGGTAGGCAACCTCGGCTCTTTAATGACTCATGGACTTCAACTCCTAGAATTCCTGAGTCAGCTCAGGAATTCTGGGAGTTGAAGTCCATGAGTCATAAAAGAGCCGAGGTTGCCTACCCCTGGCCTAGGGGATGGCCAAAATGAAGGACTAAAATTTTTAGAAATCCAGATCACTTATATTCATAAGGAAAACAATGGAGACAATACATAGTATATGAAATACTAATATTACTATTTTGTATTATTTAGCCATTAATATTACAAATAACTGTTAGAAATTGTTGAGAATATTCATAGCTCGGATTGTACGTTTTGACACTCAGTTCTCTTGCTGTTTAGCTCCCAGTTGTTTTATGACCAAAGTATTTGCTATGAAATGCAGAATTCAGCTGATGAGGGGATAGTGGCGTCTCAGGGGGTTGGGAGTGGGAGGCACCGTTTTACGGTGGTTCTCCTCCTATCTCCTGGCCCGCTCGCAGTCAGTGTTGACGGGAGGGCAGAGATCCGCCCCGAGGCCTCTCATTTGTGGAGTTCCTCAGGGGTCGGTTCTCTCGCCCCTCCTGTTCAACATCTATATGAAGCCGCTGGGTGAGATCATTCGTGGTTTCGGGGTGGGGTATCATCAGTACGCTGATGATACCCAACTTTTTCTTTCCACCCCGAACCAACCCAGCGATGCCCTAGCCGTGATGTCCCGGTGCCTGGAGGCGGTCCAGGTCTGGATGGGGAGAAACAGGCTTCGTCTCAATCCCGCCAAGACTGAGTGGCTGTGCATATCGGCATCTCGGGTTAACCAAGTTATTCCACCTCTAACAATGGGGGGTGAGGTGTTACCCCCCCGTTGATAGGGCTCGCAACTTGGGCATATAGGAGCCGTGACCAGGGGGGCTTTTGCCCAGGTTTGCCTGGTGCGCCAGTTGCGACCCTATCTGGACCGAGATGCCCTACGCACAGTCACTCATGCGCTCGTGACCTCCCGTTTGGACTACTGCAACGCTCTCTACATGGGGCTGCCCTTGAGGACCACTCGGAGGCTTCAACTGGTGCAGAATGCGGCCGCGCAAGTTGTGATGGGGGTCTCCCGATACTCCCACGTAACACCTCTACTCCACGAGCTGCATTGGCTTCCGGTTGCCCTCCGGGTGAAATTCAAGGTGCTGGTGATGACCTACATGGCTTGGGTCCGGGATATCTGAGGGAACACCTGCTGCCGGCATCAAGTTCCCTTCGTCCGGTGCGCTCCCACAGGGAGGGTCTGCTCAGGGTTCCACCGGTAAGAGATTGCCGGCGGGTAACACCCAGAGACAGAGCCTTCTCAGTGGGGGCGCCTGCCCTTTGGAACCAGCTGCCAGTGGAGCTGAGGACTGCCCCCAACCTCCGTTCGTTCCGCCGGGGCCTGAAGACCTGGCTCTTCGAGCTCTTTGGCCCAGGCTGAGGACTAATTTATTTTAATTGGGGTTTTATTTATACAGGGATAAATTTAATCTTTTTTAAATTTGGTTTTTAACTTTTGTATTTTTGGTTTTTAATTACCCTGTAAACTGCCCTGAGTCCCTCGGGAAAGGGCGGTATATAAATGTAATAAAATAAAATAAATAAATAAATTGGTGGTTCAGATGCTCCGCTTCCTTATTGGTTTGTACACTGGTTCTTAGTCAATGTGTTTGTTGATGGACCCATTGGTAGAATGCCAGACTTCTACCACCCCCTCACCAGTTGAATTCTGCGTCTCACAGCAACCAATCACAAGACCAACTGACCTATATAAACAAGACACTTCACCCAAAAATGCTGCTGAAGATGTTACCTAGTTTGGTAATGAAATGTCTGGGAGCTAAATAGCAAGCTTGGAGAATAGACCCCTGCCAAAACAAACAGCTGTTATTCAGCTGTAGTCAAACTGTTCTTCTCAGCTACAGAAAGACCAAAGGAAGCTAAATTGGAACTTTTGTGTATCATTTTTCCAGTTGTGTACTTTCTCAGGTAAAGATCACTTTTTTGTAAACAGAGAAAAAGTTTTATGTACATGGGAAGTGAAATCTATTGAGCATCTATAGTTACCAGTATACAGAATTATTTCCCTTAAAAAAGACACAATAAAATTTGTGGACAGAAGTATTAAAATTCCAGTACATTTTGAAAGCTACTATATATCCTGATTGTACAAACTGAACATTTCTTCAAATTTTTACTCAATATCTATCCATATTTTCTGATAGCATAACTCATTTCCTTGCATTGATCTACCTCTATTATTAATCATTAGTCCACTTGAACAAAGGAATTTCCTTTGTGCAAAATGTCATGGTTTCTCACATTGAAAGCTTTTGATGAGCCTCATATTGCACTTATCAAAGAAATTGGAAGCAATTTTCATTGTACAATGTATAATGCAAATATGGCTGAATGGGCAGAAATACACTGTTCTAGTTTTGACTTATCTGTCTCTATATAATTATACCAAGTGCTTTGCAAAATATTTTCTGTTTTTTATAATTTAAACTTGTACAACTGTGACTATAAGATAACTTACTTGGAATTTCAAATAGATCAATGAAACATCCTTTTATATTCAAAGTTGACATAGTACCGTACAGCTGTATTCCATGGCATTAAAATCAGGTACGGTAATTTAGCTTGTGCTATAGGTCTTTTCAATACTATTAAAATACTATTATACAAAAGTCTCTTTAATTTTATCAAAACGTTTACCTCATCCAGTTGGAATTAGTTTCATTTTTTCCATCAACGTAAATGTAACAATTCTGCTCTCTGGTAATCTGTAATTATAACGAACATGAACTATGTATGTCATTGGGGAATTGACACAATAATGAATACAATTTCATTGTAATATGGTAATAATATAATGACATGTCTTGCCTTAATTAATCTCTAGTAAATGGGGAAGATTTACTAAATGTTATCACTTTTTAGTAAATGATAAGAAAATAATATCAAAACATTTCCCTATTTTATATTTAACAAAATATTGGTTTCAACTTGCTTAATTCAAAGAAGTGCAAATTACCCAAAGCAATAAATCAATACAGCTTCTCTAAAGAGGGATTTCCATGGCCACACATCACAATGGAGAAAACGCTGTTTTCATGTTAACAGAATAACAGAATTGGAAGGGACCTTGAAGGTTTTTTATCCAACCCCCTGCTCAGGCAGGAAACCCTATACAATTTCAGACAAAAGGTTGTCCAATTTCTTCTTTAAAATCTCCAGCACTGGAGCATCCAAAACTTCTGGAGGCAAGTCATTCCATTGATTCTTCTCACTGTCAGGAAAATTTTCCTTAATTCTAGGCTGGTTCTCTCTTTGATTAGTTTCCATCCATTGCTTCCTTCTTGTGTTTTGAAGAATAGGTTGGCCCCCTTTTCTTTGTGGCAGCCCATTAGATATTAGAATACTGCTATCATGTCAGCCGTAGTTCTTCTAGGCATACCCAATTCCTGCAACCGTTTTTTATGTTTTAACCTCCTGTCCCCTAATCTTGTTGCTCTTCCCTGCACTCTTTCTAGTCTCAACATATTTTTTAGACTAGCATATTTAAAGGAAAAACACTAAGCACAAGGACTTACATCCTGTGTCCAAAGTTATAGATTTTGCAGTACCTCTACAGTCATGAGATAAAAATTCAGATGCTTGGCAGTTCCCATACTTATGACCTCAGGAGTGCTTCAATTCTCCCCACCCGCCTATCTCTCTCCCTGCATCTATTCCTTTTTGGCCCTCTGCTACCCTGTGATCTACCACCCATGCTGATCTTCACCATCTTCCTGCTCTCATTGCTTAGCAATCACAATTGTGATCCCAGTTGTAATTATAAGGGACTACCTATAAAGCCACGTAGTACTGTAACACAAATTACGTTTACTCAATGAAAATGAAATTATACAAAACTGCTGTAAAATCCAAGAACTGTTATCATACCAGCCAGGAATAGCCACTGTTTGCTGCTGCTTCTTCCTCTGTCCTTGTCCCTTCATATGGTCCAAAATGAATTCCTGGAGACAATGTTTCCCTTTCATTCCAGACTCCAAAACCAGCTCTGGGGATACTTGAAAGGCCAATTCTAAAACCTGATGGTAAAGTGCAGCTGGCTCTATTTGCGAGTCCTAATTCAGCTGCTGTGTCTCTGATGAAAAGTGGAGGACCATGAACAGAACACTCATCAACAAAGAATGTCAGGCAATATTCACAAACTAAGAAAGTGAAGAGATAAGTGAATATGGAGTCAGAGTCAAATGAATTACTCTTTGTTAAATTCAGTTTTCTATAGGCATTATGAATAATATCACTTGAAATGTTTGCATATCAATGAAGTTTATCCTGCCCGTTTTTTATGTTTACTAATTATTTAAACAGAATAGCAGATGAGTTGATATTCAAAGCTCAGGAAGTGACAGCAGTTGGCTATTCTTGTCTGCTTGTAAACTAAGGAAGGTTGGGACTTAATACTTGAAGGTAAAATTACCAGAAAATCCTAAGGCTGTAGACCATACTGGGAAGCTGAAGAATATCCTGGCAAAGGCAATCTCCTTCTGTATATAGGAAATTTATACATGTGGAAATGCTGCATATTGTGAAAGAATGTTTGCCAATACAGCAAACAGCTTTCAAATGCTTAAGAGAACTATCCTTCACACCAGTGGAAACAAAGAGCACAGATGATACATTTGCCTGTTTATGTAGTCACGTATGTAGATTGGTCCTTGTAAAAACTTGTCAACAGTCGTCACTTATTTACTATGTTTTCCTCCTCTGCTTGGTAGATAATGTAAAAACGCTTAAATTTTTTTAAAAGCCTGTATTGCTAAGCAATTAGGATCAAAGGAAGGAATCAGCATACATGGTTTGACATCTACATGGTAAAATATAAACCATGATGACAATATTATTTGAATGTAGTCAGGTAACAGCAATTTATTTTTACATTATGTTTGTAATCCAAGAATCCATTTGTGCCAGCAGCCCCCAAGCTTTCCAGCTCTGCAGACTGGTGGCAGGAGGGGGGGCATAGGCACAGGGGATGGTTTTGCGCATGTGCCATTTGTAGAAATGTAGATTTGTGTCCACTCGACCACTTGCACGACCTGGTTCCCCACAGGCCACCAAGACAATGACTGGGGGGGGGGACACCCTCCTTGTGCCACAAAAACAAAAGTCTAATAATAGAACTACTGATTGAGAATCTATAATTGTTTTAGCTAATTCTGACAAACTTTGAGAAATAATACACACACACACACACACACACACACAGCATCCTGCTTATTTAATACAATAGTTTTAAAGTTTAATAAATAATTTGAAAAGCACAGCAAAAAATATTAAATCTATAACCATATATAATTGTTTAGGAGAAATGAAGAACAAAAATTATCATTAAAAATGCCTCTCACATAAGTAATCATCATCATTTGGTTCATTTATTTCCATGTATACTTTTCTTTCTCTCTCCCGTAATCTGTAAGTGCTAATTTCTTTGTTCTGTTGTTTTTTCCTTTCCTTTTTCTTTTCAGGCACAGCTTTTGTTTGGAAATCTAAAAAATTAAAGTATAGCACATAAAATACAATACTGTAATCTATAGTTCCATGGAAAGCAACAAAACCTCAGGTACAAGAACGGGAATTAAATCATTGTTTTTCTCAGAATTTGTATCATGCCAAGTAAGAAGTTCAAGAATTATACAGTACAATTGTATTTTATTAATTGAATTTAGGATTAACAAACCATAAGGTGGAAGATTTGGTAAAAAAATTGGGATGATCTATTATATTAGAGAGGAAGAAAGGAGACAGACAATATGTAGTACCAATATTGGAGAATACATCCAAAGGGCAATAAGAATTGACATCAGTAAATGTGTACAGAATACCTGAATCATGTTTACACTGATAGAAATCAGTATCAAATTATCTGCTTTATTAATCAGATTTTCCAGTATAGACACTGCATTGGATGAAGTGGATTAAGATACCTTCTCAGGTCCCGAAACAATTTCCCCAAGAATTACACTTTGTAGGATTAAAACACACATGAATTAATTACACAATAAATACAATGTATCTTACAATTAAGATTAGTCTATTTTTGCATATATATATATATGCTAAATTATGCTGGGAAAGGTTGAGGGCAATGGAAAAAGGGGACGACAGAGAATGAGGTGGCTGCACGGAGTCACTGAAGCAGTAGGCGTGAGCTTAAATGGACACCAGAAGATAGTAGAGGACAGGAAGGCCTGGAGGAACATGGGGGTTGCGATGGGTCAGACACAACTTTGCAGCTAACAATAACAACATTAAGTTCTGCAGCAAAGGCATAAATGTTAACATATTTGTACATGGATGTATGTTGTCTACTTTACTTTACTAAAAAAACTTTATAGAAAGAAAAGTTTCAAAAAGGCTTTCTGCTGCAGCAATATGAACATAAACAGTTTCTTTAAGGCAGGCATGTCAAACTCACAATGTCACATGACATCGCGTGATGTATTACAACTTTTTCCTCATTGCTGGCAATGGGGTGGGCGCAGTTTTGGAATGATGCGTCCGGCCCACGGGCTGGCAGTTTGACATACCTGCTTTAAGGGTTAGCCAATATGTATACAGTCATGGCCGAAATTGTTGGCACCCCAGAACTTTTTCCAGAAAATCAAGTATTTCTCACAGAAAAGTATTGCAGGAACACATGTTTTGCTATACACAGGTTTATTCCCTTTGTGTGTATTGGAATACAACAAAAAAGGGAGGAAAAAAAGCAAATTGGACATAATGTCAAACAAAACTCCAAAAATGGGCCGGACAAAATTATTGGCACCCTTAACTTAATATTTGGTTGCACACTCTTTGGAAAAAATAACTGAAATCAGTCACTTCCTATAACCATCAATAAGCTTCTTACACCTCTCACTCAGAATTTTGGACCACTCTTCCTTTGCAAACTGCTCCAGGTCTCTCTTATTGGAAGGGCACCTTTTCCCAACAGCAATTTTAAGATCTCTCCACAGGTGTTCAATGGGATTCAGATCTGGACTCATTGCTGGCCACTTCAGAACTCTCCAGCGCTTTCTTGCCATCCATTTCTGGGTGCTTTTTGACGTATGTTTGGGGTCATTGTCCTGCTGGAAGACCCAAGATCTCAGACGCAAACCCAGCTTTCTGACACTGGGCTCTACAGTGTGACCCAAAATCCTTTGGTAATCCTCAGATTTCATGATGCCTTGCACACATTCAAGGCACCCAGTGCCAGAGGCAGCAAAACAACCCCAAAACATCATTGAACCTCCACCACATTTCACTGTAGGTACTGTGTTCTTTTCTTTGTAGGCCTCATTTCGTTTTCGGTAAACAGTAGAATGATGTGCTTTACCAAAAAACTCTATCTTGGTCTCATCTGTCCACAAGACGTTTTCCCAGAAGGATTTTGGCTTACTCAAGTACATTTTGGCAAACTGTAATCTTGCTTTTTTATGTCTCTGTGTCAGCAGTGGGGTCCTCCTGGGTCTCCTGCCATAGCGTTTCATTTCATTTAAATGTCGACGGATAGTTTGCACTGACACTGATGCTCCCTGAGCCTGCAGCACAGCTTGCATTCCTTTGGAACTTGTTTGGGGCTGCTTATCCACCATCTGGACTATCCTGCGTTGCAACCTTTCATCAATTTTTCTCTTCTATCCACGACCAGGGAGGTTTGCTACAGTGCCATGGGTTGCAAACTTCTTGATAATGTTGCGCACTGTGGACAAAGGCAAATCTAGATCTCTGGAGATGGACTTGTAACCTTGAGATTGTTGATATTTGTCCACAATTTTGGTTCTCAAGTCCTCAGACAGTTCTCTTCTCTTTCTGTTGTCCATGCTTAGTGTGGCACACACAGACACACAATGCAAAGACTAAGTGAACTCTCCTTTTTATCTGCTTTCAGGTGTGATTTTTATATTGCCCACACCTGTTACTTGCCCCAGGTGAGTTTAAAGGAGCATCACATGCTTGAAACAATCTTGTTTACCCACAATTTTGAAAGGGTGCCAATAATTTTGTCCGGCCCATTTTTGGAGTTTTGTTTGACATTATGTCCAATTTGCTTTTTTTTCCTCCCTTTTTTGTTGTGTTCCAATACACACAAAGGGAATAAACCTGTGTATAGCAAAACATGTGTTCCTGCAATACTTTTCTGTGAGAAATACTTGATTTTCTGGAAAAATTTCTGGGGTGCCAACAATTTCGGCCATGACTGTATATGCATGGCCAAACATGCTGAGCACTAACCTTTTTCTTTTGAATCTGAAGCACTGCTACCAAATTCATTCAGTTTTAAAGGCAAAGTTTAAATTGTATAAGCCAAGGCAAAGATGTTTCGCTATTGCTCCTAAATGTTCCTGTACAGAGAACTGGCAGCTAGCAGTAATTCATTCTAAATTTCTGTATTCTACTCTTATAGCTTCCAGTAGCACCTCAAAGATCACAAAAGATGATCACGACCCTGTAGCTATCATATCAGAAAGTTGCCAAGCGACTGAATTTTGATCCTGTGACTATGGGAATGAAAACTGTTATGTCACTTTTTCCAGTGCCGTTGTAACTTTATTATTATTATTTATTAAATTTCTATACCGCCCTACTCCCAAAGGACTCAGGGCGGTGATCATTAAACTTTGAGTGATCATTAAACTATTTAAGTCGAATACTACCTCCATTGTTTGATTTTTAAAACATTTTTAAAAAACATTGAACAATGAATTTCAAAGGAATACAGTACCTTGGTTTCCAATCAACTGTATGTTGATTCCACTAATAACAGCTTTGATCTTGACTAATGTCAGCCCTGTGACACTAGTGAGGTGGAGCTAGTGAATCACATTTTTTTTTATTTTACAAAGATATTTGGGAAATACAGATTACATCCCTGTCACAAAATTATATTCTATGCTTCCCAACTCCTATGAAATCAAAGGTTGAGTGTTTTGAACAGCATAGCAAAGTTTTTTGCCATTATCCGCCTCTCATACCTCCAGGTACAATTTAATGTGCTGAACCTTTGGTAAAGGTTTGTGTTCCTTTTTAGTTTTTATTAGAGGTTTTACAATCAAAACTTATCTTGCACTGTAACAGACCCTTAGGTATATTACAATTATGTTTCTTAGCATTATTCCCAGCATTATTACTTTTCTATCTTAACACAGGATGACTGAGGTACTATATATGAGTTAATATTATCTGATAAGTGTTGCATCCTGCCACTCCCATGCTACATGATTCACATCTTTCACAGTACTGTGTTGACTTGATGAATTTGTATCATCTTGAGCAACTGTAGCAAAATAACATAGAACCAGTAATTTTGCCAGATTGATTCTATGACAATTTTTCCACTTACATAAAATACAACCTTTTAAGCGACACTAGTTATATGTTGCCACTTTAAAGGGCCACTAAAGGTATTATAATGACCAAATATTTATTTTTCTTAACTAGTTCTTAAAAGCTGTGAAGTCTGTTTTAAGATTAATAGCATGCATAGCATTTAAACATGTGCTTTTGTCAATTTTTATGATGTTTTGCATTTGGATTGCAAGTTCTCTATTGTTGGTTACCTCACTCTGAAGCAAGAATTGTAGTCTACTCTATTACATTTCAGTATCTTGCAAACTTTCAGGTATCTTTGTTACATTAAGATTATTTCAATAGCTTACCTATAAGTGTTGGTGTCCATTCCTCATCTGATTCAGAGGTTTCATTTGCAGACTTTAAGGGCTGGCGTGCATAATACATGAATGCTGGTTTAGGAGTAGGAAGACCTAATAAAAATATTACCGGTAATTATCACTTCTCAGGGAATGTGTTTAATGCTGCACTATCTTTTTTTTTACTGATTCCATGTTTTTCTGTTCTGCTGAGGATAGCATAAGGCATAACCACAATTATACTGATAATAGAAAATAGGGAATTTTTCTCATTCTGGGCAACGTGTCCTTTTAAAATGTACCTAAAAGTGACAGAAATAGCAAAACCCAAAACCCAATCAGATTAGACTTTTTATGCAACACAGGATTATTGTTTTGTGCCTTAAATTTTATATTGGCATACTTCTCTATTACTTCAAGGATTGACCATGGCTATTTTGCTATGTCCTTATAGTGTGGATCAATTCATTGATTTGCTGAAGGCAATTCATTGTATCCAAATTTGGAAGGAAATTGTGCACATGTTTCCTAGGGATAATTTCAGTATCTTCCCTCATGGGCCACTTATTAACCTCTTATTAATATTATTTGCTGTTTGTGGTTTAGGATGTTGTGTGTACATAGCCATAATCTCTAGATTATGCCATTCAGATGAAACTTTAAATTTTAATGTATTAAATGGTATGGCTTTGCTGAAGTTAGGACTGTAATTAAAGGATGAAAATATATTTCAGCACCCAGTGACTTATTTTCCCATGAATACTTAGATTTTAACATATGTATATCTGAATTCTTTGATGTTTCTCCTTTTGTATGGTTTCAAAACATGGGTGAATAATTAGTATTCTGCTCACCTAATTGAATCAAAAAGTCATAATTGTGTTTCATGTTCTTATAACGTAATTTCTCCCATTCTCCCATTTCAGCCCACTGTTCTTTAGGAAAATAGATGGAGAGCTCTTTAAACCTATCTTCTACCTAGTACAAAAGAGGACAGTTATACATATTACATATTACATTTTCTGCTTAAACAAACAAATGCCAAAGTTGGGTTACAATTTATCACCATTTTGAATAAATTTTAATTTACATTTAACAACACAGAGCTATTAATCAGTGGATCTGACACAATGGATTGGGAATTGCTCTTAAAAGATTAGATTATATAGGATAGGTAGCTTTAGGCAGTCACTCTTTCACAGCCCAACCCACCTCACGGGGTTGTTTAGTTGTTATCTGAATTCACATTTGATTGGACTTCATTGCCTTAACTGACCATTTTCAGACTTGGTAATGTGGGTTAAAGTATCATTGTATATGATACTATCAAACTCTCCAATAAAATTTTTGCTCTTTTTGATAATTACAAGTCCAAATGGCACAAGTCTAAAACTGCCACTGATGCAAAATTATATATCTATAAAAACCAAATGCTTACTGATATCCCCTAAATAAGGTAAATAAATAAAACTTCAACAGAAATTTCTCAGCTTTTCTTGCAAAGCTGGGAATCCTCTTTACAGGTTTCTCTAGATTCAGATCTCCAGTTCAGCTAAATTAAGCTTGTCTTTCAATAAAGTTTGTCTGAAAAAGTGCTACCAGATTCCTGATTTTGTCACCATACTCACAGCTCTATTCCTACATACAATATCTACTCCCAGATAACTCTGCATAACACAGCATACTAAACCCTATCACATTCCTTGTAATTTTAAAATATAAAAAAATATTTCCTATCTTGAAAAAAAAAAGTTGTCATCTTTAAAAGCAGTAAGTCCTAGGCAAATGAGCATATCAGTCTGTTTCTCTGGAGTTTTAGAAACACTTATTATTCCCTCACCTTGGACTTTTGTCCACTTTTCTTATTAGTCTGCTTTTTGCTCCTATCTCCAGAATTCTTTTTCTTGGTACCTTTCTTTATCCCACCTGCCTCCATATTTATTGAAACATCAGACGACCTAGTAGTTTCTCCTATCAAGGACTCTCCTGCCCAAATCTTTGGATCAGTCTCCAAGTTCTCTATAGGAACACATCCTTCACTTTCAGCTGCTTTTTCTCCTGCAATACCATTTTTATCTGCTGTTTCTCCCCTCAGCCCTTGGGCTCCTGCCCCACTTGAAGTATCTTTGCTCTGTCCCTGGGATTCAGCCTCCATTTGCCTCAGCCCCTGAACTTCCATCGTAGAGGGGTTTACCTCCCCTATTCCCTCAACCTCAGGTGGCCTCTCCTGCCCTCTTTCCTGGGCTTCTGCCCCAAATGGCAATTCCCTCCACCCCCCCTGAGATTCTGTCCCCATTGGCATCTTTCCTCCAACTTCAACCCAGCGGAATCATCTACATGGGATCAAAATCATCAGGCTTTGTGTTGTTAAGTACTTTTCGCCATTAAATGTTAGATTTCCTTCCCCCGCCTCAGTATTGGGTAACCCAGAAATCAACCCAAAGTTGCTGCTTTTCAACCCCCCTGCCCCACCCGGAATGAGAGAGACCCTTCCCAGCTCCTTTCCCGCCTTCGAAGAGAAGCCCGCTAAAACGGCGCGCAGCCAATCAGCGCGAAGCACGAACAGGTTATGGCCAATTATTGAAAAGCGCGGGAAAAAAAAAGCCCCGAATCTCTCGCTTGGCTGCTGCGGGGATGGCGGAGTTCGCCTCAGAGCAGAATGAATTAGAGGAAAGCGGGATTTTGGTCGCTGAGGGAACGGAACTGTAACGATGGTTACAGGATATATTTCTAGTTAACGGAAATCCGTGACTAATGTATATAAATCACAAAGATCGGTTTCTCCAATCTGTTGCCTTCCGAATGATTTCGACTTTCATCATCGCCCCTACTGGGGGAAGAAGGGAGAATGAAATTCGGAACATTGGAAGGCATTACATTGGTGACAAATGGGTTTTCAAAAAATACGCGTGTAAAGCACATGCAAACATACATCACTGCAACCTAGTTCAAAAACTAGAATTTACAAAGGAGGTTCCTTTAGAAGAAATCCAGGGTATCTTTTTTTTCCTTTCATGGTGACTGGTTGAAGCATCACTCTGGTTTGGGTTTAATGTATGTTAAATCAGCCAAGCAGTCTATTTAGGGGGCATGACAACATGATTTGCAAGGCAGTTCTCACCTTAAACAAGGTATCCTTAAATTGCTGCATTGCAAAGGGACTGGATTCCAACATTTGTAACACCTAGGAAAGCCATCAGCCATGTTGACTGAGGATGGCAAAAGGTGTCATCCTGTTCATCTATGCAGAAGCAGCTTCCACGATGGTGTTTTTAGCCACTGATTGCATGTTAGCCTAGTGTGTTGCAAGAATTTAATTTGTGTGGCTAGTTTATTGGGTCACACAAGCACAGAAAATTGGGTTAGGTTGGATAAACCATGGTTAACTACAGCTAAGTGCATCATAAAATGGCCTCTTGAGTAAGAAAGCTCTTAGATCATCAGTATCAATGTTTATCCAGTGAATGCCCAGCAGAAATTTAAAAAAAGATTTAAAGACACAAAACCAGAACGAAGCAAATAACAAAATTAGTTGGGAGAGGTTTGCTCAGCCCTGCACCTTCTTCAGAAGCTGGTCTTGCTGCAATTTCTTTTCTGGGTAACATTAAAATTCCCCAAAATGGAATTTGTTTGAACTGAAATCAGAACAGATTTACACTATTGCAAGACAACCATGTGGTGTCACTGTAACACCAAGATGAGCATTCAGGTGGAGAATACAAATAATTGTAGAGTTTTTCAAATTTCTTGGGTGGTTCTGATTTCCAAATAAATTAACCTTTCTGATGTACTTTTTAAAACTACCTCTTAACTTTATGGAAAAAGTAGCACTGTGAAAGCATTTAACCAGCAATTTCAAATAACAATCAAGGCCACAATCAGGATACAACTTATTTGTTAGATTGTGTATTGATTAACTAATGCCATTAACTATCACTTAAATTCCTAGAGCCATCTGCTCAGCCATGAATCTGGGCAGCCTGATTGACTGATGAGGTGCCTTCAAGTTAATGCGAATTCCTGAGCAACTGTGCCACTTTAGATAGCGAGATGGGCAGGATATACATTTAATATAACTACAAAACTAGACAATTCCAGGATGATTGGTCCTCAACCTGGCCCCTTATTAGGTCTCTCAGCGACATTCATTGTTGTACTTAATTTGAGTCCATCCACCTTGTTTTCCTGACCATCCATTCTTCATCACTGGAGTCTTTTAAGAAGATATTGGACAATCCCTTGTATGAAATGGTATCGGGTCTCCTGTTTGAGCAGCAGATTGGACCAGAAGACCTCCAAGGTCTCTTCCAACTGTTATTCTCCAACACCAAAGTTCAGAAGTATCAATACTCTTTCTATTCTTTGCTTCAAAGTCCAATTTTTATATCCAGAGATTGTTACAGGAAAAACCGTTGTGTGCACAATACTAATCTTTGTAGGTGCAATTACTTTATAGTATCTAAATACATTAAAGCCACTAATAAAAATTTATATCAGGGATATCATTATACTCTCTTATATTCAGAAATTCAAAGTGACATACATAGCGATTTTCATATTTTTCATTAAACCTGAGAAGTGCTTGGGCCGAGAAAGCATAACTGTTCGAAAATCACCCAGTGACCTTGCGTGACTGAAAATCTTACCTGGTGACACCTTAATCACTGTATCAATTAGCTCTACACTGGTTGTAAAATAGGAATATAAAACCAATAGCCTTCCAGATATGTTAACCTATAAGTACAGGTAGTTCTCGACCTATGTCCACAATTGAGCCCAAAATTTCTGTTGCTAAACAAGACAGTTAAGTGAGTTTTGTCCCATTTTATGACCTTTCTTGCCATTTATTAGGTGAATCATAGTTGTCAAATTAGTAACACAGTTGTTAAGTGAATTTGGCTCCCCCATTGACTTTACTTGTCAGAAGGTTGCAAAAGATGATCTCCTGGTGACCCTGCACTGCAATAATCATAAATGAGTCAGTGCCAAATGTCTGAATATTAATCACGTGATGGGATGTTGCAATGGTCGTAAGTGTGAAAACAGTCATAAGTCACTTTTTTCAGCTGTTGTAATTTAAAACAGTCGCTAAGTGAATAGTTGTAAGTCAAGGACTATCTGTATACACATTTGTTTTCAGTACCAGAGCTGGATGAAACCAATAGCCTTTCTGGATAGAACTAAAATAATTCCAAGTATTTTTCATTTTGCTCTTTTAATTTAGAAAAAAAGAATATTTTTGTTGTAAATGTTAAACAATTGGAACTCAGAAATCTTGCCCTATCTCCAGCAAATCATCCTAAATTCTAACAGTAGATTGGGATATCTTTTGTGTCCAGCCTTAATCTAACATCTATAGTGTGATCATCCATTCGGAGAAACTGATCATGACCCTTTCAATTTAGATTTTGGTATAAGGCAATACTGGATGAAGGTTGAGATATACAGGTAAGAAAGACAGAAGCTGAAGGGATATACAGTGATAATGATGAATGTGAAAATTAATTTCAACATTATAATTCTTTTGGGGCTATCAAATAAAATATTTATTAATCACCCTATAGTGAATCCTGGAGTTTTATTACCTGAAAGATAATAATGGTATTCATAATTGCATGTAAATGAACTTCCTTTGTTTAAATAATACTGAAATATTGATAAAAAAATTAGATGACAAGGTTGCTGAAAATTTATTAGTACCAGCAAATTGTATTAGTGATAACAAGCATGTAATTTTTTTTTAAAAAAAACAAACCAAATTCAAACTATTCTGGAAATATAATGGCCATAGTTTTCCAATAGACCTTATCCAGATTATAAGCAAACATTTTTTTACGATTATTCTTCTTTTAAAATGCCTAAAATCACAAAATGTATTATTTTTACTGTAAGAAAATTTTTGATAAAAGCAACCAACAAATGGGGCAACAGTTTTATTTCCAGAGTCCTGAATTCAAATATGACAATAGGAGAAGCACATGAATCAACTAAGAGAATTATAAATGATGCTTTATCAAAATTTCTTCTTTCCACTCCAAGCGTAATTGTGCAGTAATGGTGCAGAATACTGCAATACAAAAGCCTATTATTTTCACAGTCTGATAACTTAGATGATTATGTATTTCTGCTTATCTTTCTTCTGCATAGGAAAAGGTAATATGTGTCCTAGGATGACTACAGCATATATAGGATCATTCATTGTTCAGGTAGTTGTGTTTTCATAAGCTGTTCTATAAAAAAATAATCTTTTAGCCTATGTTTTATTATGGCTCGGTTTTTATATCGTATTTCACTTGGTTATCTAATTAACTCACGTTCTGATTTGCAGAATACATTGAATTATAAATTAAACAGGTTGGATTAGCCCAACATGATATGCCCCAAAAGACTCATCAAGGTTAGGATGTTGCCTAAATGCAGCTGCTACATTTTTAATAGAGCAGTGCAAGCATCTGGTGAGCCTAAGCCTGTGCAGTTCATTAGTCTAATGAAGAGACAAGCAACCAGATCACTTTCAGATGTATCAAACTTCATTAAACATTCTTACCATCAGCGGTGTAAGCTGGGACCGATAGGAACTGGAGTTCAAAATATTGGGAAGACACCAAGTTGTCTTTGCTGCTAAACTGATAGAAGGCAAAGTCTGCTTCAAACCAAGCTCAGCTCTAGATAACTAGATAGCTTTAGTGGACTGCAATTTTACCAATAAAGGAGAATATTTGTAGCTCAGGGCTGAAACAAGGAGTCCTTGATGCTCTCTGACCTTGGTTGTATTTATGCACTGATGTTACCTTGTGTGGGTAATGACACTTCCCCATAAACCCACCAAGCTCAGAAAGGGCCAAGGACCACCACCACCCCTGCAATTTTTTTAGCAGCAATACGGAAGTGTCCATTGCCTTTTTTCCTTTGACTTCCCTGTTGGTTGTGCTAACCAGGCTCAATCCACTTAGTTTCCCAGTCCAGAAACTCACCTAAGTTCTGAGATGATGCACCATACAGAAGGAGAATTAAGAATGAGTTGTTCAGAACATACGACTTTAAAAATACCTGCGGAAGAGTACTCCTCTAATCAGATTCACAACTGTCTGGGTCTGCTTTTCACTAAGATACGACAAATATTAGGAACACATTTTGTGCATATAATTATGAGCATGAAAACAATGCAATCTAAGACTAAGATGAAAAGATGTCTAACTCAGAGGGGAAAAAAATACCATCCCAACAGCTTGCCCTACATAATTGGGGGACCATTGTGGTAGTACATATGCTTGAAAATTTGCTTGCTATTACTTCTAATAAGTGGGGGGAGGGGAGGTGGTGAAATTAGGACCAAGGAACTGAACTTTGCAGCTTTGAGAGACTTATGAGTATTTTTAAAAGTTTTTTTTAAAGAGATGCAAAGTGCAATACTGTAAATTCAAGTATGGATGGAAAACAGAAAAGCTGCACCACTTCTACCATATATTGTCTATAGATCAGATTTGTTGGGAACTGACAGCAAACAGAACACCAGTTAGAAGTCCTGAGACAAAGGCATGAATTTTCTATTTTTTGGACTTAATAAAAAACAAATCCACCACAAACTGGCGAATGGCTTACTCTACCATTTGTTCATGATTTCATATGAACATTGACCTGACATCATTATCGTTAATTTATTTGCTTGCTGGGCTTTGGACCACATTCGCTGACAGCTCCGAATGTCGCAGCCCGCAAAGTCTTGTTTTTTTTGGGGGGGGGGGAAGTATGGTAAAACTCTAACAGATTCCCTGATGACAACTCCCATCATCCCCAGCCACCATACTCTACCTATTTAAAAAAAATGGGGTAGTCGCAGACCCACACGTCTGAAGGGCACCGCTGGAAGAAGGTTGCGTATGCACATTTTGCGTTCAGCCCCCTTGGAATAAATGCCTGGAGCAGAATTGCATTCTCCCACTTCCTGTTACAGACACAATAACAATTCTCTAACTCAAGTAGCCAATTAGCGTGGGCCGGTGCCCGTGGCAACCAATCCATGCTAAGCAGGGGCGTGACGAATGGGCTGGGGCGGGGGGTGGTGGTGGTAGAGCTGGCTTTTTAACTAAGCTCCGAAGGCGCGCGAAAACTTAAAGGCTTTGCCTCGCGCTTCGGGCTGTTGCGTGAGGGGCAGAGTAACTGTCCGCGCGCGAGACACAAAGGCTGGAGAGGGTTGTCCCGCCCTTCCTGCTTCCGCGAAGGGCGTGGCCTGTTTGGGCAGTTGAAGGGGTGAGGTGGGATCCAAAATGGAGGGCGTAGGAATACTAGAAAGTGGGAAGGGTCTCTAGAATAAGAGGAGGGGGGTTTGAGCCCCCTCGGAAGTTCTCCATTGCCTTCTCTTGCCTCTTTTACCTTTGAGACAGATAACGCCATTTTTTCTGGTGTTCTTTTCAGAAGTAGTAATTTTTGCCAAAGCACTTTATGATTATTATTATTTTTTTTAAAAAAAAATAATCCCAGCAGTTCTATGATCTGTCCCACAGGACAGTCGATAATTGCCCTGGGAGTTAGGGAAAAAGTCTAGCTGAGCAGTTTTCTGTGACTGGAGATCGTCTCTTCATAAAACCAGTTGCCGTTTATTTGCAGGTGGGCTGACTTGCATTAAAGTAAAGGTAAAGGTTCCCCCCGCACATGCCTGCTAGTCGTTTCCGACTCTAGGGGCCGGTGCTCATCTCCGTTTCAAAGCCGAAGAGCCAGCGCTTGTCCGAGGACGTCTCCGTGGTCATGTGGCCGGCATGACTAGACGCCAAAGGCGCACGGAACGCTGTTACCTTCCCACCCTAGTGGTCCCTATTTTTCTACTTGCATTTTCACGTGCTTTCGAACTGCTAGGTTGGCAGAAGCTGGGACGAGTAACAGGCGCTCACTCTGCTACGCGGCACTCGGGATTCGACCCGCCAAACTGCCGACCTTCTGATCGACAAGCTCAGCGTCCTAACCCACTGAGCCACCGCGTCCCATTTTGACTTGCATTACATGTAATCAATCCATTTTGCAATTGTGTTGGTGCCTAGTGTTGAAGAGGCGGGATGCAAACATATTGCAAAGAGTCTTATAGCACTCTAAAGCCAATTGGTTATGTGTGGAAATTGCCCAAGGCTCATCTTTATTTATTTATTTATTTTAATTCCATTTATATCCCGCCCTTCTCTGAAGACTCAGGGCGGCTTACAAGCTTAGCAGTAGCCTTCATTCTATGTATATGCCTGCTTATTAGGGCTTTCACACACACACCCCAAGCGGCATTATTACAAAGTCAGCTTAATTGCCCCCAATAGCTATTCTTCTGGAAACTGTTAGAGGAATGTTAATAATTGGCCCAAAGAAACAAAACTCTAAAAAATATAGTATAATTGGTATAGCCTCTCCAACTGGTTGGTTAAAAATCCTGAAAGTTCATCAGTAGAATTACTGTTTTATTGAGAATCATTTTGGGTTGCTTCCCTTGCACAGCAGAATTTGAGGGGTTCTTGGTGTTCTCTGAGCTTGGTTGTTTTCTTGCAGACATTTAGGTAACATCATCATAGCCAGTCTAACATCTGCACAAACTCAGTATCAAGAATCCCTCATTTCAACCCTGTGCTACAAATATTCTCCTTTATTGCTACAGAATATGTTAGAGGTAGTTGAAAATGACTTTTTGATATCAATGCCAAGAATCTATTCTGAACTTGGAAAAATACCAGCTGCCTTATGCAACTATTTATACTTAGGTTCAACCCCAATGTTCATATCTGTTACTTTATGTGCTAATAATGATTTACCTTACAGTATAACTATACAAACTGATGAAATAATAAGAGTGCTTTGCATTTTGAAGAAACCGTTATTGTTCAATTTATGCCTACATAAATTGTTTTCATGGGGATGAGATGTTTTCACATCGTTAAATCTATCAGATTTGATTTATGAATAAAAACTAGCAAAGCAGAACTTTTCATGTTTAGTTAATTTATTTTGGTGGAAATCAGTCTTCCACAATTGTATCTTATAAATCTTGCCAAGAAAACTGCAGGGACTTATCCAGGCAGTTTCCGAGAATTGGCCATTATTGAGCACAAGAAGAAAAATGATATATGGCATGGGTGTCTAACCTTTTAGTTTGCCTGGACTGCTTTGAGTGAAGAGAAATGGTCATGGGCTACATATAAAATATACGGTTAATATATATAAGTAAATCCTTATATATTTGTATTATATCTTGTGGGGCTGCATTACTAGCTGTTCAGGGCTGTATGCAGCCCGCAAGCCACAGGTTGGACAGACCTGATAATATAGGGAATGCTAGAGACCAGAAGATGGTGGAGTCTAGCTCTAGCCATAGGGATAAAAGCTGGCTGGGTAACTTTCAACCAGTGACACTAGGAGATGGTGAGTTCTAGTCCTGCTTTAGGCATGAAAAGCCTTGGGCTAGTCACTTTCTCTCAACCCAACCAGTGCTGGGATTCAAATATGTGAACAACTGGTTCTCTGTGTGGATGCCGCTTCTGAAAGTCCATTGTGGGCCTGGGCAACAAAAAATTAGCTACCGGTTCTGCCGAACTGGTGCAAACTGGCTGAATTCCACCACTGAACCCAAACAACCTAGCAGGATTGTTGTTGAGGGAAATATAGGAGGAGGGAGGAGTGTTAGGTATTTTTTCTGCCTTGAGTTACAGTTTTTATAAAAATAAAGGCAGGCTAAAAATAAACCTG
This sequence comes from Vipera ursinii, assembly GCF_947247035.1. NCBI lineage: Eukaryota > Metazoa > Chordata > Lepidosauria > Squamata > Viperidae > Vipera > Vipera ursinii. The sequence goes on from NC_139523.1 coordinate 21,632,079, forward strand.
GTTAATGTTTTTCAGGGGAGAAAAATGTCTTTTAGAAGCCATCAGTATTTATTCTTTGCTTCCCTCTAGAAGCTACTTTCAGTATGAATCTTTGCGACAAGGGAGAAGGACACGCACCCTCTGCTTTACCTTCATTCCATGAGCTGAAGGTACCCCTGTCAGAACAAAGCGCTGAACAAAAATCCACCCGGGTCAAACGCCGTCGAACGAGACGGGAACGCAACTACATCAAATTTGGCAGGAAGGTTACGGGCAAAATTCCAGAACAAAGGCCCAACTGCAGGGGCCTAAAGAAGATGCTGCCCCCTTTCTGGAGCTCTCAGCTTAGCAGCTGTGCTAAATCGACCCCCATCAAAGGGACCCATCTTGCAAACTCCGTGATCATAACCCAGAACAGACTGACACAGCATCTGGGCATCTTTAACAGAGAGGTGAAATCTGCTGACATTGAGAGGCTTTTGAGTCCCAGGGCTGAGCATGATACAATGGATATAACTCCTATCCAGAAAGCCAGTGGAGGGCTGATGGGAGGAGAGATACAGTCCTGTAGCTCTCTTGATACAAATCCGAAATCTATTCCTGGAGAGCAAGGAGAATGCCCTTTAAAGGATTTAAGCACAGTGCACGAGGATCCTCATTTTACAGCAATGCCAGCTGCCCCTGCATCAGTCGGAGAACACCAGCCTGTGGCAGCTGTGCAGGAGGTGGATGCAGGCTACAAACCTTCATTGGCATCTCCTGCCACGACGTTTGATCAACAGGCGATAGAGGACGAAGCTTTCCAAAGCAACACAACAGTGGCTGTGAATGACAAGGAAAATGTCCCCCCACCTCCCGCAGAAGGAGTTGGGTTGACTAAACCTAAGCATCTGGCGAAGGAACTTGCTCAGGACTTAGAAAAACTGTTGGACCTGAAGGCAACATTCCCTGGGCGTGATTTAATCAGTGAAATGCGGCAGACTGTTATCAATGCCGTACTGCAGCAAAACAAAACCTTGCCAGATTTTTCTGCTTTGACATTGCTCAGGAAGAAAACAGGTAGTTGTAACGCAGATGCCAGGGATGTAGGTAAGAGATTATAGTGTGAGTATAAACCCCGTTAAAAGGTTGGTTCTAAATACTGAAAACAAAAGAGCTGCTTTAGCAAAAGCATCATTTTGGCCAACCTCCCTTGACAGTCTGTTTTTGCTTTCCAGTACGCTTTAAAAAGAAAGCAGTTGAGTAAATTGTCTCACAAATTTAAGTGAGTGATTTTAAAGCATTCAGCACAAAACCTTAATTCGTTTCAATTTCCTGTAATTTTGACCCATCCTTCCTCTCCCTTCCTCTCCCCTCCGTCGCCCCAGGTTTCCTACAGTATATATCCCAGCATCCAGAAGAACAGACATACAGTAGCATCTCTTAGAACCACTTAAACCAAATCTTTTCTTGGGATTTCACCTGAACTGGGAAGGGCAAAAATGGTTAGGAAAAGAAACAGCTGCTTTAAGATTGCCCATCTGCTGCTCTGTGCCTGCTCCAAATCACATTTTGTCCTTTGAATACAGATCTCGGCATCGCTTCACTATCAGCCAATCTTCGAATCGATAAAAAACAGTGCCAGCGTATTCCCATTGCTGATCCCAGTCCTGCTTTTATTGCCTCTGTTCCTCCCCCACCCGTCCCGGTCACGGTAGTCACCTGACTTCCCTTCAAGATAATGGATGACAAAGCCATACGGATAGTACACTTAGGATGGTGTTAGAATAAGGGAGAAATATTACTTTAATGCTAGTTTAGCAAAGGACAATTTGAGCCTTTTCACTCAAGGGCTGGGGATAAAATGAAATGTCATAGAAATAAGAAAAAAAATGTAATCAGGCCATATTTTATTGTGCTATTTTCCAGTTGGTAAAGAAATCACCGGTCCCAGGAAAAACCATAAATACCTATGGCCACAACTGAGCCCAGAATTTCTGTCGTTAAGTGAGACAGTTGTTAAATGAGTTTTGTGCCATTTTAGGACCGTTCTTGCCCCAGTTCTTAAGTTAGTAACAAGGCTGTTAAGTGAATCTGGCTTTCCCATTGACTTTGTGCACCAGAAGGTTGCAAACGATTATGGTGTGACCCCAGGACCTTTGCGGGCCGTCATAAATACGAGTTGTCAGACATCTGAATTTTGATCATATGACCAAAATTCAGGGATGGGGATGCTCCAGTGGTTATAAGTCTGAAAAATGATCGTGTCATTTTTTTTCAGCGCTGTTATAATTTTGAATAATCACTAAACTGTTATAAGTTGACTACCTGTAGAAAGTAAGGCTTGAATTTTAAAAAAATGTTCCGAAGATCCCATCTTCATATATGACTGCTGCAGCACATCTGAGAGAGATTGGTAGGCCTTTCACAAGGATTTTTCCTTTACTTGGGGGAAGAGTTTTACCTGAGAATCCTGATCTCCAGGGACAGTAGTTGAAACTCTCAAAACCCCCTCCCTTTCCAAAATGTTTTGGCTGACTGACCAGTGATGTGTTAAGAGGAGCCAGAGTTGAAGTGGGAGGGGGTGCCCACGTTCCCAACCTGATCCTGTCACGTGTCCAGAAAAGTGATTGGCGGCTGGTTTTCCTACGGTGCCATCAGGGATAATGAGCGGGAGGGGAAGAAACATCGAGAATCTTTTTCACTTTCTCCTTTCTATCTTTTGCAACACCATTTCCTCCCTTGTGGCGAATCTCTCTATCACAGTACACAGTAGGTTAATCTTGCCTTTATTTACTCTGATTTGTGTTTGTAGATTTGCAGTTCCTGATGGGATTCTTTGCGTTCGCTTACTGTCCCCTCTTTTAGATCTCAACAGCCCAGATAACAGAGGAGAGAAAAAGCTGCTTTTGGAACAGGAATCCAGCAGCTGCAACAGTAGGAACTCTGAGCGGAGCGTTTCTCTGAAAACCCCAAAAGAGCAAGAACAAATTTTCCTTACCTGTTTCTCTCGCGGTCCTAAACATAGAGCAGTACAAGTGGTAAGCACAGTAAACTCTAAGGCCATTTTCCCCTCTCTGGATTTTAATGTGCTATCTGATACTTCTTAAAGGTAAAGGTTCCCCCGCACATGCGTGCTAGTCGTTTCCGACTCTAGGGGCCGGTGGTCATCTCCGTTTCAAAGCCGAAGAGCCAGTGCTTGTCCAAGGACGTCTCCGTGTTCATGTGGCCGGCATGACTAGACGCCAAAGGCGCACGGAATGCTGTTACCTTCCCACTGTAGTGGTCCCTATTTTTTCTACTTGCATTTTTACTTGCTTTCGAACTGCTAGGTTGGCAGAAGCTGGGACGAGTAACAGGCGCTCACTCTGTTACGTGGCACTTGGGATTCGACCCGCCAAACTGCCGACCTTCTGATCGACAAGCTCAGTGTCCTTCTGCAACCCTGTAAAGTTTCTACTCTGAGCCCTGGTGGCACAGTGGCTGGAAGGCAGTATTGTAGGCTAACTCTGCCCACAACCTGGAGTTCAATCCTGACCGGCTCAAGGTTGATTCCGCCTCACCATCCTTCTGAGGTCGGTAAAATGGGGACCCAGATTGTTGGGGGCAAATATGCTGACATTGTAGACAGCTCAGAAAGTGCTAAAAAGCACTATGGAGCAGCATATACAGTAAGTCGAAGTGCTATATTAATGGCATCTTTGCAATCCTCATGGCAAACCCCAGTGCCCTGATTTGCTGGTACCCTAGTTGTTGCAGTTGTGCGTATTGGGCTTCCCCCGATTTTGCTGAAGGGCTCCCAGAATTCCAGTTAACGTGGCCAGACTCCTAATACATATGGAAGGTAAAGGATGTTGGCTGGGGAATTCTGGGAATTGGAAGTCCACAGATCTTCAACTTGCCATGTTTAGAGGCCCTTGATATATCCCGCTGCCTTCCATTCACTTTTGACTACTCTGTAGCAATTGTTTCTCTGTACAGGCAGATGACCGACTAGCCCAAAGAGAAGATCTTGAATTCTTTGCTGAGCCAGAAGGACGCGACCAACGGAGCTTCTTTTTCACGGCAGCTCAGCCTCGCTCTCTTCTGTCAACGTCTTCCGAGCGTGTGAATTCAGCCAGAAGCTCCTTTGCTCTTCTGGAGGAACAGCGTGCTCTGCCAGCGGTCAGAACCGCTCATCACTGGGAGCCAAGCTTGGGGGAACCCAGAGGCAGGCAGGAGAGGCCTGAAGGCAAAGAGAGAACGCCTCTGAAAAAAATGGCGATCTCGAGAAGGCATCACCAACTTCGTCAGCCTCTTGCTGCTCAAGATTCCTTTGGATCAGCTGGTCTTAGCAAAAGCCCTGGCTGTTTCCTTTTGGCCGATCCCCAGCCGTATTCTTTGGCCTATCAACTACTAAGCCCAGACCAGTGGAGTTTACAGGAGGCAGAGCCTCATCCGGTGCACAACTTGCGTCCTTCACAGGAGCTGCACAACTTCTCTCAACTTCTCGACTTTGGACTCGCCACTCTAGAAAGAGCTGCCCCAGAATGCCAGACTTCTTTCGATGTCTTAAAAAGTATCTGGAGTCCTAAGCTGCCCAGTAAGGAAGCCAAACGCCCAAGCTCCCGAGCCCTGGCCTCTTCTTCCTTGGCTCCCCAGACACTCTCTTCCAGAGAATTGAACTCAGAACCAGGGCAGCCCGAGGAATTTGTCCAGCTCGATGTCATCTCTCAACAGCCTCATTCTTTTTATAGGCAATGTTTTCAGCAAGAGGGCTCTGCAGCCAACCGGCACCCTCAGCTAAAGAATGGACTCTCTGTGCAAGGAAAACCTAGGCTCTATTACCACCAGAAGATGTCTGCCGAGCAAGGAAGAGCCTCGCACAGCCGGCAGCTCTGGGGGCTGGCAGAGGCCTCTGAAAAAATGCAAAGTTCTAGAGAGCAAGGAGCTTCCCGACCCGGCAACCAGGTGTGTAGTCTGGAAAGGCTGCTTCAATTGGAAGACGCACGGCAGCTGCAAGTTTTACAGCAACTGCCCATGTCTTGTTTCCCCCCTTCCGAAGCTTTAGAGGATGGGAATTCTCCTCTCTGCGCCTTACCGGGCCATCGTTGGGGGCAATCCAGTCCTGAAGCCTGGGCCTTCCCCAGAATGAAGTTGTACTGAAAACCTGGGCAAACCTCTGCACCGTTAAGAGACTTGGGAAAAGAGACAGAAAATTGCTCAGCACGACATATCACTCAGAAGTAGCATCAGCTACATTTGGACCTGTAATTGCATCTCTCTGAATCATTTTGTTCTGTGATTTTTTTTTCTTCAGTTTTTTTTAAAAGCCCATTTTGTTCAGGTCGCTTACAGAATTATAGTCTCTTTCCCCCCACCCACCCCCCACCCCCAGGTAAGCCGGCCCCAATTGCTTTACGAGGGAAGATTAAGGTTGCTTGTCTTCCATTGTGTACGATGAGGCACCAAAATCCTATTACCAGCCTTCATTAAATTACATTCTAAGAAACAGAATGCTGTTCTTTGGCTGTTTTTGAAGGGAGGGAAACAATCCACATGATTTTTATACGGCAGAATAAATATCTACATCACCATATCATCAAGATGCTCGATAGGGTTTGATTTGGATTGTCGTTCCGAAGCTTCTGGTACACTTCATCTCTTTTGCAATTATGTGCCCCGTGTGGTGGGTGTTGACTTTACTTCTACAAAGTTCGATCTGTAACACTGTTCATGATATGCTGGGGGGGGGGGAGATTCCAGGTTGCACAAAGTGACATAAAAACAGTTGGCATTTGCATAATTAAGTACTTAAAGGTAAAGGTTCCCCCGCACATGCGTGCTAGTCGTTTCTGACTCTAGGGGCCGGTGCTCATCTCCGTTTCAAAGCCGAAGAGCCAGTGCTTGTCCGAGGACGTCTCCGTGGTCATGTGGCCGGCATGACTAGACGCCAAAGGCGCACGGAACGCTGTTACCTTCCCACCGGAGTGGTCCCTATTTTTCTACTTGCGTTTTTACGTGCTTTCGAACTGCTAGGTTGGCAGAAGCTGGGACGCGTAACGGGCGCTCACTCTGTTACGCGGCACTCGGGATTCGACCCGCCAAACTGTCAACCTTCTGATCGACAAGCTCAGCGTCCTAACCCACTGAGCCACCGCATCCCTTAATTAAGTACTTACTTCACTCTAAAGAGGCAGGGGAACAAACTAATTGAGAAAGGTTTTGGTTATGGTCTTTAAGTCTCTACATGGCATGGGTCTGGAGTTCCTCGGGGACCACCTGCTGCCGGCGTCAACTTCCCTCCGCCCTGTGCTTTCCCACAGAGAGGGCCTCCTCAGGGTGCCTCCGGTCAGAGAATGTCGGCTGGTGGCCCCCAGGGGGAGGGCCTTCTCTGTGGGCGCTCCGGCTTTATGGAACCAACTGCCGGTTGAGCTCCGGACGGCACCGGACCTTCGCTCCTTCCGGCGCGGTCTGAAGACCCATTTATTTGAACAAGCTGGCCTGGCCTGATGGGGGACGTTAGGGTTTTTAATGAGTTTTTATACTGTTACTGTTTTTATCTGGGCAATTGTTTAATTCTCTTTTAATTTTTTGTATTTTCTATTTATATATGCCCTGTTCACCGCCCTGAGTCCTTCGGGAGAAGGGCGGTATACAAATTTAATAAAATACTAAAATACTAAATGGGGGGGGGGAGAAACTGCTGACATCCCTAAACAGGAATCTGCCTGCAAAGCTTTTATTTCCTTATTTATGCAACCATTTTTTATAACCACCCAACTTTCATACGGTGACTTGATGCAGGTAGACCTTGACTTACGAGCGCAACTGAACCCAAAATTTCTGTCGCTAAGTGAAACAAGTTGTTAAGCCAATTTTGCCCCGTTTTATGACCTTTCTTGGCACAGTTGTGAAGTGGGTTGCTGCAATTGTGAAAGTTAGTAACATGGTTGTTAAATGATTCTGGCTTTCCCCACTGACTTTGCTTGTCAGAAAATCACAAATGCACCTGGGACCCTGGAAGTATGAGTCAGTTGCTGAGCGTCTGAAGTTTGACCACGCAACCGTGTGAAAAACAGTCATAAGTCACTTTTGTTCATGGCCATTGTAACTTGGAATGGCTACTAAATGAACTGTTGTAAGTTGAGGACTACCTGTGCTAGCGAAGAAATCTGATATTTTTCCTTCACCTATTTTGTTTCCGTGAGTGCTAGGATATGGTTCTTTGAAAGTTACACAAAACCATACTGAGGCCACTCATGCATCCACCTGAGAAGATTCTGCCTGGATGGCCTTGTTTCTCTTGCTTTTCCTGCTCAGTATGCAAGTATGGGTCTCCAATTCATTGTTTTTTTCCTCTGCTCCTTTATACCAAGAGAATACTTGAACAGATTATTTCTCAGTTAATGATGCTAGATGGGTAAACATCGACAGCAATAAGTTTCGTGTGGAGTGGGAATTGCTCGGAAAAGAATCAGTGCAGAACCCCTGTCTAAATAAACAGAGGAAATTGCAATAATGAGCATATTATTCTACTACTGTACTAATTCACATTAGCGAAACCGATTGTCATGCTAAGGAATTTGGAAATGGACTACTCTGCCTTGGAAGTCACGGATGGTTAGAGATGATATGTCACTTGCAAATGATTACACGCATCTTCTGCAGATGAATCCAAAAGAGAATGCAAATTTGCCTTGGACAGAAATTCTGAGGAGCCAATACTGTAGAGATTTCCTTGCAACGGTTTCTGAATTGGCCTCCATTGCATTTGCTAAGTCAATCCAGCTTCCCACATTGATTTTGCTTGCTAGAAGCTGGTTGGGAAGATGGCAAATAGCGATCACACGACCTGGAAAGCTGCAATTGTTGTAATACACGCTGGTTGCCAAGCACCTGAATTTGAATCATATGACGGGATACTGGGTCGGTTGTAACTGTGAGAACCAGTTGCGAGTAACTGTTTTCCAGTGCCAATGGTCACAGAATGAATGGCTGTAAATCGAAAGCTACTTGTACTAAATGAAAGTTCACGAGTGTTGGTAGCCATTGCCATGAATTTACCTGGATGTGCAATTTTGCTCACAGAGATAATTCTAGTCCTTCTCACAAAGGTATGAAAATTAAATGGAATTCTCCCATTTCCACTACTTTTAATTTTGTTGAAGTTGGCATACAGAATTGCTAAACTGCTAAAACCTTGTGTAAAAATTCTCCACATTTCATTATGGAAGCTTATATTAATAAAAATGATTGGGTTATTTTAATTTGGTCATTGTATACTAATAACAATCAAATTAAACTAGTCCAATAATTTCATATCATAAACTTATAGTAGTCCAAAAATTTTGTATCATGTTTAGACTATAGGCTTAAGTGGGGTTGAGATATGTGTGTAAACCAAGATATATTAAGCATAATATGTGAAGACATCGTGCTTTGCACGTCCATTTGCCCATATGCCCTTTTCCCTGTAGGAAATACACGAAAATGAATTTAAAATTACTTAAACTGCCAAGTGTGTACGAGAACATCAGAAACCTGAGGGAATAATGTTAATAACATTGCAAAACGATCAGGGGGAAAAAAATCTTCTGATCCAACCATCTTGAATCTATCCAGGTGTTTTTATATGCTTACCACATATTGTAAACAAGATCGTTAACATGTGAAGAGGAAGGAAAAAGTGTATGAAAAGAGGCCATCTTACAACACTTCCAATAGTCTGCATGTTCAAGTTGAATCACGGTTGCAGTGGGCTCGATTCCGACGTGTCTTCTTGATCATACCAGTCTGTCACTTTCTCCTCTTTGTCCTCGGAATTACTGGCCTTCAGAGCCATCCTCAACTTAGCCCAGAACAGCCTCTGAGCCTCGGGGTCTGGGGACCATTCAATGTACGTCTTCTTCAGCATCACTTTCCGCATCCGATGGTAGACGGAAAGTTCTCTCTCAGGGATGGCTTCTAGGATCACAGGAATCAGGACGTCTTTCAGTTCATCAAAAAGTCGATAACTGGCAAGCTGAATCTCCATGGAGCACCATTCACTCTGCAGATACCTCCTGCTAATTATACAAATAGTATGCCGGCTGTTGTGAATGCTGTCGACTATATTGTCTATTACGTATCTCCCGGGCTGAAAGTCCCGGTGATGAAGACAAAGCCGGAACGTCGGGGCTCCTGCTTTCTCTAGACTAGGTACCAATTGTTCTAGCACCCAGCTCTCGTCCGCCGAGTTGTAGGAGACAAAGGCGTCAAATTTGTAATGCTCATCTTTGCCCCGCCTCCAGTAGTCATTGACCCAAGCCCGCAGGACGTAGATGTGATATCTTAGGTGCCAGTAGCTGCGATGGTAAAGGAAAGGTAACAGCATAAAGAGCAGTAAAAATGGGAAGGTTGCTGAGAACAGGTACAGCCCTATATCTTGGAAACAAACATGGGTGTCAAAACTATAAACATAACTAGCCTGTTGCCCAGAGTTGCAAGAATAATTGTAGAGGTAGACCACTTGCACCAACCTATTGCTTAGCCAATTCTGGAACCACACATTATGACAGGTGCAAGCCAAAGGGCACTTGCGTAGGTCAAGGTACCTCAGTGACGGAAGCGCTTTCGCCACGCTGCTGTTGAACGTCTGTATCTCGTTCTTCCCTAACAAAAGATTGCGCAGGTTGCTAAGGTTGCCAAAGACCTCTAGGGTCATTGTGCGAAGCCCGGCGTTCTCCAGATCGAGAGTTGTCAGGTTCTTAAGATTTTTGAATATGCCGGGCGGAAGATCCCCCCGGCCATTGCTGGTATCGGCCAAGGTTAGGTATTCCAGCTGCCTTAAGTCATCAAAGACATCGGGTGCAATAGACAGAATTTTGTTCTCCGATAGGTAGAGGTTGCGCAAAGAGGTCAAGCCCTTGAGGAACCCCGAGGGAATGACTCTCAAACCGTGGGGTCGCTGCAGTTGAAGTTTGAGATCGTAGACCTTGTGCAGGTTCAGGAATGGAGGTTGCTTGAGTTGATTCTTGCTGATAAAGTATATCTTGTTCCCCATCAGATCTAGCACTTGGAGAGTCCTTTCGATTGGATGGAAAAAACTAGGACTGATGTACTGAAGGTTGTTGTTATCCAGGTAGAGTTTGGAAAGATTCCTCAGCCCTTCAAATGACACATTGGACAGCCTATGAATATTGTTTCCCCCCAGATCTAAAATGTGGAGGTTCCTAAGATTCTTGAAGGTGCCAGGGAAGAGAACCGAAACATGGTTGTTTCTGAGATTGAGTACCTGGAGGTTGCTGAGGTCACTAAAGCTGTTGTTGTAGATATCAGTCAGAAGATTGTTATCCAAACGCAACTCTCTGAGTTGTTTCAAACCCTTCAAGGCTCTGCCATGCAGGAAAGCAATATTGTTGATATTCAAATGGAGGGTGATCAAATTAGGGGCGTAGTGGAAAGCCGAACTGCTGATTGAGAGGATGCGATTAAAACGGAAAGAGATGGTCGTCAGCTCTTCGAAGGGAGTCGTGTTAAAGCAACCTCTCAGCTGTTTCAACAGATTGTGCTCTACCAACAATGTGCTCAAATGGTTTTGCACGGTTGCGTTCAACATTTGCCTCATGCAGTCCACTGATCTGAGGTGATTCCTCGAAAGATCTAGAAGCCAGATGGGAGGACAAGCTAGAAAAGCTTGGCTACTCAGGTTCTTCAAGTTGTTGCTCTGCAGATGTAGGCTGAAGGGACGGTTGGATTTCCCAAGATGCTGGCACACCTTGGTCAGTTGTGACACTTTATTTAAACTCAATCCAGAGTAATCGAGGCTGCGAGGCTTCACTTTAGAAATATCCAAGAACTGTAGAACATCGACCTTGTTCCCCGCCAACTTCAATCTTTGGAGTCCCCCGAGGCTAACGTTAGCAAACGAAGAAATATTTGAGAACTTGTTGTAAGATAGGTCCAGCACCCTGACGTTGCCCAGGAATCCTGGCCCTGGCCCACCCATCTTACGAAGAGAATTGTTGCAGAGCTTCAGGCTATACAAGGAGGGAGGGAATCCCAGCTCCGGCTGAAGAAAAGTCAGATTATTGTTGCAGAGGTTGAGGTATTTCAGCTGTTTTAGCTTCTGTGTGCTCTGAATCACGACGTCAAAGCTGCTCAAGCTGTTGAACTGGAGCTGCAAATCCAGAAGGCTTGGTAAGGGACTAAAGGCATCCTGATGAAGCATGCGCAAGTAATTATTATGCAAGAGAAGGACAGTGAGGTTAGCCAAGCCAAGGAAAGTGCCTTGGGAAAGATTTGTGAGATAGTTATAGGAGAGATTTAGCCTCCCCAAGGCCGCCAGGTCCTCAAAGGCGCCACCTTCTATTCTCTCCATTTTGTTATAACTCAACTGGAGGAGTTTCAGTTTTGGAAGGTGACGGAAACTCCCATAAGGCAAGACTTTAATGGAGTTATGGGATGCGTTGACCACTTCGGCGTAATTAGGGAGGTCATCTACGATACTGGAGATATTGTTCAGGAAACGCTGCATGCACTTGAAATACAAAGGATCCTTCATGGTTTGGATGCAGTTTCTGAAGCCGTAAGCGGTTGTCCCCTGAGTGTTAAACAGAACAAAAGCCAGGAAAAAATGTACAAAGTTCATTGGGCCCATGGCCGAATAGGATTTTTCAATTCCCAACCTTCTGAATCAGTGCAGAAACCTAGAACCAAAACGCAAACAAAGAAAATCAAACCTTTTTTAAAAAAAACCATTTCTATGCGTGCCAGTTAGGGAATCTTTTTTTTTTAACGGTATTGACCGAACGGAAAGTGAAGTTTTTTTTTTTAATATAAACCATTTGGTAATTTTTGCAGCAGGAGCATTTACAGGAGGTTAAATGAACATCAGTTGATTATTTATATTGATGAATTACAGAAATAGCGTTTACACCTGTGTACAACCAAAACAATAGTACTGTAAAAAGATTTTAAATATCATGGTCAATGGTCAGGACTGCCTGTGTTTATGGCCTGATGAAAATAGAGGCTGACTCCTGCCTCGCTATTGGCTGCAATTATTAATGGAGGAAATTTAAACGAATTGCAGAAAGCGTCACCTTATTTCTCCTCTTTTTCGCTTCTCACTTCCTAATTGTTCTCACCCGTTTTATTTTTCTTCTGGCCAGAATTAAAACATAAGGAAAACCATGCAGGTGAGGGACACCTTGAGTGGGAGGTAATCAGTAGGAAAAGACAGGAAGTATTAACCAGATTGCTGATTTTCCACTTCCAAAGCTGTTAAAAAGAGTATAAAACGTGCATATTTAGACACCGCATGGACTGAAAGTCTGAATACCCCAAATAAATAAATGAAAATCCCCCAAATGTAATTTCTAACACGGCAAATAATGCTTTTAATTCTGTGGGTAGACTTATACTGACATCGATTCTTTTTATTTGGGGGATGTGATATGCATTAAAATAAATTATGGTTTCAATCCTGGACCCCCTCTTTTGAAACTAACCCCACCTTGGTATCAGCAAGGTTCTTTCCAACGTGGGCTGTAGTTTCCGCAATTAATCAATTGCTTGTGTTACCCCACAAACAAGAGAAGAAGAAAAAAAACACCAGCTGCTTGCTTGCTTGCTTTCCGCATATGGCAATTGACGCTTGTGTGGTGCCCAACAAGTGGCAAACATGAATTTTCTTGGTCTCTGTTTGAGGTCCCGCTCTTTCCTCACTGCTCAGTCGCTCTACGGTTTGTCTCTACTATTTTTGCTCAGTTCACAAGAATTTAATAGCTCTGTTTCTCAAACTCAACAACTTTAAGATGCATGGACTTCAACTCCCACAATTCCCCAGCCAGTTATACTATACTGGCTGGGGAATTCTGGGAATTGAAGTCCACACATCTTAAAAGTTGTTGAGGTTGAGAAACACGGCTCTAGAGGTCTTCTGAGAGCCAGTGTGGTCAGTCTGTTTATATCTGTCTGTCTGTCTCTGTCTGTCTGTCTGCCTGTCTGCCTGCCTGCCTGCCTGCCTACCTACCTACCTACCTACCTACCTACCTACCTATCTATCTATCTATCTATCTATCTATCTATCTATCTATCTATCTATCATCTATCTATCATCTTTCTCTCCTGTTTGTCTTTCTGTCTTTCTTCCTGTCTATCTATCTATCTATCTGTCATCTCTATCTTTCCATCCATCCACCCACCTACCTACTTACCTACCTACCTATTTCCTAACTTTATTAGTTTGACAAATAACTCAAGGTGGTAAACATATCCAACATACCTTGTCCCTCCTATTTTGCCCCACAGCAATCACCCTGTGAAGTGGGTTGAGCTGAGAAGAGTGACTGGCCCAGCTGACTGTCCTGGCTCAGGTAGAACTAGAACTCATGGCCTCCCACTTTCTGGCCCGGTGAGACCAGATCCTTGAATAAATCCACGGAAGCTATTTCTGTCTGACGCAGGTGGATAAAATTGCAAATCTGGCAAACACTTCCGTTCTCCAACCAGCAACGTTAGGGACTGCCAGCTCTAAAGCATCTTTGAAAAAAAAACCACACAGACTCCTCCAGACCCACAAGAGCTCACTCACAGCCTTTTTGCAAATATTGAAATATTGAATCCAGGAGTCAGAAGGAGTCCTTGCTCTCTTTAAGAAGAAAAAAAGGGGGTTGGGGAAGCATAAGCTACCTACCAAGCAATTGACAAGCTCCTACCTGTTTCCTCCATATGCCTCGGGTCTCCACTAATACAGTAAGCTCAGCTTCAGCAGAGCAGAAGCTAAAGTAACTTTTCCTGCCATACGTGCGAAAGTTTAAAAATGCACATATCAGCCTGCTTATACAGTAGTTAAGGGGGAAGTGAGCTAGGTACAGTTTCTGTTTTCGCTTTTCTGGCAACCCCCGGGGTGTTCCCTTTTTACAGTCACTGAGGAGAGGCAGTTGATAATGTCAGAATCTGTGACATCTGGGGTTTTGGTGAGGAAGGCAAGGTGTGAGACCAAAGGCACGCGGACAAGCAATTGCACAGAGTTTTCTGCAGGTACTTCTCACGGGTGGGTAGCCCTCGATTACACAGCCACAATGGAGCCTAAACATTTCTGCTGCGAAGCGAGACGGTGGTGAGGTGAATTTTGCCCCATTTTGCGACCTTTCTTGCCACAGTTGTTAAGCGAATCGCTGCAGTTGTTAAGTTAGTAACACGGCTGTTAAGTGGATCTGGCTTTCCCATGGACTTTGCTCATCAGAAGGCTGCCAAAGTCTATGGCGTGACCCCAGGGCGCTGCAACCATCATAACTGACTTTGCTTATCAGAACAGAACAGAACAGGGCAGAATAACAGAGTTGGAAGGGACGTGGGAGGCTGTTTTTCCAGCTCCCTACTCAAGCAGGAAACCCTATATACCATTTCAGATAAATTGTTGCCAATCTCTTCTTAAAAGTCTCCAGTGTCAGAGCACCCACAAATTCTGGAGGCATCCCATTCCATTGTTAATTGTCCTCCCGGTCAAGAAATTTCTCCTTAGTTCTAGATTGCTTCTCTCCTTGATCAGTTTCCATCCTTCGCTTCTTGTCCTGCCTTCTGGTGCTTTGGGAAATAAGTTGGCCCCCTCAAATATTGGAAGACTGCTATCATGTCACCCCTAGTCTTTTCACTAGACTAGACATACCCAAATCCTGCAACTGTCCTTCATATCTATTAGCCTCCTGTCCCCTAATCATCTTTGTTGCTCTTTTCTGCACCCTTTCCAGAGTCTCCGCATCTTTTTTATAATACAATAAGTAAAACTGGATGCTGTACTCTTAAGTGTCAGAAGTTTGCAAAAGGTGATAATTAAGCACGGTTATCTAGTGAAAACTATCTGAATGGCTTCCACCACATCTGAGAGATGGGACACTAATCGAGAGAAGCAACCTAGAAATAAAGAGAAACTTCCTGACAGTGACAACAATTAACCAGTGGAACAACCTGCCTCCAGAAGCGGTGAATAGTCCAACACTGGAAGTTTTTAAGAAGAGACTGGACAGCCATTTGTCTGAAATGGTATAGGGTTTCCTGCCTGAGCAGGGGGTTAGACTAGATGACCTCCAAGGTCCCTTCCAACTTATTATTATTATTACTACTACTATTATTATTACTATTATTATTATATAATTCCTCCCCCGCTTTTTAAATAAGAAGAGATCAATTTGATCATCTTTTTAATCTCAGTTTTCCTCCATTAATGGAATTGGCTAAGTCTTATATGGCTTCAGATAATAGGGACACTTAGTAAATGAAGGTTGGCTGGCTACTGTTGGCTCATGATCTATTTCCCCAAAACATTATTTGGTTTTAACAAAACAACCCTGCCCCCCCCCCAAAAAACCCTTTCTGTTGTAGAATTTCCACCATCTACAATATTTCATTTTTAAAAAATTTTATTGAGCAAAAAACCCCCCAAAAAACCTCTGAGGGTAGTTAGCTGTGGGTTTCAAAAGGCCCTAAGGCCAGCAGCATTTTGACTTTTGGCAACAGAACGCAAAGAGTGGCTATTCTTAGAAAATCAAGGAATGGGGAAGTCTCACCCTGACTGAGAGCGCAGAATATGGATGTGATAATAGGAAGTTTGGGAGTGACAGCATCTCTGCAGATGTTGAAGTTCCTAACTCGCGTGGTTGGAGACCGCTTTCTTGCAGTCCTAAGAAAAAATGCCCTGCCACATTGAGTTGGCACATGGACAGCTTTTGTGCTGAACTCTTGCCCTGTAGCCTGCAAGAGGCCACTGGGAGCTGCCCCCACAGGTTATGGGGTCCTCAGTGCTCTCGGGAGCTTGGCTGTTTTCTTGCAAGACAAGACATTTATTTCATCCTCAAACTAGGCAACATCGTGGGTTCCAAAAAGGAGTGGGGTCTGCTCTCTGACTATAAAAGATTAAAAGATATTCCATATTTAGCAGACCTTGTATCAGAAGAATTAGATCAACGCCCTGATCATCAGCAAGTCAGCATTCATGGAATCGCTGCAGAGATAAGGCAAGAAGCAGAAGCAGAAGCGATAAATTGGGGTACCAGGAAAATCCGGTCAACGAAACGGCGGTAAACAGATTGGGAAAAGCCGGTCTGAATAACAGCTCCATGAAACGAAACTGAACAGAACGTTCAAACTGTCATACAACTATCCTTTCATTTCACAGGCTAGAAGGAAAATAAATAAATAAATTCTTATCTAAACCACCTAACAAGATCAGAGTTTCCTGAGAGGAAAGGGAGATCTCAGAACGCTCAAGCTGATTTTAGGGGGAAAAAAACACACTAAAGAACAATGCTAATGCATTGGGTAACTGAGAAAGCAAAAGAATACCAAGAAAGGCGGGGGGGGGGGACAGCAACACAGTCTTCACTGACTATAAAAAAAAAAACCATTTGACTCAATATTAATAAATAAAAACTCAAAATAAATAAACTCGGCCTCCAGCCGCACATTTGCATTGTCTGGCCTAGTTTCCCCACCCCTGGAAAAGGAGACAAGAGACTGCCCTGACCTGAATACCCATAGTCCTCGACTTATAACCGTTTCGTAAGCGGCTGAAAAAGGGACCTCCGATCAGGCCCTCAGGCTTATAGGACTGTGTATTCAGGTCATCTGTAAACTCGGCAGAGGTGTCTTCACCCAGGTGAAGACACATCCCTTGCTATGTCTCCTCATCCCCCCACCTCAAAAAAAATTCCAATGGAGAGGATAGGACCTTTCCCCCCCCTCTCTCTCTCCCCCTCCCCACCAAAAGGAAATTAAGAAAAGTAATAAAAAAGAAGAAGAAGAAGAAGAAAGAGCCTTGGTGGAGCAGTGGGCTAATGCCTCCTTAAGTAACACCAGCTGCCTGCAATTAGTGCAGGTTCGCATCCCACCAGGCTCAAGGTTGACTCAGCCTTCCATCCTTCCGAGGTAGGTAAAATGAGGACCCAGATTGTTGGGGGCAATTAAGCTGACTTTGTAATAATGCCGCTTGGGGTGTGTGTGTGAAAGCCCTAATAAGCAGGCATATACATAGAATGAAGGCTACTGCTAAGCTTGTAAGCCGCCCTGAGTCTTCGGAGAAGGGCGGGATATAAATGGAATTAAAATAAAAAAATAAAAATGAGGGGGCCATAGTTCCCCCATGCTGGCTCAGGAATTCTGGGAGTTGACGTCCATGAGTCATGAGGGGGCCATAGTTCCCCCATGCTGGCTCAGGAATTCTGGGAGTTGGAGTCCACTCAATTTAAAGCACACTGGCTGGAGGATTCTGGGAGTTGGTCCATCCATCTTAAAAACAAGCTGGCTATGGGATTCTGGGAGTTGAAGAGAGTTGAAGTCCGTCCATCTTGAAGCAAGGTGGCTGGGGAATTTTGGGAGTTGAAGTCCATCCATCTTAACTCAGCCTTCCATCCTTCCCAGGTAGGTAAAATGAGGACCCAGATTGTTGGGGGCAATAA
>NC_139523.1:21649656-21669656 GCF_947247035.1 Vipera ursinii
GCCCAAAATATTACTGACCCAGATCCCAGCAGTGAATTATTCCCAGGCCTTTTGCAAGCTCAAAATGGTCTCACAGCGTAGGCCCTTTCTGACTGTTGAATTGACCAATCTTGGGACTTAACAGAACAACAAAATAGCACAGTCGGAAGGGACCTTGGAGATCTTCTAGTCCAACCCCCCCTGCTCAAGCAGGAGACCCTGCAACATTTCAGACAAATGATTGTCTAATCTCTTCTTAAAAACTTCCAGTGGTGGAGCACCCACAACGTCTGGAGGCAAGTCATTCCACGGATTAATTGTTCTCACTGTTAGGAAGTTTCTCCTTAGTTCCAGGTTGCTTCTCTCCTTGATTCGTTTCCATCCGTTGCTTCTTGTCCTGCCTTCAGGTGCTTTGGAGAATACGTTGACCCCTTCTTTTTTGTGACAGTCCCTCAAATATTGGAAGACTCTTATCGTGTTGCCCCTTATCATGTTGTCTCTGTTAGACCAGACCTACCCAGATCCTGCATCTGTTTTATCCTCCAGTCCCCTGATCATCTTGGTTGCTCTTCTCTGCACTCTTTTCAGAGTCTCAACATCTGTTTTTACATTGTGATGACCAAAACTGGATGCAGCATTTCAAGTGTGGCCTTACCAAGGCGTTATAGAGTGGTATTAACACTTCTCGTGATCTTGATCCTATCCCTGTTATTGTAGCCTAAAACTGTGTTGGCTTTTTTGGCACATGGCTGGCTCATATTTAAGTAATTCTCGGAGATCCTTCTCACAGTTACTGCTGTGGAGCCAGATACCACCTATCCTGCATCTGTGCTTTTGGTTTTCATTGTCTAAATGTAGGACCTTACTACATGTCTTGCTATTGACTACTGCATGTTCTTGAATAGGGTTATCCAATGCGTATTGTCCGAATGTGCACAATTTAAAAATTCTGCATGCCAAATAGCTAGAATGTGGGTGATCCTTTCCAGTCAGCATGAATGAATCTAGAATTAAATGCTTGGCTTGTCATGGAGTTAATTGGCTCAGCACTGGAAAAAAAGGAACAACAGCTGAAGGATGGATTTGAGTTTATTTACTATTGTTCCCTTCTCTTTCTACTGATGAATGAGAGTACAGAGTAAATTGCAGAAAAGGGTGACGTTGCATTGCATTGGACAGGAATATTCCTCCCAAAATTTGGCTGGAGACTGCTGTAAAGTGGAGTCGCCAGATCTGTAGAATTAGGATGTGCTGTAGGCTTCCTCATTAGGTAGTTAGGACCGCAGTGAGATAGCAACTTTCAGGCTTCTGGAAAATGGATGCACATTTTTACAAAGGGGTTTTTGTGTTTGATTGAACTACGTTATAATTGGGTTTATGCTACTTAAGAAAAGTGGACGTTCATGGGAATATATTGGTGATTCTCTATTGGCATGCATGGCTAGTTCCATCTTTTCAGACACTTACAACTAAATCTCTGCAACTTAAGAGCTGGCTTTGAAACACCCCAGAAGGCCTTGCTCCTAAACCAAGTTGTGCCTGGCTACAGACCTTTTACTACCTCTAATGATTCACCTTCAAAGATGCAGGAGGTTGGACTAGCACAGAGCCCCCCAACTTTAGGGGCACCAGGGACCAGTTCTGTGGAGAATGGTTTTTCTGTGGACCAGAGCGGACGTGGTTTTCCCTTGTCTGAAGATGCTTCCTGAGTAGGTCTTCCCCTTTGTTGTTGTTGTTAGTTGCGAAGTGTCCGACCCATTGCGACCCCATGGACAACCTTCTTCCAGACCTTCCTGTCCTCTACCATCTTCTGGAGTCCCTTTAAGCTCACGCCTACTGCTTCAGTGACTCCATCCAGCCACCTCATTCTCTCTCGTCCCCTTCTTCTCTTGCCCTCAATCTTTCCCAGCATGAGGCTCTTCTCCAGTGAATCCTTCCTTCTCATTAGGTGGCCAAAGGATTTGAGTTTCAACTTCAGGATCTGGCCTTCTCTCAGGATGACTTGTCTGTGGTCACCATGACATCAAGATGAAATGGGTGTCAGGATGCCCTCGCCGAAACTATGCAAAGCCCGCCTGCGTCATTTGACATTGTGCGAAATGTGACAAATGACTAATTTTTATTATTTGTGGCCTGATGTCATGTTGCACAAGTTCTCTGTGTTGTTTGGGGGATGTCATGTAACTTGAATGCCCAGGATTGCCTATTCAACTAAAGAGTGGTTACCTTAAATAATTAATTAAATAAATGACATTACCATGCTTTGGAACTCACTACCGTAGGCTAAGATCAAACCAGCCAAACCAAATAATGCTTAAGTAAGTTGCGTGAACCCAGCAACTGATTCTAATTTTCTTGGGAGAGTTCACGGGGAAAGTTTGTTTTGATTTTTGATTTATTATTTTACTTTATTTTATTTATTATTATTTTATTTTATTATTTTATTTTTTTATAAATAACTCAAGGTGGCAAAGATGCTTAACGCAGTACTCCTTCCTATTTTCTTCACAACAACAACCCTGTGAGGTTGGGTTGAGATGACAGACAGGGACTGGCCCAAGGTCACCCAGCTGTCATTCATGTCTAAGGTGGGATTAGAACTCTCCTTCTCCTAGTGCTTGGTCCAAAGTCACCCAGCCGGTTTTCATGTCCAAGACGGGTCTAGAACTCACCGTCTCCAGGCTTCTAGCTTGGTGCCTTAACCAATCTTTCCAATGCTGGAATGGACTAGAAAGAGCCCCTCTATATGTCACCCTTACACCTGGGGTTGTATGAATACAAAATGTTCTTACCTTGCTTTTTGGTTTTTCCTGTAGTATTCCTTATCATCTGTACATAGTCCAGGGGTAGGCAACCTTGGCTCTTTTATGATTCGTGGACTTCAACTCCCAGAATTCCTGAGCCTGGCTCAGGAATTCTGGGAGTTGAAGTCCACGAGTCATAAAAGAGCCAAGGTTGCCTACCTCTGGATAGACCAGTGTTTCTCAATCTCAGCAATTTAAAGTTATGTGTACTTCCGGTCCCAGAATTCTGCTGGTTAGGGACTTCTGGGAGTTGAAGTCCAAGCATCTTAAAACTGCTGAGATTGAAAAACACTAAGAAAAGCACTGAGCTACATCAGTGCTGACATGTTGGGTGTTGTTGTTTTTTTTCCCCTCTCTCTCTCTCTCCTTTTTTTCCAGGATTGGGTCTTTTTGACTAGATTCTGCTTCTTTTCCGACTATGGACGACTGGATTTCCAGTTTCGCTATCCAGAGGTACCATTCAACATTGCACCCCACATTTTAGAGCAGAGGTCTTCAAACTCGGCCCTTTTATGACTCATGGACTTCAACTCCCAGAATTTCTCAGCCAGGCATGCTGCCTGAGGAATTCTGGGAGTTGAAGTCCATGAGTCATAAAAGGGCCGAGTTTGAAGACCCCTGTTTTAGAGGCACCTTTTACCGTTTCCAGCCTACCAATTTTTCCCCCCTTGCGCTTGGATAAGTTTGCAACTACGCCACTTTGCTGCCGTCAGCCTAACCCTCTCTTTTCTTCTTCTTCTTCCCTTTGAAGAGTAAATGTTGTGAGAACATCCTTCTTTATTTCGATGACCCTTCGCAGTGGCCGGCTGTTTACAAAAAGGGGAATAAGGTCAGTTTGTATTGGTCATCCCACAGCAAATGGATTCTGCGTTCCCTTTCCCTCCTTCCTACTTTTCTGCTTGTCATTTCTTTGGGTCAATTAGTTCTGCCCTGCCAATTAATTTCTCACACCCATCTTCGATCAAACGGCTCCTTTGAAGGGAGTTACTCATTAACTGGAGCACAGCTCTTCTGAAAACCTTTGGTGTAATATACAGGTAGTCCTCAACAACAACAACAACAACGCAGCCCCAAATTTCTGTTGCTAACTGAGCCCTTTGTTTTGTCCCATTTTACAACTTTTTTTTTTTGCCACGGACCTTAAGTGAATCTGCAGTTATTAAGTTAGCAAGAAGCTTGTTGTTAAGGGAATCCGGCTTCCCCACTGACTTTGCTTATGGGGCAGATGGCACGACTCCTGGGACACTGCACCCGTCGTAAGTCTGAGTCAGTTGCCAAACGTCTGAATTTGGATCACCTGATCGGGGGGGGACGCTGCAACGGCCGAAAGTGTGAAAAACGGTCATAAATCCCTTTTTTCCAAGTGCTGTTGTAACTCTGGATGGCCACTAAATGAACAGTTGTAAGCCGAGGACTACTTGTAGTCATTGACTACCTGTATATTTTCCTTTCCGTTGAAGAGAAATGTCTAATACAGCGTTTCCCAACCTTAGGAACTTGAAGATGCGTGGACTTCAACTCCCAGAATTCCCCAGCCAGCTATGCTGGCTGGGGAATTCTGGGAGTTGAAGTCCACGCATCTTCAAGTTCCTAAGGTTGGGAAACGCTGGTCTAATACAGCTGTCAATAGGATCCTATTATTGCACTGAATTCTTTTTTTTGTCTTTTTGTCTTTTTTCCTTTTTTTTCCTCTTTTCTCTTTTTCTCTTTTTCTTTTTGCTTACACATTACTTTTTGGGGCCAGTGCTCTGAATAGCTTCAAGTAGCTGAATCTCGTAATGGCCCTGACAGGATCCTATTCTAGGGCAGAAAAGAGGAACAGCCAGGCCTCAAAGGACATCCAGACTAGGAAACCAAAAGTTACGCAAGCTCATCCGACTTCTATTAAACGGATACAGCAACGGAATGTTGCAAGTCTGGATGTGCTTCCCCACTTTTTTTTTTTTAAATCTTTCTGAGAACGAAAGATAAGTCTGTCTCAGGATACTGTTCTGGCCTGGATTCAAGTTACTGTTATCTAACCGTTGACGGCTGCTCTTGCAGTCTTGATCCCTTCCCATTCTGTTATTCTGTTCTGTTTTTTTTAAAAATCCCATTTATATCCCGCCCTTCTCCGAAGACTCAGGGCGGCTTACAATCTAAGAAGCACAAACCAATGTGCTTAGCAGTAGCCTTCATTCTATGTATATGCCTGCTTATTAGGGCTTTCGCCCCCCCCCCGCTCCCAAGCGGCATTTTTACAAAGTCAGCAATCTGGGTCCTCATTTTACCTACCTCGGAAGGATGGAAGGCTGAGTCAACCTTGAGCCTGGTGGGACTCGAACCTGCACTAATTGCAGGCAGCTGGTGTTACTTAAGGAGGCATCAGCCCACTGCGCCACCAAGGCTTCTGTTATTCTGTTATTCTTCCTATGTTCACATGTATGCATCCCATCAAGTACAAGAAAGTTCAGAATGGTGTAGGATCTCCTGCCATGGGCAGGGGGGTGGGCTAGAAGACCTCCAGGGTTCCTTCCAACCCTATTATCCTGTGTTCTTCCTCTTTTTCCTCAGGGTTATAGAGGAAAGAGGAAGAGGGCCCTAAGGTCTTCCAGATGCCCCTGAAATTCAATGTTTAGCACCCTTCCTCTTTGGCCTTATTGACTGGGTAGACACCTCAGGAACATCTGGAGAACGATTGGTATCCTGTTCTAGAGTACTTTGGGGGCCTAAAACGAATTAAAGTCTGATGCATGTTGCTCTGTAGCTCTGATGGCTCATAATACAGGACGGCTGAGTAGAAAATTATGAGTTTCTGATATATGGTGGTACAGTAAATAAGTAAATTCAGAAATGAAAGTCTCTTGTGAGACAACCACATGATTTGCTACACTAATGGGGCTCCAGCCAAATGAGAAATTATACCCAGCTTTGTTTTTTTCTGATTCCAAATTCATTAGAATGACTGGGCCTTAAGGGGAAAGTGCTTGTCATGTCTCTGCGTGACTCTCTGTTCTAGGATTCTCTTTTGTCTACTCTCCCTTCTCCTTAGGATTGTTTGATGAAAGAATCGGTCATCCGCCCAGAAAACAATCAAGTTATCAACCTTACAACCCAATATGCCTGGTCTGGGTGCAAGGTAAGAGATTTCAGTAACTGCAAAGGAACTTAAGTCCTCTAGATCAACGTTTCTCAGTTTCAGCAACTTTTAAGAGGTGTGGACTTCAACTACCAGAATTCCCCAGCCCAACATATTTTTAAGATGAGTGGACCTCGACTCCCACATGTTTTAAAATAGGTGGAGTAGAAGTCCACCCATCTTAAATATGCTGGCTGGGGAATTCTGGGAATTGAAGTCCACCCATCTTAAACATGCTGGCTGGGGAATTCTGGGAATTGAAGTCCACCCATCTTAAACGTGCTGGCTGGGGAATTCTGGGAATTGAAGTCCACCCATCTTAAATGTGTTGGCTGGGGAATTCTGGGAATTGAAGTCCACCCATCTTAAACATGCTGGCTGGGGAATTCTGGGAATTGAAGTCCACCCATCTTAAATGTGTCGGCTGGGGAATTCTGGGAGTTGAAGTCCACCCATCTTAAACATGCTGAGGCTGAGAAACCCACTGATCTAGATTTTGCAATTTATGAACTACTGTTCTGTAACCTTCCCCCTAACAAAAGAGGTGTCTTCTTTAAATTAATGTATTTTTCAAAGGGCGTTTTGCCAGGCTAAAAGTATCAGACAAACGTTCGTCATAGCCATCCAGACAGGCGCTCATATTTAAGGATACGATGGGACAGGAAGTGTAAAAACTCCGTTCTTGTTTCTGCCACCTGTCTCTCCATGTGAGTCTGCTAAGGGATGGAAGTTTGTTTTTAGACAGGCCACTTGCTGCATCTAAGCTAAGATAACCAGAGTTTATTTATAGTCTACACTTTTTTAAAAAAAAGGATAAGTCACTTTTTCCAGTGCCATTGTGACTTCAAATGGTCATTAAACAAGTCAAGAATTACCTATACTTTCTAAGTAGAAGTTTTGGTCATGCTCATATTCACCTGATTTGATCTGAAAGCCAGAGAACTTGATATTACAGTTGGTGGGTGGGAACCTCTGGATAATGATAATGCAAACAGAACAACCAGTTGTTGCTATATTTGGCTGTGCTTTTTGCGTTTTCTCATCCAGCTGGTGACCGAAAATTCAGCCCGGTATCTGAGCTGCACAAGCGGTAGGAGTTTCCGTTCCGTCCGTGAGCGTTGGTGGTATGTGGTCCTCAGCAAGTGTGGGGTGAGTCTGTCTGAACCCCCTCAGCTCCTGCCTGGGTCCCTTTCCGTCAAGGCCTTCTGCTGATGTTCAGCTTCCTCTCTCTGACAGGGTGATGGCTTGGAACTGGAATACGAGATGATTTTGACGAACGGCAAGTCGTTCTGGACACGTCACTTTTCTGCGGATGAATTTGGTAAGGTCCCCTGCGGGTCTTAGTCCTCCGCCAAGTTTGCGCACCTCTGACCTTCCAAGTTTGAAAATTTAGCAAGTGAGAAATAGAGGATGGGCCCGCTAGATGCAGTTTCACTGTGACTTTTGAACCCAAAGAAGAGCTTGAAAAAAATACCTCCCTAATGGCAGATGTCATTTTAGTGCAGACATGTCAAACACAAGGCCCGGGGGCCGGATCCGGCCCGCGAAGTGGTTTCATGCGGCCCACGAAGCCATCCTGGAAACAGTGAGGGAACGGCCCCCACTGCCTTGGCCCTGGCCCAGAGACCCTCCTTCTGCCAGAGACCCTCAGATCTGTCCCACTCCTGCCCAGGCCCCCATAGGCACCCTTGATGCGAATGATGTAGAGCTGGCCACGCCCACCCAGTAGGCCATATGCACTCTAGCCACGCCCACCCAGTAGGCCACGCCCCCTGGCCACGCCCACCCGGCTCCCTGAGGGCAACCGCAATGCTGGTGTGGCCCTCAATGAAATTGAGTTTGACACCCCTGTTTTAGTGTATCCGTTTTTGCTTCTTCTTCCTGTTCCTCCTTCTAGGTATCCTGGAAACGGACATCACTTTCCTACTCATATTCATCCTGATCCTCATTTTTTCTTGCTATTTTGGCTGTAAGTACTAAAGAATGTTTGCGCTCATGAAGTTGGTTCACGGCTTCCTGTTTCTGACTGAAGGTGACTCTTTGGATGACCATCCGATTTGAGCAAATACAGGGAGTCCTTGATTTACGACCACACAGATAGGACCGGGATTTTCATCCTCATCTGTTAACAATTGTTAAGTCAACTCACATCCAATTTTAAAACCAGGTTTTTTTTTACAAGGGTTGCTAAGCGAATCTGTGGTCGTTAAGTAACTCGTTCTTCCAAATGGGCATTTCCAGCAAAATAAAAAAAGGCAAAAAAAAGAAGTAAAAATCACAAGCGTGTCCCTTCAGGACAGTGCAGTCGTCGCAGCCAGTTGCCAAACACCCTGAATTGCAATTACGTGAACACAGGGGTGGTGTGATGGTCGTATGATTGTGGAATGTGTGGCAGAGAAAGACGCCTTGAATTGTAAATTAGGCTTTTCTCCCTCCCCCCCCAGATTTGTTGAAAGGTCGGCAACTTCTGCACACGACTTACAAGATGTTCATGACAGCTGTTGGAGTAGAAGGTAGGTTTGGGAAGAACTGGGGAGCCAGTTTGGTCTAGTAGTGATTAAGGCACCTGGCTAGAAAGCAAAAGACTGTGAGTTCTAGTCCCGCCTTAGGCACGAAAGCCAGCTGGGTGACTTTGGGCCAGTCACCAGGAGACAGTGAGTTCTAGTCCCGCCTTAGGCATGAAAGTCAGCTGGGTGACTTTGGGCCAATCACCGGGAGACAGTGAGTTCTAGTCCCGCCTTAGGCACGAAAGTCAGCTGGGTGACTTTGGGCCAATCACCGGGAGACAGTGAGTTCTAGTCCCGCCTTAGGCACGAAAGCCAGCTGGGTGACTTTGGGCCAATCACCAGGAGACAGTGAGTTCTAGTCCCGCCTTAGGCATGAAAGTCAGCTGGGTGACTTTGGGCCAATCACCGGGAGACAGTGAGTTCTAGTCCCGCCTTAGGCACGAAAGCCAGCTGGGTGACTTTGGGCCAATCACCAGGAGACAGTGAGTTCTAGTCCTGCCTTAGGCACGAAAGCCAGCTGGGTGACTTTGGGCCAATCACCAGAAGACAGTGAGTTCTAGTCCCACCTTAGGCATGAAAAGCAGCTAGGTTACTTTGGGTCAATTGCCAAGAAATGGTGAGTTCTAGTCCCGCCTTACCCATGAAAGCCAACTGGATGACTTTGCTTATGAGAAAGGGAATTCCTGATAAAATGATTTCCACCTATAGTATAGGTTTGATTTAGAAGACCAAAGCATTTTCCTCTGAGCTGACCTGTATTCCTGTGATTTTGCGTCCACATCTTTTACTTTTTTTAAAAAAAAGCTGCATTTTCTATAATAGATGGCAAGAAACAGATTGTACCTAAATATTCACATTGGTGGCTGTATAAATAATGACAGTGTTGTGATTCCCAGAATTGTTTGGGAAAGTGCAGGTGGGGACAGATGGCAATGGAAGAAATTAGAAAATATGAGGGGCGTCATTTAAGATCCAATAATAGAATGAAGAGAGAAACCAACACTAAGGAAAGTACAGTGATTAAAACCCGTCAGGTGCAAAGAATGAGGACCATTTGTCAAGATGCAGTTCAGAATTTTTATTGCTCAGGCCTATATACAAGAATCTAGTCAACTAAAGTTCAACGCTAAATTGGCGCTAAATAAGGATGAGTGGAATTCAAGAGGGGTTTGATGTAGACTTTTGTGGGAATGTATTAATTCTCAGCTGATGACTTGTTTAACTCCACCCCCCCCCAGCTTGGCCTGCTCTTCTACAAATCCTTGTACATGCTTGTTACTTCTTTCCTTTTTCTTCTCCAGTGCTCAGCCTGATGTTCTTCTGCATATACTGGGGCCAGTATGCAAGTGATGGTATTGGAAACGATAGTCTTAAGATCTTGGGTAGGTTAACAGGGATGGGCCTTCCCATCTACCAGTTGGATTCCTAGTAAACCATGATTTATGGAACCACCGCATTTTTTTTTATTGAAAAGTTTTAAAATACAGTTTTCCTTTAAAAAAAACCCCTTCCCCCTCCCTGCTCCCCGCCACCTCCCCCCAACCTCCCTCCCTCCCCCCCTCCCTCCATCCCCCCCCGACTTCCCAGAGCTAAATACAAGGTATATATATATAAAAAGGCAATCATAAACAACCATATACTAACAACTATAAATTCTAAAATCCATCACTCTCTAGCTTATATAGGATAAAACACACCTTAACAATATTAAATATATATAAAAAACTAGAATAAAAAAAAAGAAAAAAAAACGAAAGAAGACTTATTCGAATGCTACATAAAACTTCTTAACCCTATACTTGTTCTGGATAAACTCAATCCATTTTCTCCATTCCATAATATAACGTTCTTGCGAATGATCTTTCAAATAGGCCGAAATCTTCGCCATCTCTGCCAGGTCGGAAACCTTTAAAGTCCACTCTTCTATGGTCGGCAGTTCCTCTTTCTTCCAATATTGGCCTATCAAGAGTCTTGCCGCTGTAATTAAGTTCAACATCAGCTTGGTGTCCACAACTGTAGCGTCTGCAATTATTTCCAACAAAAAAAGTTGCGGACAAAACTTTATCCTCTGTTTAAAAATCTTCTGCATATTCCACCAGACTTTTATCCAAAAAGCCTTAACCTTCTTACATGTCCACCATATGTGAAAATATGTTGCATCTTCATCACCACACCTCCAACATTTAGGCTGATAATTCGGATACATACTTGCAAGCTTTTTAGGATCTAAATGCCATCTATAAAACATTTTATAAAAGTTCTCTCTTAGATTTTGAGCTTGAGTAAATTTTACGTTCCTCACCCAAATCTTTTCCCACGTGTCCATTGTAATAACTTCCTGGATGTTTTGGGCCCATTTTATCATACAATCCTTAACAAGCTCTGTTTCCGAGTCAATCTCTATCAATGCAAGATATATCCGTTTAATATGTGCTGGTCCCTGATTTCTAATCTGCTTTATCAAACTTTCATCAGTCATTGTAAATCCATTTTTCTGGTCTTCTTTCCACCTGGCCTGTAATTGAATATATTGAAACCAAGTTTGAACAACCTGTTGTGACTCAGGGCCAGCCTGTGGGCCCGACAGCCGGGTCCGATGTATCGGAGGACTCAGATGTGGGGGAGGAGGGAAACGAACCGGCTGATGATGATTTGGAGACTTTGCAGAGTCCTCAGCCGGGAACCTCTTCTCAGCTGTGTGAGCCCGAGAGTGCGGAGGATGATGACCCACAGCTGGCCCTGTTCAAGGACGCCCGACGCAGGAGGCAGACGAGCAGGGACAAACAAAGGAAGGCTATGGGACTCCTCGGGAGGAGGCACAGGGAGACCACGCCCTGAGCTCTCTATAAAAGAAGTGTTTGGGGAGGGGCTAGTTGCTGAAAGCAACTTTTTCTTTGAGAAGTCAAGCTCTTGTATTTTTGTAACAGTGTAATTAAAACTTGGCAGAAGCCTTTTGATCTTGGACGCTTTCCAGACTCTTCCTTTGATTAGGGGTGCGAGAAGAGGGCTGGTTTAGAACAGTTTGCTTTCAGCCACCCACCCCTTAATACTACGATGGAGCAGCTTCTTGCCGAGAATGTCCAGCTCAACCAGCAACTCACCTTGCTGGCCACTCAGGTGGCACAACTGCAGGCTCAGGTACATGCTGCCCCCCCACCCAGGAGGAAATGTCAGATAGCTATGCCGGATAAATTCGCTGGTAATCCAGAACTGTTTCCTGCCTTCCTGGGACAATGCCAGCTTTATATCAGCGTGAAAGCAGCTGATTTCCCCACTGACCGAGATAAGGTGGGATTCGTGTTGAGCCTTCTGTCGGGAGATGCAGCTCGTTGGGGCACGCCTCTGTTGGCACAGCCTAGCCCTTTGTTGGATAACTTTGGGGGGTTTTGTGACCATATGCGCCTCATGTACGAGGACCCGATTAAGGCACAGACGGCCACCCGACGCCTGAAAGCTTTGAGGCAGGGTCAGCGCCCTCTACAGGCCTATATCAGCGATTTCCGGCTGCTTAGCCAGGATTCCGCCTGGAATGAGGCTGCGCTCGTGGATGCCTTTCAGGATGGCTTGTCAGAGGAGATGTTGGATGAGCTGGCCCGCGTGGACATTCCCTCAGACCTGAATGGGCTGATCCATCTTTGTCTGCGGATCGATGCCCGGCTGCAGCAGCGTAAGAGTCGCCGTGCCACCCCACAGACCCCTGCCGCCCCTGTTGTGCGTGAGCCCCCGGTCCAGAGGGAGGAGCCAATGGAGCTGGGTGCCGCCAGGTCCCGTCTATCGGTGACGGAAATGGACAGACGACGATCGGAGGGGTTGTGTTTTTACTGTGGGGACCCTGGACATTTGGCTGCTTCTTGCCCGAAGAAGCGTCAGCGGGCGTCAGTGACCAAGCCTGCCCTGAGAAAGTCCCCTGCTTTGTTATCGGGAAACGGCCCGAGCCCGATCTAGACGGTGTGAAAGATCGGGCGACCCACAACATCCACTCCGAGCGACGCCGTTCCAACGGTGCCTGTGAACCTCCACGGCATTTGATTTTGGAGGCACGTCTGATCCTCCCTGGCAAGTCAGAGGGGATTCCAGTCCATGCCTTAATTGACTCTGGGGCTACCACTAACTTTATGGATTCGGCCTTTGTGGCCAAATGGGCTGTTCCCCAGTGTCCAGTGGATCCGCCCATGCTTGTGGAGACCATCGATGGTCGAGTGCTCCTGTCCGGGCCTATCACGGCCGCCACGCAACCCGTGTGTATGGCCATCAGTACCCATGTGGAGGCCATTCAGTTCTACGTCACTTCGGATCTGCACTTCCCCGTGGTCTTGGGACTGGCGTGGCTCCGGGCGCATGATCCACAGATCTATTGGTCTCAGAACTTGGTCACCTTCCCAAGTTTGCAGTGCGTGGACCACACCCGCCATATCTGTGCCGGCCAGGTGGAGGGTTCCTCAGGGGTTTCCTTGCCTCCCGAACTGTCCGACTTTGCTGACGTGTTCAGCGAGTCAGAGGCGGACCAATTACCCCCGCACAGGCCCTACGACTGCTCCATTGACCTAGTCCCTGATGCGCCTCTCCCAGTGGGGCGTTTGTACTCCATGTCGGAGCCCGAGTTGGCTGCATTGCGGGACTTCCTGACGAAGAACTTGGCTCGTGGTTTCATCCGGCCCTCGTCCTCGCCAGTGTCTGCGCCCGTGCTCTTCGTCAAAAAGAAGTCGGGCGAGTTACGGCTTTGCTGTGACTACCGGAAACTCAACGCTATCACGGTGCGTAACCGCTACCCGCTGCCCCTCATCCCCGAGCTCTTGGACCGACTCCGGGAGGCTAAGATCTTCACGAAACTGGACCTGCGTGGAGCTTACAACCTCGTCAGGGTTCGGCCGGGTGATGAGTGGAAGACGGCGTTTGGTACTCGCTATGGACATTTCGAGTACACGGTGATGCCGTTTGGCCTGACCAACGCCCCCGCTGTGTTTCAGCATTTTATGAATGACGTCTTTCGGGATCTGTTGGACCAGTTTGTTGTGATTTACCTGGACGACATCCTGATTTACTCCCCGTCGCGTGAAGCGCATCATCAGCATCTCCGTCAGGTCCTGCAGCGCCTCCGGAATCATCGGCTGTTTGCCAAGTTGGAGAAGTGCCAGTTCTACCAGGTGACCATTGATTTCCTGGGTCACCGCATTTCTCCTGAGGGCATCGCCATGGAACCGAGTAAAGTTGAGTCATTGCAGAGTTGGCAACCCCCGCGTCGCGTGAAGGATATTCAGCGACTTCTTGGATTTGCCAACTACTATCGGACATTCATCCCTGGCTTTGCTGCCTTGACAGCCCCCCTCACCCGGCTCCTGCAGAAGAAGACTCGGTTCCAGTGGAACGCCCCCGAACAACAGGCGTTCCAAGCTCTGAAGGACGCCTTCATGAAGGAGCCCATCTTGAAGCATCCTGACCCGCAACGGCCATTTGTCGTGGAGGCGGACGCCTCCGACATTGCCATTGGGGCCGTGTTACTTCAGGCAGCGACGCCCAACGGTACCCTTTTCCCTTGCGCGTATCACTCACGGAAATTGAATCCCTCGGAGCGCAACTATACCATCTGGGAGAAGGAGCTGCTGGCCATCAAGGCGGCGTTCGAGGCTTGGAGACATCATCTGGAGGGGGCGCGGCATCAAATCGAGGTCCGGACGGACCACAAGAATCTGGAAAGCCTGCAGACCGCTCGGAATTTGAACCAACGCCAGATCCGGTGGTCCCTCTTCTTTGCGAGGTTTGACTTCCGGGTGCGGTACATACCAAGCGGGCACAACCAGAGAGCGGATGCTCTGTCCAGGAAGCCCGAGTACACCCGAGTGGAAGACAAGCTTCCGCCCAGGACCGTGATCCCCGTCGAGTCTTTTGCTGCGGTGCGGGAGCCGGTGGATATACGGGCTCGGATCCGGGAGGCGCAGCAGCAGGAGGCGTGGGTGGCTCAGCGGAAGGAAGAGGTGGGGCCAGATTCGCCTTGGTCGGTCACGGATGGACTCCTGTATTATCGTGACCGGCTCTATGTTCCAGGAGGGCCACTCAGGGGACTCGTCCTCAGCCAATGTCATGATAACCCGGCTGCGGGGCATTTTGGCCTGTTCAAGACTCTGAACCTGGTCTCCCGTACATTCTGGTGGCCCCGAGTCCGACACGATGTCCAGTCTTATGTCACCTCCTGCGTCCCATGCAGGCAGGCCAAGTCAGCGACAGGGGCCCCGCCTGGTTTACTGCAGCCTTTGCCAACGCCCAAGAGACCCTGGGGGGCTGTGTCCATGGACTTTCTGACGGATCTACCCCCATCCTCCGGCTTCACGACAGTGTTTGTGGTGGTGGACATGTTGACCAAGATGGCGCACTTCATCCCCTGTCGCGGCTTACCGTCAGCTCGCGCCACTAGTCGCATGTTCATCCAACAGGTGTTCCGGCTGCACGGCCTTCCCGATAGAGTCGTCTCCGATAGGGGGGCCCAGTTTACAGCCCGCTTCTGGCAGGAGTTGATGCGGGCGTTGGACATTAAGGTTTGCCTCTCGTCCGCGCATCATCCTCAGACCGACGGGGGTACCGAGAAGGTCATCGGCATTTTGGAGCAGTATCTGCGCTGCTACGTTAACCTGCAGCAGGACAATTGGGTGGACTATTTGGCCATAGCCGAGTTTGCCTTTAACAACTCGCAGCACACCTCCACGCAGATGACACCGTTCTTGGCCAATGTGGGTTATCACCCTCGGTTTTTCCCCCTTTCTCCCGTGGACTCACCGGAGCCGGCAGCGAACGAATTCATGGCGGAGTTACAGGCGATCCATCGGTTGGTGCGACGGCAGCTGGAGAAGGCCAAGGCCGACTACAAGAGGTTCGCCGATCGGTCGAGAAGGGATACGCCTCCATTATCGGTGGGGGATCGGGTCTGGCTGTCCACCAGGAACCTACCATCCACTCGGCCGGCGAGGAAGCTGGACCACCGTTACCTTGGACCGTTCCCAGTCGAGGCCGTCATCAACCCGGTCGCCTATCGTTTAACTCTGCCACGTTCCCTGCGCGTGCACCCCGTCTTCCATCGGTCCTTGTTGGTCCCCGAACAACCGGCTTGTCCACTTCGCCAAGCGGAACCTCCCCCATCAGGACCTCGTGATGGCGACAGCACCCCCGAGTACGAGGTCGCCAGCATCAGGGATTCCCGCTGGCTGAAAGGTCGCTTCCAGTACCTGATCGAGTGGAAAGGGTACGGGCCGGAGGACTTCACATGGGAAGACGCGACCGCCGTTCATGCCCCTGCGTTGGTGACTGCTTTTCACGAACAGTTCCCATCCCGACCGCATCCGGATCGGCAGACCCGGGGGAAGGGCCCTGCGGTGCGGGATAGTGTTGTGACTCAGGGCCAGCCTGTGGGCCCGACAGCCGGGTCCGATGTATCGGAGGACTCAGATGTGGGGGAGGAGGGAAACGAACCGGCTGATGATGATTTGGAGACTTTGCAGAGTCCTCAGCCGGGAACCTCTTCTCAGCTGTGTGAGCCCGAGAGTGCGGAGGATGATGACCCACAGCTGGCCCTGTTCAAGGACGCCCGACGCAGGAGGCAGACGAGCAGGGACAAACAAAGGAAGGCTATGGGACTCCTCGGGAGGAGGCACAGGGAGACCACGCCCTGAGCTCTCTATAAAAGAAGTGTTTGGGGAGGGGCTAGTTGCTGAAAGCAACTTTTTCTTTGAGAAGTCAAGCTCTTGTATTTTTGTAACAGTGTAATTAAAACTTGGCAGAAGCCTTTTGATCTTGGACGCTTTCCAGACTCTTCCTTTGATTAGGGGTGCGAGAAGAGGGCTGGTTTAGAACACAACCTTCTCTTCTCGCAAGAGGCTATATGATTTCAAACACCAAACATTCCTTTCCAGGCTTAAAATTTCCTTGTACGTAGTCACATCATGTTTGAAACCAGCATGTATATTTTCTATTGCGTGTTTTGGAATTGCCCACAATGGTATCTTGCTGCTTAGCTTATGTCTATACTTCTTCCAAACTCTCAGCAATGCCTGTCTTAAAATATGCATCCTAAGCACAGTATCTACCTTCTTATCATACAACAAATATGCATGCCAGCCAAACAACAAATCATGGCCCTCAAGATTTAATAACCTCAATTGCGTCAAATTAATCCAATCGCTTATTCCTACTAATGCAGCAGCTTCATAATATAATTTAAAATTAGGCAATTTAAGGCCACCTCTCTCACGAGTATCCTGCATAATCTTAAGTTTAACTCGTGGCTTTTTCCCTGCCCACACAAATTTATTGATACCACGCTGCCATTCCTCCAAGTTAGAATCTTTCTTAAGAATCGGTATCATTTGAAACAAAAATAAAAATTTGGGCAGGACATTCATTTTCACTGCTGCAATCCGTCCCAACAAAGACAATTGCAATTTTTGCCAACTCTCCAATTCTTTTTGAATTTTCCCCCATAGTTTTTCATAATTATTTTTATATAGCTTTGTATTAGAGGGCGACAAAATCACCCCCAGATATTTAACCCTTTTAACAATCTCAAATCCAGTTAATCCTTCTAAGAGAGCCTTCTGTGAAACTGCCATATTTCTAGCCAAAATTTTAGTTTTCTGTATATTTACTTTAAATCCAGAAACCTTCCCATATTGTGTTATTATCTCCATCAGGTCCACAACAGAGTTCTCTGGCTGGGTCACTGTAACAACCAGATCATCTGCAAATGTTCTCAATCTATAGTCCTGATCTCCAACTTGAATCCCCTTAAGGAACCACCGCATTAATTGGTTTCACACATGACATGAAACCATCAACTATGATTAACAAGCCATAATGGCTGAGTTGACATCTCATAGAGATGGGGCTTGGGGTCTTTGTTTTGGTTAAGTGACCTGTGTCAGGAATGTACAACAGCTATCAACCTGAAGACCCCAGAAGACTTTGCAGGCCCCACCTACGATTTCTGATCTCTTCGGTTGAAAAGATACAGTCTGAAATGCCAAAGAACAGTGTCACTCAGCATAGATCCACTGCTTCCAGATAAATGGCCTTCAACTTTCAGAATTTTCAGCCATAGACATTGTGGTTAGGAGATTCTGGGAACTGAAGTCGATACGTATGGAAGCTGCAAAACAATTACATTTTGCTTGTTCAGCTTTCAGCCTTCTTCAATCTCTAAAGCTTTGGGGCCTTTGGCTATATTAGGTGGAGGATGATGGATGTTGTCATCCACCATATCTGGGGAGAAAGTTGGATAAGGTGATATCTACAATATTAAGTTTTATGAGGCAGCGTTGTGTCTCAATCCATCCCTATGGCCATGGGTTATTTCCAGTGCTTTTTTTGTAAAAGAAAAAGGTGCCGGAACTCACACATATCATACAACCCGCCTTGCCTACCCTACAAGGTTCCATCCCAAAAAGGTGCCGGAACTCCGTTCTGAGCGTTCTATGAGAAAAAAAGCCCTGGTTATTTTAAATCTCTTACTGGCTTAGATTCACCCACCTTTTCTCTTTCCTTAATTCCAGCCAAGCTCCTTTTTTCCGTCAGTTTCTTGATATTCCTCTTGATGCTGATCCTCCTCGGAAAAGGATTTACAGTTACAAGGTACCAGCTCAGCCCTTGTGGGTGTGGAATAACAGAGATAATGATAATGAGCCTTGGTGGCGCAGTGGGCTAATGCCTCCTTAAGTAACACCAGCTGCCTGCAATTAGTGCAGGTTCGAGTCCCACCAGGCTCAAGGTTGACTCAGCCTTCCATCCTTCCCAGGTAGGTAAAGTGAGGACCCAGATTGTTGGGGGCAATTAAGCTGACTTTGTAATAATGCCGCTTGGGGTGTGTGTGTGAAAGCCCTAATAAGCAGGCATATACATAGGATGAAGGCTATTGCTAAGCTTGTAAGCCGCCCTGAGTCTTTGGAGAAGGGCGGGATATAAATGGAATTAAAATAAATAAATAAATAAATAAATGTGGGATAAAAGAGCCTGAGGGACTTTGGAGAGGAATGGGCTTTTCTCATGCAGATTATACTAAAGACTATGGGGAGGGGAGAGGCTAAAGGAATGTGATTTGGGGGGGTGGGGGGGTGTCTAACCATTGTACTTGCAAATGCATGGAATAAAGGTAGTACTCAGTTTACGACTGTAATGGAGCCTGCCGGTTGTAAAACAGGTCACCCATGTGACTGAGCTAATTTTGTTAGCTTCTTTGTGTCAGCCATTAAGCAACCACTGCAGTCGTTAAACGAAGGCCGGTTCTGGCTGAAAACTGGAAGGAAATGTTGCTTTTCAGCCAAAATGTCATAAAATGCAGTCACACGACCGCAGGAGGGGAAGTGGGGGGGGGCAGCTGCCAGGACTTCGGAACTTGGTTATAAGTAACCACAGTTGCTAAGCAACCGTTCAGAATCAGAATCCATCAATCCGAATAGAGCTGGAAGGGACCTCGGAGGTCCTCTAGTCCAGCGTTTTCCAACCTTAGGAACTTGAAGATGCGTGGACTTCAACTCCCAGAATTCCCCAGCCAGCATAGCTGGCTGGGGAATTCTGGGAGTTGAAGTCCACGCATCTTCAAGTTCCTAAGGTTGGAAAACGCTGCTCTAGTCCAACCCCCCCCCCCGCTCAAGCAGGAGACCCTACCCCATTCCAGACAAGTGGCTGTCCAGTCTTTTCTTAAAAACCTCCAGTGGTGGAGGACCCACAACTTTATTTAAGTCAAAAACTTAACTTCATTGAAGTCAAAGAGAAACAGATGTCTTACCACCTTCTGTGCCCTTCCTTATTTACCGGTTGAGCTCCTGACCTTCGCTCTTTCCGCCGTGACCTGAAAACTTATCTATTTGAACAAGCCGGCCTGGTCTGATGGGTTTGGGGTATTTTAATTGTAATTTTAATTAACTTGTTTTGCAATTGGGCTATTCCATGTAATTCTCATTTTAATTTTTGCATATTGTATTTTTATTGCATTTTATTGCCCTGTACACCGCCCTGAGTCCTTCGGGAGAAGGGCGGTAAAGAAATTAAAAAAATTATTCCAAGGAGGAGTCAAATGGGCAGAAGAAACATAGAGAAGGTTGCTGAGTTAGGAAGAAGAGCATATATATATATATATGAAGAATATTCTGGTTGCGGAAAAGCAACAGAGGTCGGGAAGCTGAGTGACGTACAAAGGGTCTTTCGGTTGAAGTTACGAAACTAAGAGTATTAAGGAGAATAGCTGGGAATTTGGGCTGCTGGGTCACTGGCAAGCTAGAAGGAGGCTAAGAGCTGTAGCGTGTGAGGCAGCCTTTTTCGTGATTTTGCTTTATGGCTCCTTGTATGACAGGGGTCGGATCAGCCACACGGGCTCCATCAAACTCTCGGTGTACATGACTCTCTACACCATCACCCATGTTGTGCTGTTTATTTACGAGGCTGAGGTGAGTCCCCTACTATACTTTGAGGGCCCCCAAAAATTCGGTTTGCATTTTCTGCGTTCTGGTTATTTCCTAGATCACACAGTCCTTCCTGTCGTGGTTCACAACTGCAAAAAGAGTTGGTTCTTCCCCCCCCCCCGCCCCCACCATCCAGCAATGTGCTGGCACTCCT